>NW_028263374.1:4474835-4799835 GCF_051168715.1 Poecilia mexicana
AGCTTGTGTCGGAGAACTGCCACTTATTGTCGGCTTGAAGAGAAGGAGTCCCTTAACGTTTCTTATCATCGACATTATAGCCGTTCACTTCGTGGCTAAATCCTTTGTAGGCATCAGGACATTTTTGTCAGCTACCACTATATGCCTGGCCGGTAAGTTCACCTCTTTGTCTTTGTCTCACTAAATTAATTAATTAATTAAAAAGCAAAATGTAATGATTAGTGCCATTTAAAAAAAATGTTTTTGTTTTGTTTTTTACATATTTGTTAAAACCGTCACCATGTGGTGACAATATGTGATGAGACAACTAATCTGAAAAAAAATAACCTCCAAAAACAACCAATCAGAGCCAAGAGGTGTGTGCTGTCTATTAAGTTCATGTACTTACTGCTAAATGTGCTAATGGCTAATGGATGAGCAGCATGACAAAAAAAATTGTGATATGCCTTCTGGCTCTGATTGATTGTTTTTAGTTAGCACTGGGAGAAGGCAGAGGAACTACATTTTTATTAGATTATCTGTTACAAATATGTAAAAAATTTTTTTTACAAAAGTTACATAGAGTATCTTGAGTTATACCAGGTTTAATAAATGATCAATGAATTATATTTTTGCTAAATTGCAAACATTAGCATTTGCCTTTCCCTCTGCACTGCAGTGACTGTTTCACATGCTTCCCTATGCAACCGCAACGTGAACGGGCTGGCGTGCATTAAAGAAGCCCAGGAGCTGAAGGGGTCACCGATGGGCTTTTTAATAAAGGCTCGCGGGAAAGAAAAGGAAATGAACAACTAAAGGAGACAGAATGATTGAAAAGGCACTTTTTTTCCCCCCCAGATGAAACAAAAATGCTTCCTCTATGCTCATTAACCTTTTTAAAGTTCCTCTTTTGATATTAAGGGACCGACTGTAACTGACAAACTGCATCTTTGCTAGTGAATGTTTTCCGCCGCTCTGAGGAGCGTCTCTCTGTCCTGCACTAAATCTGTTGTGTGCACCACAGCTACAGGCTTCATGGTTAAGAAATCTACATACATGTCGGTGCTTGTCGTGAGTAATTTAATGAATAAAAGAAATACAAGAATGCTAACCAGTCTTGACATTACAACAGGCTTTCTCAATTCTTTTGAGACACTTTTAGAAAATACTAACTTAAGATTTATTCATGAAATAAAGGCTCGATATCCTGTCTTGCACATATTTTTTAAAATTCTAACAGCAACAGAATCAACAGAGCAACACTGAAATGCCTCACTTTATGCAGATGATACTTTGGTTTACCTCTTTGATCCCTCTGCCTTTTCCAAAGACTTTCTTTTTTAAATTTTAAGATTTGTTGGAAAATTGGCGGAATTCAGTTCACACGTTCTAAAAATATCAAGTTTTGATATTGACTTATTTTCTTCTTCACTAGCAGCAATAATGACACGTGATCTTGAAATGTTTAATGAAAGAATGGCTCACCACACTTTCTAAAATCAACCTCAAATCTTTTAAGGTGCGTCTCTGTCAGCTTTAGATATTTAGAGATGAATCGTTTTGCACATTCTTCTTTTCCAAATAGCTTAAATTCAACCAGATTGGATGGAGACTTCCAGATTATCAGTTGGGTTTAGGTCTGAACTTTGGGCCAGCATAATATTCCCATAACCATATTTCATCATGGCGCATTCAGACTTACCGTTTTGATTGTAACACATATTCTTTTTGTATGCTGGCCAAAATGTTTACTTTTGGTTCCATCTGATCAAAGCACCTTCTTGTTTGTATCAAGAGCATTTGATCAGACCTCGACTTTTCCTGCTGTGTTTTTTGGTTTTGATGCCGTTTGTAGCTAATGTTACTAATAAAAAACTCAGTGTCCTTTAATATGCTGTTTGGCAGATCTTTTCTTGTTTTTCTCTCCAAGATCTGCTTTAACATGTTCGTGTGGTCTTAAAACGCTATGCTTCATAAATAAAGAACATAAAAACACAAATCTGCTTTCAGTTCGTCTCATTGGGTCGTTGGTTCCACCGGTTTACACTTAAAGTTCCTTTCAATAGAGATTGAAGTTTACACAACATACTTTACTGCTAGTGTCTACCATCTGGAAAAGTTGAAAAGGAAAGCCATGATGCCCATCAGGAGTTCTCCTGACTCTCCTGTGTTTTATCTCCTGTGTCTCCAGAGTGATGGATGGGGTAAATGTTCTTTCCCTTCCACTCGTTCAAAGTTTTAATCAGTGACCTCGCAGTAGATTATAGAGCTGTGTGAAGGTTCTTTTGACAGAGTGGGTTTATCTGCAGTCAGTAAAGCTCTAAACTTGGACTACATACTTGTTCTGATTTTTTTTTTCCTCTCTATTCCATTTGAAACTGCAGATAAAGAGTCCACTTGGAGAATAATGGTGGAAATAGAGGTTTGGCCAAAGAATAAATGTTCATTCTTAGCATTTATCTTTTTTTGTAGAAGTCTAACTAGCTTGGTCCACATTTGCAAAGACAGAACAGACCATTCTTTGTTTCTCTTACATTTTAGGTTCCTGCAGTCATTCATTTATTAGAGCATTATTAGGAGCCATCTTAAATGTCTTTGCCGTTTCATAGTGGCGTATAATGAGAGCTAGAGTTTCCTTAAATATAGATATTTTTAAATCACCTTCAAAGACCTGAAAGGTCCAGATAATGATGTCATGAGTTTTAAGCTTCTGACTGCTTAATTAGCAACATCCGATCTCAAGTTTTTAAAACATTTTTGGGAATAATTTTAAAGGTATTTTTGGGCAAACTCACGTTCTGTCAGCAGGAATGGACCAAATTTTCAATAAGCCATTATGAAAATATTGTGGAAGGATAACCAAAATGTTTAACCCAATTCATACAGTTTAAAGGCACCAAATCCTAAGGAAATGTATGTATACTTCCATATGAAGGAACTAAAAAACAAACTTATTTTTCTGGTATTTAGTAATTATTTAAAAGTGTATTCTTAAATATATGCTAGAAAATTAGTAAATAAAGGGGTTATTTCTCCAATCACAGATGCAGTTTAATCTTCAGAAATATTGTTTACCCTTTTTTTTTTTTTTTTTTGCTTTATTTTCAAATTTGAATTATGGTTAGTTTTTGGGGCTGCACAGTGGCGCAATTGGTAGAGCTGTCACCTTGCAGCAAGAAGGTTCTGGGTTCGATTCCCGGCCCCGGTCTTTCTGCATGGAGTTTGCATGTTCTCCCTGTGCATGCGTGGGTTTTCTCCGGGTTCTCCGGTTTCCTCCCACGGTCCAAAAACATGACTGTCAGGTTAATTGGCCTTTCCAAATTGCCCCTAGGTGTGAGTGTGTGTGTGCATGGTTGTTTGTCCTGTGTGTCTCTGTGTTGCCCTGCGACAGACTGGCGACCTGTCCAGGGTGTACCCCGCCTCTCGCCCGGAACGTGAGCTGGAGATAGGCACCAGCACACCTCCTGACCCCACTGAGGGACAAGGGTGAAGGAAAATGGATGGTTAGTTTTTGACGTTCATGTCAGTAGATCTTATTTGAATTTGCAGAGATTCATATTCAAAGGGTTATTGAAACTTGTTTAAACGTAAACTTTAGTTTCTTTTCTGCAGAAAACCCTGTTTATAACACTTTCAAATGATAACCTGACACTCACAATATGGCGGATGCGCTGACGCGTCACTTCCATGGGAAGTCGAAACTAATACGGCGCTTGCGCCTATGTTTTTAACAATAATAATAATGATTCAGACAGAAATAACAACTTAGAACCGGGCGCTAAAAACACCTTAGAAACATAATGAGTTGGTTTATTTCGGAGCTCAAAAGGTTATTGAAACCTTATGTTTATGGCAAAAACACGTTCGCTTTTAAAAGCCACATCATGCGCTGGGGAACTCGCTCTCGCGAGACTGAGCTTGAAGTTTCAGCTGTTTGTTTTTCCTCTTGGTTCTGCTGGACTGAGCTGTCAGAGCAAAATAACCCACAGGACTCTAATGGCTAAAGTAGAAGTGGCACCGCTGAGGTCGTGGGATGACTTCTTCCCCGGCTCGGAACGGTTCGCTAAACCGGATTTTGGAGACATGGCAAGATGGAACAACCGAGTTGTCAGCAACCTGCTTTATTATCAGTCGAATTACCTGGTGCTCGCCATTGCCGTTTTCTTCATTGTCGGGTAAGAAATGCCATATAGTAAAAGGTTTTTTTAGTCTGTTTTTTTATTTTATTTTATTTTTGTATTCACTCAGTCTGGTTGCCTTGCTGGCATAAAGAAGGGTTTAACCTACTTCTAGAAAGATCAGCGGAAGCAAAGGCAGGAAATCGACTCTGCTGCTGTTTGAGCTGTTTTTTTATGTATTTTAAATACATAAAAAATACTGCAGGTTAAAAGTTGATAATTTTGGGAACTGGCCATGTGCTTAACACTAACACATCGACTTTAGTGTAGAGTGAAGTCCAGGAACAGACTGAACTAGTTTGGGCATGTCCAGATGTCTGTAGTTAGTTGATAAATTGATCTAACAATCTTACCTGATAGCGTCAAACATCATGTATGTGTCATTGGTTGTTAATTTGGTCGAGTTAAAGCTTAGTGTACCATCTACCGATCAGGACAAGTTTGCAAACCTGGGTTTTTGTCATGAAACCTGGGTCACGTGTTTTGCTTCTTCAGCCAATGAAAATGCCATGCTGATGACAAATCAGCTGCATTTGCGTGTTTGATTAGAGTCCAAATCCAGCATTGGAAAATTGCTTCAGTGACTTCATCTTGACTCATAATTTCCGTTCAGCAAATCTGAACTTTGACACATTTATTTTTGGTTTCTAAACTGAGCAAACCATGTGAGATGAGAAAACATTTCACTCAGTTAACGTTCAGCAAAAGTAACTGCATATGGGTTTGTAGAAGATAACGCGAGATTTAGCCAGATCTGCATAACACCGTGGATATTTACCATTCTCTCTGCTGCATCAGACGGTACACTAAACAAGTAATTTTTCAAATAAAAATGTTCAAACATGCAAAGTGCACAGTCATTCTGACAGAAAACTAAATTAAAAACTAAATTAATCAACCATAGATCGAAACTGCTAAATTTTCCCTTGTCTGACTAGAGCCGAAAACTGTCAGATACGGAAAATTCAGATTGTTTTCCTTTGTTCATTGAATGCATCATAACTAAAACCTCTTTGTTTCAGTCTGTAAGCACACCAACAAGCTGCAGCTCCTCCAGAGTCATCATGCAGCTTTCCAGGTTAGGTAGAGGGCCATCTATTGGTCGCTCAGTTGTGCTAGTGTAGCGTAATTGAATCTGCGTTGTGTCTTGTGGGAATAACAGCCAAACAACAGCTGATCTTGAAGGCACCTTTAATATCCCTGCATTAAACAGCAGAAAAAGAAAAGTCAAAAACAGGCTCTTTCTCTGCACGGTGCTTCACAGCGCCTTCTCCCACACGGGATTCGAACAGAAAGAGCGCGACGGAGATCGTGGGAAAACCTTTCATGAACTATAGTGGTATGCCCCGTTAATTGTTCTTCCCAAACCCCAAACTGACACTCAAAACAACAATACATGAACTCAATATGTTTAACAGTAGAGATAACAATTTACCTTTTCCTTTATAAAACGCCAAATTTAAATAAAAATAATAATTTTTGAAACAGGAAGTTACCCGCTGTTTACAATGGATCTGCCGTCTTTTCAAAATAAAAGCTGGTACTATTCAGATGAGTTCCTACTGGAATAGCGTTGCACTTGGCAATCTAGTGTAATAACATCACACTGCTACATTCACCCCCACTGTTTTACACTAGATTGCGGGCATCTTACCCAAATAACAAAAGAAAACAACAAGCGTACAAAGATAATCTTACAATTTTTTTTTTTTTTTTTTTTTTTAAATCTGACCATGACAATACACGTAACCCAGGTATACCCTCCATACAAAACCAAAATGGTCGACCAGCAAAAAGCTATTCGATAAAGAATTAGGAGAGATGAGGGGTAGCTAAGTCCCCACCTCACCATAGAAGACATGCCACTTACACATCTATCATAGAGTACACCCAAAATCACCCCAATGTGTCCAGTGCAATGGACAACCTAAATAAAATCATGACCAGACCCCATTATAATAAATCCCAATAAAAGAAAGAAGAAAAACAATAAATAACACAAAATAAATGGCCCTATGACAAAATCTTAACTCTTTGTGTGGACATTGTTTGAATCAACCTGTTAACAGGTTTGATAAGTCTTCCCAGTCTCGTCCGTATCCCGTCCCCTGGAACAACCGAAAGAGTCCTTGAAGGTACAACAGTAGCGACTGAGTCACATCCAGACACATGTGAGCCACTAACGGCCTTCGTTGAACCTATGGTGTCACTTGAGGGTAAACCTGCGCTGACAGAGTTTGAAAGCTGGTCACCATTGTGATCCTCTGAGTGTGAGCTCTCTGATCTATGATCTGCCCCATCCAAGATGCTCTGATGGTCCCCACAGGCAGACATGATCCCTGTACCCTGAACGCTACCATCATTCACTCCAATAGCTTCAGAGTCACTAGCTACTGTAGCTTCACCTGTGGTCATCACCACACTGGACCCTGGAAGGGAGGAAACCCAGTGAGCTGTTCGAGCATCACTGTCACGCTCACCTGGACCCGCATCATCTGACGACCCACTTTCTGAAACTGTGTTTGAAAAAGAACCCTGAGACACCGAGTCATCCCATGATGGCAAAGGCAAAAAGTTTACAGGCATGATCAGATTCCTATGAACTGTCCTAACCCGTCCTGTGACAGGATGACAGATAACATAAGTGTTCAGTTCACTGTTCTTATGAACCACAATGTAAACCGTGTCCTTCCAACGGTCAGCCAATTTCCGTTTCCCCCGCTCCCCCTTGTTAGCCATCAAAACTCTGTCTCCCTTCTCCAAAGAGTGTCCCTTAACCTTTCGGTTATACACCTCAGCTTGTCTCAACTGTTGCTTCTCGGCGTGCTGCTGAGCCAAAGTCATTGCTTCTCTGAGGTCCGTGCCCAATGACTGAACATACTTGTCCATGTCAGCAGTCTCGCCATCTAAGAGAACACTTCCAAACATCACATCAACAGGTAACCTGGGAGTTCGCCCGAACATTAAAAAGAAAGGCGGAAAACCTGTTGTTTCGTGTACCGTGCAATTATAGGCAAATGTCAGTGTGTTCAGCATCTGGGGCCATTTTTCCTTTGCCCGAGGAGACAATGCACGGATCATGCTACCCAGAGTGCGGTTCAGACGTTCAGCCTGGCCATTTCCCGCAGGATGGTATGGGGTTGTATGGCTCTTACGAACACCGGCCATCTGGAGTAGCTCGGCAATGAGAGAACTTTCGAAATTAGCCCCTCTGTCAGAGTGAATACAAGCTGGAAACCCGTATATGGAAAAAAAATTATTCCATAACACACGAGCCACTGATTTGGCAGACTGATTTGGACATGGGTAAGCACATGCAAGCCTGGTAAAATGGTCTGTCACCACTAGAACGTCGATGGACTTGTTATTGACATCCTCTGCGGACCAGAAGTCAATACAAACTAATTCCAGTGGTGCTGATGTGACAACAGAAACAAGTGGAGCCCTGGCCTCAGGTTCAGGTGCTTTGCTCAAGACGCATCTCTTGCAATGGCTCACATATTCTTTGACATCATGTTCTATCGAGTCCCAGTAAAAGCGCTGTCTCGCAAGCCAGAGTGTGCGCTGCTGACCTTGATGGCCTGCACGATCATGCACCCCTTTCAACACCTGATCTCTCAAAGCAACTGGTACCACATATTGGAACACTTTCTTCTTGCTCACCACATGTTTAGAAACACGGTACAACACACCCAGCCGAGTCGTGAGTTTACCCCACTGTCGCAATGTACGGTTTGTCTCCCGCGATTCGTGAATGCGCTCACGTCGGGATGGTCGACTTCCCCTGTTCACATAAAAAGAAACCCGGCTGATCACAGGATCCTGGCACTGCTTATCATACAACTCCTCATGAGTAAGGACAGGCAGTGGGCTCTGCCCCACTGGCAAAAGTTCCTCCAGCTGTTGTGTGTAGCAGGTTGCCCTCATTTTTGCACCTTCACTCCAACAATGGTGAGACTTAAATAAGGCTGACACCTCATCATGAGAAACTCTTCCAGCATTGTCCTTAATGTCCCCACTGCCTGTGACAGAGCCCTGGATTGGAGAGGTAAGTTTAAGCTTCCCATCCACAGACTCTTCCTGAGAAAGGCGAAACATGTTCTGAACATCTTCCACCAACAAACCTCTGGCCTCTTCCAGCAAAGTGTCATATGGAGTCCTCGTCAAACGGTGCATCATCTTGTGCCTAGCAAATGGTTCCCTGCTCAATGCATCTGCCACAATGTTTCGTGGCCCTGGAATATACTGAATGTCAAAATCAAAGGGGGCCAGCTTGGCCACCCACCTCTGTTCGCAAGCATCCAGTTTCGGCTTGGTAAGAATGTACTTCAGAGGGTTGTTGTCAGTCCAAACAGTAAATTTGTGTCCACGCAGCCAATGACTAAACTTATCATGAATAGCCCATTTCATGGCGAGAAACTCAAGCCTATGAGCTGGGTATTTGGACTGTGCACGATTCAAGGACTTACTAGCAAAGGCAATGGGCCTCGCAATGTTGTGGCCATCTTGTACCTGTGACAGCACAGCTCCTAATCCGGAAGATGACGCATCAACCGAGAGCAGGAAAGGCCTTGTAAAGTCAGGGTGAGCAAGAAGAACCTGCTCCGTCAACAAAGCTTTCAAAGTCCTAAATGCTTCACTACACTCCGGGGTCCAGTCAGCCGCAACAAGCTTACGTGACAGGGCTGGTTTCTTTCGGCCCTTTCCCCTCCGTGGCTTGGCAGTCCCTGTAGTCAGTTGGAATAATGGCTTGGCAATCACAGAGCAGTTCTCAATGTAGTGCTGATAATACACCACCATGCCAAGAAAAGAGCGAATCTTCTTAGAAGATGGCGTGGTACCGTCAAGTTCCATAAGATCTGCTTCTGACACACTTTTGATTGCCTGCACTTTATCAGGATCTGTTGCAATGCCGTCTCTCGTAACAATGTGACCCAAGAACTTGACCGACTTTCTCAAAAACTGACACTTGGACGGAGACAGCTTTAAGTTATGTTCTTTTAACCGCTGGAACACCATCTCAAGCCTCTGCAGGCTTTCCTCCTCAGACTTCCCGAAAACCAACAGATCGTCCAAGTAACAAAGAAGGCTTAAAAAGTTCTGGTCACCAAAGATCGTGAGCATCATTCGCATGAAAGTAGCCGGGCTGTTACACAGACCCTGTGGCATGCGATTATACTCATGTAATCCGAGAGGAGAGGAGAAAGCAGTGTATTTCTTATCATCTTCATGAAGTGGGACATTGTAATATCCCGAAGTCAAGTCCATTGAGCTAAAGAATGCGTTACCTCCCAAAGCTGCAAGAATGTCAGCTTGATGTGGTAACGGGTGCGCATCTTTGACTGTACGGGCGTTCAACCACCTGAAGTCCGTACACAACCTCAAGTCACCATTTTTCTTCCAGCAAAGAACAAGTGGAGAAGCATACTCACTGCTCGACTTTCTGATGATTTCACGTTCTTCCATGTCATCCAAAGTTTCTCTCAACTTTTGGTAGTGAGCAGGAGAAAGCCTACGATAAGGCAGACGAAAAGGGCGTTCATCAGTAAGTCTGATGCGATGACAGAATTCGGCAGCCTTGCCGCAGTCCAAGTGATGTCTTGAGAACACATCTTCATACTTTACAACCAAATCAGTCAGCTTCTCTCTCCAATGTTCGGAAACTTCACAGTCACCGACAGACAGATCATGTAGCCCCAAATCCGCTAATATGCCAGGTCCACCTGTTGTCTTAACACTGCAACACGACTCAGCTGTAAGGCTGCCATGAGAGCTGTTCACTCTACCCACATTCTGATGTACCCTCACCTCCATCCCACCATCAAAATCCTCCAAGGCAATGCATGGATACACATCAGCCACCTTAGAGTTCCTTCTCAACACAACCGGCGACATAGTAGGATTGATGATCTTCACAGGAAGCCACCCTCCTCCCCAAAGTGGAGTAACTACTCTGCCAACCATCACACTACGGTGTACGCAGCGTGAAGTGCTTGGTTCAACTACAACAGTACTCCCCACAGAGAGTTCAGTCTTAGGTGGGAGGCGGCCCCACACCACATGCTCACTCATAGGCTCAAGAGTCACGGCCTTCTTCAGTTTGACAGTCCCAACTTTCTCTGGGATTTCCTCCCCCCTCCACCTTTCAAGATTGGCCAAAAATCTGACAAACTGACTATTTGCATCCAAACAGGTAGAGTCAGGTCTACTCAGTATTCGCCAATAGGCCTCATCAGACTTAAACTGTTTGATGAGCGGTTTCATCACATTGGTGCCAACAATGAGCTCATCAGCCTGACCTTCAACCACCAAGACTGGGACGACATAGTCAAACCCAAACAGCTTAAGTTTCAGTTCACAGATGCCCACCGGTACAGTCTGTTTCCCACCACACCCAACAAGAACAATGTTAGTGGGAGGGATTACATCTCCCACCATCACTCCTGCCTCACATAGCTGAGGGATCATGTCTGCACGTATAGATGTAGCCATAGACCCACTATCTAACATCCCCCGCAGCTCAATCTTGTTCCCAACTAGTACCGTAGTGAAAAACAGGCCGTCACTGATAGGCAGTTTTGCCACATTCTGGAAAATGACAGTTTTATCAGTAGATACTGTGTTGCAAGCCATCGTGTACACAGTCTGAATGTCATCATCAACATTGGGGGAAACACTACAGAGGCCCACACCATCCCCCACTAAATGAGGGCCATCTAGTTTTCCTGAGGCAGATCAGCCCGTCCCTGACCAATCGTGTGCATTTGAGGTTTCTGAGTTTGAGTACAGTGAACACTGATGTGCTCCGGAGAGAAGCATCGGAAGCATAATCTGTGCATCCTACAGTGTGACCTAGTGTCATGTTGCAGGTTACCACAAACCTGACATTCCCGTGAACGTCTAGAGATCTGCTTATTAGACCTGTTGTTTACAGTTTGAGTGTTACTGATCAGCGCTGTCTCCAGCAGACTCAAGACCCTGTCCATTGCATTGTTTTCAATGACTGTTTTGGAGCACTCTGGCTCTGGAACACATCTAGAAGCGGGCAACACAGTTTGTTCATTGCCAACCACCCCCTCGTGTGAAAGCTCGGTAACCGCCACTTTCTGTTTTCCGCGGCTCCGAACAACCACATGGTCTCTTAAATACTCATCCAAGTGGTCTTGCACTTCACTAGCTGTCCAGTCGCGAGAAGGCTTGGTTTTAAAAACCAGCCCCAATTCTCTGTCAGGACAATGACGAATAAACATGAGTACCAGATGTGAACTCAGGTCAGTCATTGATTCCCCCTTACTAGCCAAGCACCGTTCAGCAACCTCTGCAGCTTTGTTAAGCCGTATCCAGTAATCAAGAGGTCCCTCATTTGTGTATGGTGTGGTAGCGTAGAAATCAGCGAGAGGCAGATCTGAATGAACGGTGTCCCCAAAATGTTGCCTGAGAATAGTAAAGATAACAGAAACATCTGTAGCCTTTGCATTACTACGCATCCAAACTTTAGTGACATCTCTTGCCCTCCCCATCAATCTGTTCATAACCACTTCTACCTGTTCAGCATTAGTGGAAGGTTTCTGTCGAAGGTAGGCCTGCATGAGATCTTCCCACTCAAAAACAGAGCATTTATCAGATTTGTCACCCCTGAAGTAGGGTGGAACATCAACATCAGAGCGTAACACAAGATTAAGTTTTGATGCATCAATAACAGTAGTACAACCTTGAAATGACTGTGAAGTGTTCTCGTTGTGATCTGGAGTTGAGTCAGGTTGAGGCTCCAGAGTAGAGTTCTGCATCAACGACATCTTGATGGACTCACCTATTTCTGACCCAATGGACCTGATTAGATCAGTTAATTGGGTGGAGGCAGTTTCTCCAGCAGGTGAAAACACAGAAGATGAGAGAGTCACTGGGCTCAAGCCTGGAGTGAAACTTAAAGGTTGACTAGTCAGTTCATCAACCCTCTTTGTCCTCCCAGACCCAGAAAATTTCGAACCCAAAACCCCTGGACTTTCTGGAGTAGACTGCATAGCAGCTGCTAACTGCAAAACCCCTCTCCCTCTACCCACGGACAATTCCCCATATCTAGGAGTTGACATTTTAGTCACATTCTGACCCTCCATGGATAGACCTCAATGTTGCCCTTTATGGGAAAAAGAAAGACATGAACATGTCCAGAACTAAAAAAAAACAAAAAAAAAAGAGAAAATCCCAACCAACAGTGTCCAAGGAACTCCGCAGTCTTCCCCCAGGAGCAGATGGAACCAGAACACGTCGTCCTGCAACACCGGTGGTCCGCTTCAGCTGACCAGACGACGGGTCACGGCACCAGTTTTGTAGCGTAATTGAATCTGCGTTGTGTCTTGTGGGAATAACAGCCAAACAACAGCTGATCTTGAAGGCACCTTTAATATCCCTGCATTAAACAGCAGAAAAAGAAAAGTCAAAAACAGGCTCTTTCTCTGCACGGTGCTTCACAGCGCCTTCTCCCACACGGGATTCGAACAGAAAGAGCGCGACGGAGATCGTGGGAAAACCTTTCATGAACTATAGTGGTATGCCCCGTTAATTGTTCTTCCCAAACCCCAAACTGACACTCAAAACAACAATACATGAACTCAATATGTTTAACAGTAGAGATAACAATTTACCTTTTCCTTTATAAAACGCCAAATTTAAATAAAAATAATAATTTTTGAAACAGGAAGTTACCCGCTGTTTACAATGGATCTGCCGTCTTTTCAAAATAAAAGCTGGTACTATTCAGATGAGTTCCTACTGGAATAGCGTTGCACTTGGCAATCTAGTGTAATAACATCACACTGCTACACTAGACTTCCAAATGCAGTAAAGAGAGTTGAATACATCCACCCACTACACTTTTCAGACTGTCATTTGCTGGAAAAAGTTACAATCTGCCTTCCTTAAAACTTCTTTAGCTCTTTTCCACTATTATTGTAATTTAAAAAAATAATATAGCTTTATGCTACCTGAATCTTTAAACTTGTTGTCCTTAGTTTTGTTTGAGGTTTTTGTTGCTAGAATGCAGCATAAAGACGAAGAGCCCTGTTTCCATAGAGGTCATAAACTTGGCCAGAAGCCATGGGTGGTGGTGTGTCAATGCTGCCACTGTCACAAAGCACAAAGCTGGCTTTATCTGGACATGTAAAGCAAATGCCAGTTTAAAAAACACACACACACAATACACACTAGATACACAGAAACATTTTTTTTCAACGGACTTATCCATTAATCAGTTATTTCAATTGCTTTTTACAGCTTCCAGCTTTCTTTTAAAATTGACATTTCTCTATCAAAACAGTCATAAGGTGCAGGGATAATGTTGTTTTTGTAATTCAAACATGTAACCACTAGAGGGAGCCAGTGCATACACCATAACTTGCTCCGTGACACTCTGGAGGGCATCGCAGCCGCCTTTAACCCGCCTTGTGTCGCCCTGCTGTGGTCCTGCAGGTTCCTCAACCCTGTGGGGATGCTCACAGCCATTGTCGTGGTGTCGGCCGTCTTCCTGGGCTCCGTCTGGGCCGGAGAGAACCGAGCCGTGATCAAGAACTTCAAGAGCCAGAACCCCACGGTGTTCGTGATCGCCGTCATGGTGGCCAGTTACATGCTGATTTCTCTGCTCGGCAGTGTCATGACTTTTATGACAGCAATCACTTTACCTCTCATTTGTAAGTTAATGGAGAATCTTTATGCAAGACTGGATTATGAATTATATCATTTAAAAGTGGTCTGGATTACACAAAGTAGAAACTTTTTTTTTCTTCTTTTTTTTAAGATTTGTTTCTAGTGGTCTTTATTTGACAGTGGTCAAGTTGTCATAGGCGGCAAAAGTCAAAGGGGCGGGACTTGAACCCCTCTGTCGAGGATATATGGGTCGCACTCTCTATCCCCGCGCCACCGCTGCGCCTGGACCTAAAACTTTTTTGTAACATTCGGGCGCACATGCGCAGAACGGGCAACTGCGGGGTTTATTCTACGCATGCCCGGGCAGATGACAACTAAAACAGTGGTGGATAGTATCGTGCTTTGTTGTGTTTCTCATAGACATAATATAAGGATGCTTATATTATGTCTATGGTGTTTCTAACCTTTTCAGACGGGTTGCTGTTTACTGTGGTCAAAGTGAAGGTTCGTTTCGACATGCTAAAATCATAGCGCCGTATAGTGGCCTGGCGTGGCAACTACAGTTGACTGAAGGCGTCTCAGCGGTATCGTCTGATAAATGTGGAACTTTTCCCTACTCAACATCCGACAAATACCAGCAGTTAACAGGCAGCAGTCTTGTGTAAACAAAGCCTAAATTCTCCCTGAATCAGATCATACTTTGGGTTTATTTATGAGTTTGTTTTTGCCAAATGTCAAATTTTAAAATGTAATTTATTTACTTCTGTCTGCTCTGCAGTGATACTCGCACACGCTTCGTTTCGCCTGCGCAACATGAAGAACAAGATGGAGAACAAGATGGAAGTCGCAGGGCTGAAGAGATCTCCGATGGGCCTTTTGCTCGAGGCTCTGGGACAGCAGGAGGAAAACCTCCTTAAGATTCAGACTTTACTGGAGGGAAAAATGAAGGAGTAGTGGCCACGTTTCTGCAAAATGCAGCAACTTTCAAATTTCTCTATTGTCTGGCATGTTGACGATAAACAAAAGACTGCAAACCAACAAACGTTATCTCCTCCTCAGGGTATCTCGTGACGCTCCGGTCAGAACTTGTCAGGGGTGCTTCTCTCGCTGCCCCATCCCTCCCACCCCTCGCGCAGCTATGCAAATCGTGTCCCGCTGCAAGCTGCGAAGCCTCTTGTGTATGAAATCTGTGTTTAATCAGTCTCGCAGAGCCCTCCGTTTGCACTCGAGTGAAATTGTGAAAGCGGCACGCAAGTGTTGCAGTTTCAACCGAGACTGAAAAGTGCTCGCTCAACATGCGTCGCTGCCAAGACAACAGAGCGCTTCGAGTTCACGGAGGAGGAAAACTCTTCACATTTTCGAGTGGAACTGTTTACATCGGCCCGGAGTTGGACTGGAACCAGCAAGCTGCAAAACAAAGAGAATCATGCAAAAAGAGCGAGCCCTGCTTTGACTTCAGTCTGATCACTTTGTCAATATTTGAAAGGGAAAACTTGAAAGGAATTCTCCTGACCTCTTTAATCTTGACAGTGCCTCGTGGGTGATGGATGGGCGAACGCTGCACTCATCTGACATGCTAATCGATGACCGTGCAGCAGATTATGGCGCATTTCTGATTCATCTGCTGTCAATAAGGCCCTGAACTCAGATCAGATACTTTGATGCTGCTCCGTCTAAAATGGAGTCCAGATAACAAGAATACACTTGTGAATCATAAATAAATAAATAAATAAACCTGTCAAAACATGGTTTTCTAATGGCAATTTTTTTTCTGATATTAAAATAAAATAAAAAATAAAATAAATAAATCTTTTAAAAGTTTGTTTTTGAAAGATCCTGAATGATTACAGTACCAGAGCACTCCTCACCATGTCACGATATTTTGTGGTACTACACTACAAAAACAAAAAATCTTACAAAAGTATTTTTGATCTAACTTCTAGTGTAAACATTCAGTTACACTTGACATGAGAAAACTTAACAAGTAAATTATCAGCAAGACATAGCAGCTTGTTTTAAGTCAGTAACTCTTTTATTGATGTAAAAGTACTAATTTCACTGGCAGTTTATGTCACTTCTATATGGGGAAATAACCTGTGGTTAAAAGTGAAATAGTAAATCTGCCAGTGGAACGAGTACGTTTATTAGTTAATATTAAGCCGTTATTGACTGAAAACAAGCTCCTATAACTTGATAAAAAGCTACTTGTAAATTTGTCTAATTTCAAGTGTACGAAAAACAATTGCACCAGAAATTAGACCAAAAAACTTGGCAAGATTGTGTTTTTGCAGTGTAAATGTGGCTATAAGAAATGTCACTCACATAAAGAAGTGTAACTGCTTTTAATCTTATTCCCATTTATTAATACTCCCATTGAACAAACAGTGGAGAAAAAGTAATATGAATTATTATTAAAGATATAAATACGCAATGTGCTGCAGCATGCAAGTATTTTTTTAATTGAATACATATTTTTAGTGACTTATACAATTAATAGATTATGAATTTGTATTGAATATTAAATCATTCATGACATATTTAAGCAAAAAGGAATGCTTTATTTAGTGAATTATGACTCATTTGGACCTCCGTACATAAGAAGTTTCCTTGGGAAATAATACTTTATCCCATGCAGAGCATTATTTGCTTTTTGCTTATGTTCATGTAAGGCTTAAAAGTGCAAATGTGCAAACAACTATGAGGTCCAGGTAATTGCAGGAAAGTTTAATGGAAACGGAAGCCGAGCTGGACAGCACTCCACTTATCTGCTCCTGATGGGGGGGAAAAAGTGTTGTTTATATTTGAATGGCTCACTGGTTCTTCACGTGTTGCGTTCTGGGTTGTCTGAAATAAAAAAAAACACACAGGCTTGTTTCTCTACCTCCAGTGTTTCTGTTGAGTTTAATGGCCCGCTCCCTCTGGGCTACAGCTGTGATTTACGTCCCCTGCTGCCTCATCCATATTGGGAAAACTTGGAGTAAACACAAGCACCGCTGGCAGCAGAATCAAGTAAAGTCATGTCTCAGAGGGCACAGTAGAGGCCCTTGTTCTTCATGAGGCAGCAGCTGAACGTGTGTGTGTGCACGTGTGTGTGTACCGCCTGCTGCTCACTCAACAGGTGTGTGTCATTGTCGACTCAGCAGAGAGAAAGAAGCTCCCCTTCAAAATCAGTATTCTGATATTCATACTGTTCCCTACAGTAGGGTGAGTGAAGCTCCAAAAGTTGCTACATGTAAGGCCTCGCAGAAGTATTCACACCCCCAAGAATGAACTCGTTCACATTGTGATCAGCTTCAATGAGTTTTAAACCAGTTTAAAGGGACAGAGTGTTATTCTTTGCAACATGGTTCTTTGAGCATAGTTATTTTTAAGTGTTAGTCAAGATTCTCCATTTGATTGAGGTCAGGACTTTATCTAGACCATTCTAGCAAGAATTTGCTTTGATCTAAAAGCCATTGGATTCTACTGGAAAGTGAATTTCTGCCACAGGCTCAAGTTTTGTGTTTTTCCATAATTTTTAGCAGATTTTTTGTCCGGTTTTTAGCTCCATTTATTTTCTCATCGACTCTGACAGTCTTTCCTGCAGAACCCCCCCCCCCTCCCCCAAAACAAATAAAAGAAAAAAACACTCCCACAGGCTGATGCTGACACTACTATGTTTAGCAATGAGGATGATCATGGTAGTAAGCTCCTATGTTAAAAAGTTAATTATATGTTAATTTCGTCTTATTGAGTGCACTATATACACTAAAAACTAGACTAAATATACTTAGTAATTTACTGTGTTTTTGCAGTGATTTCACTTTTAAATTGTGGTTTGAAAATTATTATTTTTTGTTTCTAATGGGTCTTCATGTGAAGTTTCAAGAAAGCTAACGTAGTTCCTCGGGCTAGCTTGAATTAAATATCCGCCCCTTTTTGTGTTTATGAGCAAATAGCTGCTGAAGAGCATTTTAATAGCAAAATGTTGGTTATAAAATTGACTCAAACATTTAACCATAAGGTTAGTATTGAAGATTAGGGCCTAAATTGTTCCCTAAAGGTAACGAAGCAGCAAAGCTTAGTCATTTTCTTCGTAGTCCTTATACCTGATTATCAATAAATACCGAGAACACCATCAGACATTTGATGCCAGCTCTTCACCGCATTCATTGTGCGGTGGAGACATGTCTGTCTGAACCTAAATTACTGCGGTTGACGCCGAGCCTTACTTCACATTAGCGGAGCTTTCTTCTGGGCTGATAATGAAGGGTAAGTACAGAAGTGGGGGTGGTGGGGCTTTGTTTTAGTAGTGAAACGTCAGCGGTAGCGTCTGGCTGCATCTGGTGTGAGGCAGACAGCTGGACGAGAAGGCGCTCGCGCCGCTCTTGTCCCTGAAATTGTGGAGGCACGAGACCTCCTCTGAGCTAGCTTACCGAGAGGCGCTGGGAGCGAGTTAATGTGCTGGGTGGCAGGAAAATGTGAGAAAGGAAGGAAGGAAACACGGGAAAGGAGCAGAATGCTTGTAGGAGCACAGTGTTGTTCATGGGGGTTTATGGACGACATGTGTAGAGCAGCAGGCTCCTCTTACAGGGAGGGTTTTTGGAGCTGTAAACTCCGCAGTTTGTCATTCGCAGGGATGACAGGAGAGGTTATAGACCGAAGAGGGTGTGACGGGTTTTAAATACGGGTTTGGTTGGTTTACAGCTTTGGGATGGACAAAACCAGCCCGACAACTAAGCACAGCTGAGCAGCAGATCTCAGTGTTTAAAAATCAACTCGTTCAGCCATTCTTGCATTGCTTTGCAAACGTATTGCACTCTTTCCACATTTAGCCACGTTGAAATCAAACTTTAATGACTTTATGTGATGGACTAGCACTATTCAAAGCTCACTGCACAAAGTCTTACCAAGTATTCCGAGTCTAGTTTTTAGAGCAAATATCATAGGACACTTTAAATGAGACAGGAAGTTCCATTTAAAATGTTCAAGACTTATTGGGGATAGATTAAAAAAAAACAACAACGCTGTGCATCGCCCTGAACACACCACCTCCATGGTGAAACAGAGACTGGCATCACTGTGTGGAAGTTTCTTCCAAGTCTGGTTAGAAAACCTATGGAAAACATGTAAAAAGGCTGCAGAGGTTCAAGGACAGCAGTCCTAAACATACAGTCGTTCAAATTAACATAATCATTTGGTAGATGGCCTAGTCAAATTCCAATTGAAAATTACAATCAAGACTTGAAAATCACCCATTTTGTGGAAAAATGGGCACCAGAGACATGGTCATGAATGCAGAGAAAGGTGAAACTGTGCCACACTTAAATTATTTTCTTCGATTTCACGATTATGTACAACTTTGCTTTCCGTAAAATTCCAAGAAAATGCAGTGAATTTTGAGATTGGAGTTTGAATTTTGTAATGTGAAAAAAATGACACATTAGGTGCTTTTGAGCACATAATTGCTATTAATAAGCAAAATTAGTGTCTTTGAAAACGCCTCAGTTTGAAGTCATGGATTATCATTCAGATCTTCTGGAACTAAAAGTCCCCCCAAAGTCACAAAAACACTGGCTCAAATACTTTTTTTTTATTGCAAACAAATGCAGTTATACAAATAACTAAGAACCAGCTTAACAATTATTGTTCACTATATATTACATGTGCTTCCCCCCCCCCAAATATATAAAAAAATGCATTAAAAAAAAGAGAACCAGTGTATTTACAATAACAACACTTGCATACAGGTTCGTTCTCTAGAGAGAACGGACGAGCACCGGCCCATGATTTCCAGCATGGATCAAATAAACCAAATAAAAAACAAACACAAAACAGGAAGTGGCAGTAATCTCAAACTGGTGACCTGTAATACTCACATTGTGCTACAAATAAGGATTTGGCTCACTTATTTTGCATTCGGTGATCAATTGAAAGACTGTAAAGGAAGTGGCTTGGCTGTATGAATCACTGTGGTTATAAACTGTGTTAAATATAGTTTTTTATAACTCATTTTAATGAGTTCATCCTTCATGTTGATGTTTGGCTCCTCCTTCATGGTTCCAGTGTTCGATAAAAAAAAAAAAACAAAACAAAAAAAAATTAACAGGTCAGTTGTTGAAGTTGTTCGTCTTTGCTCAGGTTTCTTTTATTTTTTAGCAGAGACAGTGTGAGTCTGTGTGAAGGTGGCATCTCTGAAGGCAAACACTGTCAAAAGTTTAGTCTGAATTCGCCCTCTGGCTGAAGCGCTCAGTCTGCAGGTTCGGTTCCAGTGCACAGGCGATAACCACCGCAGACACACGCGGGCCTGACGTACAAACGCTCCGCTGAGGTTTCAGTTGGCTCCGGCGGAGAGAAGCCTTTTATCGGTTTGCAAACTGCATTCAGCCGAAAACTGAAACTCAGCACTTCATTTGGCTATTTCCATTAAGTTCCTTCATTTTTCAAGTCCATTTTAGACAAAAAAACAAAAACAAAACTAGTAAGTGCAGTCTAAGGCACAATGACAGCTTGTCAACGTGAAGGAATCCTGCAGAACTAGACTATAGTTCCTGGTTTGGAGCCTTCGTGCCAGAAAATCTGCTCTTCTGGCTCCATGCCGTGTGTTCGGTTGTTCATGTGGGAGTCCATGTGGCTCACATCCACCGTGGATCTGGAAGAAGCACACACACACACAAAAACATTAGGAGACGTTTGGTGAGATCACAAAGAAAAAAATCAATCCAGGTTCCGTATTTTTGGATAGAGATGCACAGAAAAATCAGCCGATGACCGGAATCGGTTGATTTTTTTAAATTATTTTTTACCCTCGACTGACCCTGATTGGCTGATTAGTGAAAGACACCATGCCTAAACGCCAACAGGTGTTAGTGAAAAAAAAAAAAAAAAAAAAAGACATTCCGGGGAGGAAGTTGTGGAAGAAGAACACTCAGCTATTTTCAGTATCAGGGAGGTGACTGAGAGTAAAGTTAAAGAAGCACAAAAGCTACGACATCGAGCAACACAGGAATGTAATGTCAAATGTCTGAAAATCAACCACTGTCCACTGTATGACCGACCCGCTCACCAGGTCACTTTTCAGACAAAAAAGAAATTATGAATAAAATATCATAATCGGCAGGACAGGCTTTTAAAAGATCAACGATCGGCCAGAAAACTGCAATCGGTGCACCCTTAAAATAAATAATTTGTGATTAATTACAGAAATCTGCAGCATACTTAAGCTTTGGACTATTGCATAACACCCTTTTCAGATGTACAAAAGATATGTGGTGAGCTACGTTTTTTCTTGTGAAGGGAGAAATTAGATCTGCTGCAGACCCTTTTATAGTTGAGTTTTATAGATCACCCTGGAGGACATTACTGTGGAATTGTTTTTATATAAAACAGTAAATACAAATTTTATTAACATTTTCATGTATTCAGAGAAAAGGAAAACATATTTTTAGGGCTGAAACGATTCCTCGAATGATTCGAGTACCTCGATTACTAAAATTCCTCGAGGAAAATTTACCTTCCTCGAAGCTTCGTTAATTTATGTTTTATTAGTTAGCGCACCGTGTTCCGGCCGGGACTTCACTTGCGTTGCGCGGAGCTCTCACTTCCGCCTCTGAGTTGTTGACAAAAGCTAAGTCTCAGCGGCATAAAGTCCAATCTTCAAGATTGGCCCGTGGGGATTTTATTGATTGATGATAATGCCCGACTTTTTATCGTTTTTGGGGAACCAATAAGCATCCTTAAAATGACTGGGGGAATGCCTGGAGTACGGCAGCATTTCTCCTCCGGGGCTGCTGGTTGAAAGCGAACGGCGGGAAGAGCGCTGAGGTGAGCGGATAGCCTGAACAGGGCGGGCGGCTGAGTAGCTGATGCTTACCGTGTAAATGTAGCTTTACCGACGAACCGCACAATAAATTTCATATCCCGGTCTGAAGAAACGGGTGGCGGAGCGCATCGTACATGGCTGGTAGATGAGTTTCTGAGTGTGACCAGTGAAGGTGTCGTAAATATCCCGTATTGCTTCCCCCGTGTTCGTCCCCCGGTCTAACGGTTCGTCAGTCCGCTGGTCTATTTCCTCCCCTCCACCCCATCTTACGTTCGTTCATTCGCCCTCTCCTCCCACTCCAGGCGGCATTTCCCGTATTTTCAAACCCAAAGCGTGACAGGTTAGGTGGCAAGGTGAGTTTAATTAATCTATTAAACTCACTGAAGATGAATACATAAACTAAAAGCTGGATTGTAGACATTTTTTATAAGCATATTTGTGAGCCTGCTTCTTTGTTATTAAATTCAATATAATTTCAGATTTTTCTATAACTTTTCTTCTGGTTAACTTAGAAAGTGAGCTATTATTGTTACAGGTTAGTTTTCTAAACTACAAAAAAGCAACTGTTAGGGATGCTCAAATATGAAAAATTGGACTGATATTGATATCTGATAGTAACACCGGTATTATGCCAGATTTACCAATATTTCATTTTAGAATTTTTTTATCCGATTACTCGATTAATCGTAAGAATAATCGATAGATTACTCGATTACTAAAATATTCGTTTACAGCAGCCCTACATATTTTACTTTATATCCACCTTAAGCATAAACTGGGATTGGTATCAGCCAGTCAGAGTCGTTCAAATTAAAATCAGTAACGAGTATCTCTGCTCAGTGCATCCCTCATTCTGGGTTTGTTAATCCTAAAGTCTGTTTTAAATAAGTCAAATATCATAACACATTACACTAAAAGATGCAGACTGACATTACAAACATGCACAGATTTAAATGCCACAAGGTTCAGAGGTCACCCTCTGCCACACAGGTGCTCTCCCGCCACCACCAAACACCCGGCTGAACCAATCAGAAGAAGTGTTGGGAAGTGATTTGGAGCGCTCTTTTAGTCCCTGCTCCATGACTGAAACCACACATCACCGCCACCGTAACTCTTTTTCTTTCTCACCCTTCCTTGTTTGGCGAGACTGAAAATTATTGGTGTAAATTTTCCCAGTCAGTGGCATGGGCAAACCTCCCTAAAGGCCCTGCAGGGCCTGGCATCCTAGTTTCTGGGAGGCATCTGTGCGTGAGAGGGAGGGGGCTGAGGAGGGAAGGAGGGCAAAGGTCATGGTTGAATGACAGAACGTTGGCAGGGAGCCTCTGTGTGTGCAGGATAGCAAGATGCAGACGAGAGCAAACAGAGGAAAAAATAACAGCTGAAGATCGGTGACTGCAAAATATGCCATCTGGTTTGACGGGCATATTTTTAATAAGCCATGCAGGAACCTTATTATACATGACAAACATGGAGTAAACATCTGAAAACTGCAACGTTTGCTCAGGAACATCAACAGGCAAAAATAAAAACCGTGGGGACACAGCAACGGAGGAGACTCAGGCCAGATTACTTACTATGAGCTACCTTCTGCAAAAGGCACCTTACTGAGCCTGTGGCCCCTGGAGAGCTGCTGCTGCTGCGCGGGGCCAGGGACCACCTGTCTGACCCGACAGCCGGGGGAGTATGGAGAAGAGGGGAAGGAGGAACCGGAAGGGGGGCTGGAGGAGGAGGAAGGACTAGAGGGGAAAAAACGCCTCTGGCCGTCGGGACTGAACCAAGAGCCTTTAAAAAGCTGGGAGGTGGCAGATCTATGAGAGAGCATGGTAATCCTGTAATCCCACTGAAACGCTCCGTCTCAGAGCAAACAGCCGCACGCTTCAGGGACAACAGTCATCAGTTACAGGAGAATCAGAAGAGAATATTTACATATTGTTGCTTTGTGGGTAAAATACAAGAGCAGTTTTCAAATTCGTTAGCAAATTAACCAGGAACACTTAGCCTCAGGGATCAGGAGGATCAGGGAGTGGCTTATTGGATAAGCAGGAAAGCTGAAGTTTTTTTTTTTGTTGTTTTTTTCTTCTCCTTACCTGCTGTGGGTCGGGTGGCCGTAGGGAGCTGCGCTGTATGAGCAGGAGAACGACTCATGCATGGGCATGTTGTAATCTGACATTCCACGATTACTCATGTGCCAGTTTCCGCCGGAGGAGGAGGCTGACGACACTGGAGAAAAATGGTACAGATTAACGGGTGAACAGGCAAAACATGAAGCTGAGACAAAACGCAGAGCTGTGGTACAGGATAAGGGCAACTGAAGAAAAAAAAAAAATTCAGACTTTTTCTCAGAATTCTGACTTATCTTCTGAGGAAAAAGTCAGAATTTTGTGATTAAAATCTGAATAATTTTTTTTGTTCAGTGGCCGTAACCCTCTTGCGTGCAGCGCGGCACACCAACCTGAGGAGTAGTACATGTTCCTGTGGTTGTGAGGATAAGGCGCCGGCATGGTCTGGTAGCTCAGGCTGTGCTGTGAGCCTCCGTCGTAGTCGCTGTAATGCGTCCCCTGTTTCTGTGGCGCGCTGCGTTGGTACCAGCCCTTCAGGTGCTCCACCACCAGCGCCCTCTGCATGCTCCTGCTGACCTGCTCGGTGCCGCGGGGCGCCGGCCGGTTCCTGGGCGGCCGTATCGTGGCGTAGACGTTGTGCGGAACGCTGTCCATAACATCTGAGCCGTACTGTGGGTGGACGTCGTGGCCGTAGTAACCCTGCTGCGCGTGGTGGTAGTGGTGGTAGGAGGGGTTGACGTTGTAGTGACCCTCCATCTCGTCCTCGTACATGTAAACTCTGTTGGTGTACGGCTCCGGCTCCAGGTGGTTGGGGTAGCCGGTGACGTAATACGCCGTGGTGTTGGGTCGCCCTTGAGGCTGGTAGGCATAGCAACGGGTGTCCGGCTGCGCGAGGTTGGGCATGCTGCCGGTGTTGGCGTACAGGTCCTTTCTGTGGCGACCGCGGGTCCGCCGCCGCTGGGTGTGGTTGCCGGGCGCGTTGTACTCCACGCTGGATTGGCTGGTGTGTGACGAGCCGTCGTCGATGACCTCGGTGCTGTTGCAGCGGCGAGCGGCGGAGACGGTGATGCACGGTACAGGCGGTTTGGGGTCCATAATGAGCTGAGACAGAGACTCCAAACTCCCACTTCTCTGGTGGAAATGCTGAGCGGCGTCCTCCGATCTGCAAAGTCAATCAAAACTGATTTAATGTTCTAGAGAAACATGGAACAAAATAAAAGAAAACATCAAGTCATGTACAGATGATGAAGATTTGTTTTAAGGAACTATGAGGCCTGACAGAAAGAAAATGTATATATAAGGCATCTTCGGCAGTGGAAGTAGTTTTGAATCCAACAGAAAATCATTGCTTCAAAACATTAGCTTGAAATTTATTTGAACTGAAAACTTTCTTGCGGATGCCAGGTGTGTTTAGAGACCAAACATTACAGCAGGTTTTAAGTTTTAGATTAATTCAACGAGTAGGGAAGAAAAATCAGATTTTTTCTTTACCAAACATTTTTTTCCCCAATTCTAAATTTTTAAAATATTATTCTTTTTAGATTTCTTGATTTATTTTTTAACCACTTTTCTAAATTTAAACACATATATCTGTCACAAATTTACTGGAAAAAAAGAAAAAAGTAAGATGATGTTGAGGTGAAATACGGGGGTGAACTGATTGCAGTTTTTGGGCCGATTGCTGATCTTTAACCTGCCAATTCCGACTTTTTATCAGAAAAGTTGCTAAGTTGGCAATAGTGGGGTGACTATTGTTAATCGTGCAAACATCAGTCGATCGCCTGTCTCCCAACATTAAGGAAATCAGATCCTAGTAAAACCCACAAAAATACTTTGACCAATAATTTGTTGGTTGCACATGGACAACAGAAACAAATGTATGAAAACATCCTTACTGTGAATTTGGCCTATCTTTAGCATTTTGTTAAATTCTAATCTAAAAAAACAACAATAAAACAGTAAAAAGGATGGAAACAGTGAAAACATTTTATCACTGTACTTTGTGAATCATCAACAAAGCCACGTCCTTTTCCGGTCAGTGAAGTCCGGGCCGTACCTGAGCTGTGTGCTGCTGTAGGCGTTGCGGGTGAGGAGAGGCGTAGGAGGCATGCTGCGGGCATCACACGGCTGTCTGGAAGGCCGCCTGAGTGGACTGTTGCAGCTTGATAAGGCATCAATGTGGCTGTAATGGAGCGATTCCTGGACTGGGTCATAATTTAACCTGGAACTGAGATAAGAACTTTGTTTTTAGGTCATTCAACTCAATGGGACAAAGTCCTTCTTTTACTGAATACAGGTAACTTCTCTGTTTGACATGGTACTAAAGTCATTCTTCACACATGAGTGAGTCCCATTTAAAAGTGAAGCGATAATTCCTTTATTTTTTTCTAACTGGCATGTTTTGCCAACAGTTAGGCGATGTAAGTATCACAAGCTCCACTTTTTCCTGTTTTCCTCTCATTTTCTGGACCTGTTGTCTTCATGCACAATGTGTTTTTTTCCATCTATTTTTAAAGCCGGTGCCTTTTGGCTGATAAGAGGCAGGCAGTCGGAGAAGCAGGAGGAGGAGGAGACTGGCAGGAATTTAGCTCTTGATATGCTCTGCAGGTCTCAACTAGCTTTCTGCTTTGGTTTATCAAAGCTGCAACGGTAACCATGAAAACACACACACACACACACATACACCACTTATCGGGTGTGTTTTCCCAATCATCCGTCTGACAAACTCTCTATTTTGACCGATTCTGTTGTCAACATGTTTGCAACCTACTGAGTCATAAACATAGTTCATCAAAGCAACTTAAGTTTAAGACTTTTTTTTAAATGATACAGAGCCTTGCAAAGGACATTTTAGGCGTTGTGAGATTCTGAATGAGCATGTTGATGTTTACCTTCCTGCTGAGAGCTGGTCGTTCGCGGAGGCTCGTCTGTCTTTGTTGTGAAAGATGTCCAGAGTCACGGCGTGGTGCGGCCTTGGGGAATACTGGACCGATCGAGACCGCTCCCTCTGGGAACCCAGTTCATCGTCTAGGAGACGAAAAGTAAAGACTGATGAGCATCAGGTGAAGGGATGGAGGAAACGGATGCGCACACGTACGGCTGGGCGTTTTGGACGTAAAGTTTTATCACGATATATTGCGACAATGATAAAATAATAACTAGCTGCTACTTCATTTTTACCTAACTATACACTTACACACAAACAAAAAACATTCCCAGTTATAATACCATTCTTCAGGACACCAGTCACATAAAGAAGTGTGACATGTATCGCTAAACTGTGCGCACTAACTGCATTTATTCATAATTTCAGATTTATTGATACTCTCACTGAACAAAAAGAGAGAAAAAAAACAGACAATAAGGACAGTTGGGATTTTTTCAAGCAAAATTATTTAGAATTTATTGTGTCAACGACAAACAAAGTTAATGTGATAAATAATAAAACGATGCGATAAAAGCCTGTAGCTGCTTCATACTCACCATCATCCAGAGTGAGGCTGCCAGAAAGAGAGCTGAGCTCTGAACATTGAGCGTCATCTGAGAAAAAAACAGAAGAATTTTCACTACATGATCAAAAACAGGCCATGTTGAACCTGCTTCAGCGAACAGCCAGCTCCACTACCTGCTGAGACTAGCGAGCCTCTCGGAGCAGGCTTGGCTCCGGTCTTGTAGTTACTAATCTCTCTCATGATGTCCTCCAGGATCCCCTTGGATTTCAGGTAGTCGTTTCTTCTTGTCCTCTTCACTGTTTTGTCCAGGCCGTCCTCTTTGAGCAGCTTCTCTTTCGCTTCTACAATCTTCTGCTGCAGGGCGCGCTTGCTCTCCAGGTCGCTGAGATGAGGGTCCTGCAGGAAAAACACACGATACCCATTCAGTTAGAGGGGAGATTCCAAAGGAAACATGGAGATCTTCTCAAAGAGTTATTGTGTCAGCCTAAAATATTCACATTTCGATTTGGTTTCATGTTATTTGCTGATCTGGAAGAGGAGACCGGTTCAAACCTGAACTTGAAGTGCTTTACTCAAAGGATGATGTTCTTTTAAGACACAAAACAGCCTCTTAATCCCAGTTTCAACACCACTTCACCATAACAAACACACACTGCATCGGCCATGTAAGTGCACACTTTGACATTTCAAAAATAAATTTGTTCAAAGGAAACATGGCAAAAAAACAAAAAAAACAACAACAACAAAAAACTAAATTTTCAATAAAAAGTTTTGGTGGTTTTTGTTTATTTTGCAAAATTGCAATGGAAACATTTCCGCATCAATCGAGTCACATGATCAGCAACCAGATGCTGCCACTGACACAAACCACAGAGAAGAAGACAGAAAGTAGTTGGAGGGTCATGGCGCTGTATGTTTTTTGATGACTTCTCGTGTGAACAAACATTTTCACTTGTGATTTTATTTGCGTTTCTGAACTAATGGAAACACAGTGATGGTGAAATTGTGTTTTTTTCGACATTGGCAGAATACTGACAAAGTGTGGCGCACGTTAGTAGCGTAAACGAGTTAATGTGGCACAATAACTGAGAGTTAACCAAAACCAACTAGCTTCATAAACAGCAGAGCAACAGAGTTACAAACCTGGTCGCAAAGGTTCAGGTTGTCCAGCTTGAACGTCGTCCCGACCCGCCGACGCACCGCAGGGGTTTTCTCTCCTGTTGCTAGGGGATACTCTTTAGGCAGCTTCCCTGTGATCGCCTGAAAATCAAAACTGGAAGTCAGTCTGGATCCCCCTGATTTGAATTTAAACCAAAACCTACAGATACTCACAGCTTCCTTCAGGCAGATCTCTTTTAGCTCTTTAAGCTTCTGTGTCAGTGTGTCTTGAAGGTCCTTTTCTTTCTTTTTTAACTCCGCAATCTTCTCCTTCTTCTGCTCCTCGCTGACTTCAGAGTCTGCAGAACCTGGAGGAAGCGCATGCTCAGTTAACTACAACGCGTCGCCATCGAATCGTAAGCCTGCCGTGAAGCCGATGAGCTGTGTGTACCGGTGGAGATGAGGCTGCCGTTGCTGGCCATGATGAGCGGGTCGTTGCTCTCGACGATGGAGAGCTTGCTGAACCGGGGGACGTTGAGCTCGGTGAGGTCCACGGCGATGTCGCTCGAGCTTCTGGTTGTGGTCATGTTGGACTGGGAGGAGAAGAGACAGAGGGATGGAATGAGCCGGAGCAGAAAAACATGCTGAACTGGGACCGGAAGCGTTTTAAAGAAGCTGTTTCAAAGGAAACTGGGACATTTAGGTGGCCTGGCGGTTGCTCTTCAACTGATCTTTGACACAACGTGTTCAATTTGTTTTGAAATGATAGCATAATCCGGTTTGAGTACGACTGTTCGACAATGTTCTTCTCCACTTGTGACATAAATAACTAATTTGTCATAAGCAGGATGGAACAGACGGGTTGTTCCTTTATGTCATTTTATTGTTATTAAGCAAAATTAGACTAAACCTCAGAGGCGGAATCAGTTAAAGCTTATTATAAACCGGGTATAAATGCAGCTTTACTCTAACTTCTAATAAGAAACAACTATATAAATGCTATACAAGAAGAAAATAGTGTTTTTTCTTTTTCTGAGCAATACTGTTGAATACAAACATGCCTTTCCACATTAAGTAGAAAAAAAACATTTATTTAATTTGTCTTCTAGCTGCTTAGAAGACAAATCACTTCTGGTAGGAATAGTTCTACACTAGGTCTGCCATGGTAAACATTGTGCTGGATGATAAATTTTCCCAGAAATTATTGCGATAAACGATAGTACTGTTGTTTTGAAACCCTTTCATTTATCCAACTCATTTTGATTTATCATGCAACTATAGATTCATTTGCAGACTAACATTTTTACCTGTTCCTACATATTTAATTTGATTTATATTTATGTCACATTTAAATTACTTACGATTTCACATTACGCATATATTTTTTACTTATCACTTATGTTTATATTTTGTATTTGCTAATATTCAACACTTTAGATGGAGTAGCTTGTTAAATAAATAATTTCCCCTTGGGGATCTGTAAGGTATACTCTGATTCTGAATAATTGTGACATATTTAGTTGAATGGCTTTTCCTAATAATTTGGAAACACAGAAGACGGGACTGGAAACCAGGTCAATATGTTGACTCAGAATAATCTCTCATCGCATCATGGCCGCAATAATCCTTCTACCTCACATCAAACTAAACCTTCCACAAGTCCCGATGTTATTTATGATACAATCAGGTGAAAATAAACCTCAGCTATCAACCAAATCAGTTCGAATTAACTTCCTTGTAGAGGCACACTGCTCGACAAACCAAAACCATAAACAGTTGCATCGTGCACAAACGCATAACTTGGCTTCCAGGAAAATCCTTATTAGGTCATTCAGCGTCTTCCTCGTGGAGAACTACACTCAAAGCTTATCCGTCATTTTAACCACAACCAGATAGCAACAAACCTCACTTCATGACTTTAACCCAAAACAACACAAGTAGACAGAGCTCAAGCTGGAAACCATAGAAACTCACTTTGGTTTGCTTCATGTCCAGGTAGAACTGGTGCTGACTGATGGCCATCGCCCAGATGGTTTTGATCAGAGAGTGGCTGGCATACCAGGAGTGGATAACCAGGCCGGCTTGTCCGAAAGTCCGTTTGGTCACTGTTCTTCTACGAAGGAAGACAGAAATGTTTATCCTGCTGCTCAAAAATGTTCTCTGACTAAAATTAGAGCCAACAGAGCAAATAATACATTTTAATAATACATTTTATTCTTTATATTTTTATTCAAAATACATTTTGTTCTCTAATTTTAGAACTGTTTGAGTAGCTGAGAACCTCTGACTAAAACCTGATAGAAGCAACCTGGGAATTTTAAAATCGCTTTTGAAAAGCATGAAAAAAAAAAACTTAGTAAAACATATAAGCTATCAAGACTGGGTTATAAACGGGCCAGTGGCTGCAGATGCCCTTCACAATGACAGGAGATCTGAAATGAGGGCGGCGACTAAAACAGGCGCACGGAACACGAAGGACGCGCCACTTCGGATCAGAAGAGACGAGCGAAGCGGCCCGTCTGCTGACCTGTGCGGGTCGTTCACTTCCACTGCGAATTTCTTCTCCCGGAAGTACAAATTCTCCAACTGCTTCCACTGAAACAACTGCAAAGAAACAGACGTAGAGAGAAAGAAAGAGAGAGAGAGAGAGAGAGAGAACGGCATTACATATTGCTGAGCACACAAACTGGGAGCATTGACTGAAAAGTTGGCTTGCAGAATGCAAACATTCAGAGTCATCTGATGCACATGAGGATGTTAAACAAATATACTCTGCAGAGCTACAAGTCCTGTCACATGAGAGGGAAGAAGTTCCCAGACCAGAGGGAAAAGCAAATATTAAAGCAACTTGGACTGTTTTGCAACAGTGGAGCAGGTAGTCAGGTGTCAGTGCAAACTTCCATCCATGCAATTTCTATGAGAGTGAAAAGCTGTCAAACCAATTTTTGTGACCGTTTCTTTAACTTTATGAGTTTTGTCCACAGACTCAACTGAAACTTGTTGGAGAATGTCATGACGGCAAATTCCTTCCTGGACCATAAATTGTCCCAGAAGTTATAGTGATTAACGATAATGTTGTTTTGAGGCCATTTAATGTGTTGTAATAACACAAGTTCGCCTTCTCAAAGACCAATAAACTTTCATTTTGTAAAGCACTGGAACTGGAGATATCTTAAATATGAAAACAAAACGACCAAAAATAAATAAATAAAAATTACTTGTGAATGAGACCATAAATAAGATGGGTTTGTATCTGAAAAGAAAACTGACCATGAAAAAATATTAATCATTAGATAGAAAATTACCGACCTCCTTTTAATCTATCATAATACCTTAATTGCTTATGGTGACAAACTTAGTCTGCACTTTGAGTAGTTTAAGTAATGTTCATTTCTTTATCAGTTCTGTCTTTTTTCATTTTGTTTTTTCAGGATTGTGTGTTTTTTAAATGTTCAACTCATGTATGGAAAGGTGAAAAATGACTGAAATAAAAGAAACAATCTGTAACTAAGGCAGGTCAGCGTCCCGGTCGGGCTGGCCAGGTGAACATCTCCAGCTCCAGGGAGCCGATCCTAGCCAGGCAGGGAGCCAGCTTCTCGTTTTATTTCGCTCTCCTCTCTTTGTCCCACATAACCAGCTGTGCTTGCTGAAACAGCTCAGGAAACACTTGGCAGGAAAATATCTTGTAGGCCCAAAACCCTAAAATTGACTTCATACCATATGAGGAGGACTAAACTTCCAAGACTTCTTTGGAGAGAAATCACTCAAAGGCTATATTTAAACCACCAGAGACTCCAAACTTATCTTAGCACTACAGAGATAAACGCCGTACATATCAGAGCTCTCTAAAGCCAGCCAGATAGGATTTAAAAAGGAAAATCTGTCAACTTTTAAAGTCTTACCGCGGCCGGTGTTTTGTGTTGGATCCTGCTGGAATTCTCTTTGGTTTTATATTGAATCCTTTGACTGTGACTTTCCCACAGGGCTAGAGCTTCCTCGAACAATACTCACTCTTGTCTGTTCTCAGGGATCCAGATAGGTGTTGCAAGTTTCAGCTGAGGTAACCACACCCCCTCCTGAACTTTAGCTCCCTCCCACTGTGACATCACCAGCACCTTATGCTGCCTCTGGCTTCCCAGTGCTGGAGCGCAGATTTCCTCCTCCCCTTGCTGGTTCTCAGTCAGACCTGATGAACAGGTTGTGTGCAGGTATCCAACTAGAACAGGACACTTCCTTGTTTGGAGGCATTTAAACTCATCTCTGCTTCTGGTTACCCAGGTTTCAAATACTTTAAAGTAAGGGTGAGCAATATGGACTTAGAATGTTATCGTGATATTTTGTGACACTAATGTGAAAATGATAAATATGATGATAAAAACCATTTATCACAACAGTTTTAGTTAACTGTGTGGCTGTGACTGTATTTAAGTTTTTAAGGGATTTTTAGACTATTCTGCCCGAAAGTCTAGAATAGTTAAACTTTGGCAAACAAAGCAGAAAACAGCTGATGACCTCAAAAATGTGGAAATGTTTTTTTTATTTTTAATAAGAAAACAGTCTGAAGCCCTTTGTATATTTTGGATCTATAATAATATGCCAATTTCATTAAGAAATAGTTGTTGTTTTTCTTGAGCAGGTAGAACTAAAGAAAAAACAAAACAAAAAAGAATTTCTGCAATTTTAATTGAATTAATTTTGTGGCCCGCCCATCGTTTAAATTTGCCAGTTTTGGTTCCCAGTGCAAAAAGATTGGAAACCATTGAACTAATCATTAGCAACATAGGCTTCCTGTAGCACCACACAGCACAACCATTCACCAACCAGCAGAATGTTAGGATGGTGCTGACTCCACACCAGCCTAATATTAGACTAGATCCCCCTGCTTTGGATATAGGAGCTGGATTAATATGTAATATCACAGCATTATGGATCATCACACATTATGTTAAAACCAAAGCTGCGTTTCTCTGTCAACTACTGTTGGGGGAGGGGAGAGGGTAAAAAAATATAATAATAATAATAATAATAATAATGATAATAATAATAATAATAATAATAATAATAAAAAGTCTAACTTAATGAATCACAGGAACCAGGCAGCAGGATGTGCCTCATTGTGAGGGATTCTCACACCAATTCACACATGCTGCTTACTACCACTCTGAATCATTTACATAATACCAACAGATAATAGAACAATAAACAGTCGGGTGGATCAGCATATCATTAGAGAAACTCCACTCCTGTGAAACTACTGAACTCCACCGGCTGTGAAGAGAAGAGCTGGTGTTGCAACGTGTCAGCGAAGAGACACACCTCAAACTCTTGAGTCACAAGACTTAATGTTACACCGTTGGAAACGGTCCAACAGATCACACGGTCACTCAACATCACTTCTAAATAAATAACTTTCGTACACCCAAAAGCACAAGACAAGAGCAAACAAAATGCATCTTCCTGCTCTATTTACGTTTCTCTTGTAATTCCCAAGCGTCTAATTAAAGAAGCATGGTCGTTTGCCAGAAACGCCTGTGGTTTTAGATGGGATCAGCCTGTTCATATCCAGCTCACACCCAACAACCCAACGACCCCCCACGGGCAACTAGTCTACCAAAAAAAAAATCAGATATAGATGTTTGATTTAAGATACTGATCAAAAATGCAAAATGTGTCAAAGGTCGTTTTGGAACTTGCTTGTGCAGAGTAGGACTGACTCCACCCGTCACAGAGCGCGCCACATACCAGCTGCTGCTCAATGGCAACACTGTGCATTTCCAAAGAATGACACACAACCAAGAGTTGTGAAATCCTGACAGCGAGAAGGAAACTGCCAGATAACTTAACCAAACATCAGAGAACATGTTCCCTTCATTACTCACACTTTTAAGAGTCAGACTCTCTACAACTCTTTATTTTCTCACAAAATCACAAGCTCCCTTCTAACTCAGTCTAGTTTTCTGTTTTAGATGCGCAGGCTTTGTAGACGGGATGTTCACATCAGTAAAGGTGTAGCTTTAAGAAAACCCAGATTTCATCTGACAATCAGACTTCTGATCATTCCCATAGAACAGGAAGCGACTCCCTGCTAGTGAACATGATTTATTGGAGGTACATAACAACATTAAACTATGAGTAGATTATAGAAAATATATTTCAGTCATCGGCTCCCGGAGCGGGTACAAAAAGTCCTCAAGGCGGAGATGAAAAAGACTAACATTGGAAAAGCAAAAATAATTAGCCATCGTTCTAAATGATGAATTAGAATCAAGATTCAACACACACAATCTGATCCCACCAGATGTGGATTTTTTTTAAAGCATTCTCACTTGATTTTGATGTAAATTGTAGCACAATGCTACTTTCTATGCATCTAAAAACAGAACAATGTGAACTGTTAACCAACCTTACACCAGTAACAACGGGACAATCCCAGCATCCCCAGCCACCGCAAGCAACAGCTCTGTACTGTTTGATCAATTGTGTTCTCGCTGAGACGCAAACAGACAGATTACAACAATGAATGCAGCCTGCTGAGAGGGGCTGCCCGGAGGGCAAGAGGGAACAGCTCGGGTCAAACAGAAGGCTCTGTCTGTGCTGCCCAGGAAACTCTAATTTAACTGATACCGCACTGAGCTGAGGAGACAGAAACAGAACAGTCTGTTTCTCTGAACCGTTCCAGCATCCTGAGACTTTCACTGCTGTCCCACAGCTCTTACCTTCCCCCCCCCCAACACCCTTTACTCTCCTTCCTCTACAGCTGGCAAAGGGCCAAACCTGTCCCAGTGCTCTACAGCTTCCCATGGAGCGCCATAATTACACGTCCAGGAGGAGAACGGAGGAGCACCATGCTGTGCCTCTGCCCGTTAATGACTCAGATTTCAGCATAAAAGCACACCCTGCTACGTCAACAGGTTCCTGTCATGCAGCAGCAAGGCTCAGTCTAATGAAACCAGCTCAGGAGAAATTAACACAAAATTGTGGCAGAAGGAAAGGAATAACTTTCGCACATATTTCTGGTGTATTTCAGCAAATACTTCTGGTCAATATAAGATTCTAATTCCAGTTTAAATCGTGAAATGATAGTAAACCCTGTTATTCATTTGGACTTTCCTCCTGCATTGCTGTTCTACACTTGGTCAGCTGAGTTCTTTCCTAATCATTTTGCTGGTGTTGACGCTCTCAGTGTTTGCTCTGATACTTCACAGCCTTGAGTGCACCGAGGACACGGTGACTCACTAAACTATTTTTCTCCATCTGTTTTCCTCATCCTCCATCCCTGGGAACCAGAAACCCAGATTATGCCTGTTTAGCGTATTGATAAATCATTCACCTACTTACACAAAAAAATGTGATAATGCCGGTGGCTCCAGCAGCAAATGTAGAATTTTAGAGATGCTAAATATTTTTTCCTTAATCTGCTGTAACCTGTTGTGTCTAGAGCTGAATGTGGTTTGTAAGAAAACAACAATAAGTTTGTTTTTGAAGTAATCAAAGAATAACTGTAACACCGAATCTCAAATTGGCTTGGGAATAAAAAGAAAAAGAAAGTGCTTAAGCAATGAGGTATGAAAGTTGGGAAACATGAGAAAAATACAACAGCTGTGAACGATTCTACCTTTCTTGGTTTCAGCTTATCCTGCAAATCGTACTGGCCGATGCCTTTATAGCTGACTCCCAGCCACCATGGTATTCCTTGTTTATCCTGTATGAAAAAAAAAAACACACACACACACACACACAGAGCATAAGAATCGTTAGAGCAAGCTTTATTGGTGGAGTCTGAAAAAGGAGGCCCATTACAGAAGCTATTATCTCATTAAGATCAGAGAAATGGTAAAACAAGAAGGGATCAAATACGTGAGAGGTCCGAAACAAAAAACAAAAACCTGCTAAGCTGACAGAGACATTTTAACATCGCCGTTTGATCTTTTTAAAACACCTTAAGTTTAATAAGGCCTGGTCGGGGAAAGGCGGATCACTTTGTTCCCTAAAACTCACTAAACCACGCTCGTACAGATGTTTCAGGATTGCAAATTCAGCTACAGAGACCAGATGAGTCGTTCACTCTGCAAATCTGGTCTTTACAAAAGACTGGCAGAAGAAACAAGTCATAGTATTTTTTCGCTTATACGTTTGCTGCCAAATATGAAAAAAAAAAAAATACATGTAGAAGAAGATGAAAAAAGTCTTAAACTTTTTGGGGTTCATGCAAAATGCAGTCTGATAAAACTGCAATTAATCTGGAACCCCACATTAAAACATGGTGGTGGTAGCATCAGGCTGTAGGGATGCTTTACATTAGCAGGGACAGAAAGATGATGGGCACCACTTTCTTAAATTTCAAACTTAAATGGAGAGAGAGAAAACAAAAAGACATTGTCACTGATACTTGATCTAGAATTTTCTTCACTACCTGGACCAATGCAGATATTAATATCGGATCGGTGAATCACTAATATGAATACTTTTGCAAGATATTGTATGACTGTTCAAAGTTTGGACTGCTGTGTGTGTTAGGGCGGTGCCGTTACCTTCACAGAGTAATAATGAACTCCATATGTGGGCAGAGATTCCACCAGGGCCAGATATCTACAGCGAGAGAGGAATAGGTTAACAGAAATTCAGCTACTTACACTTCATCACTGTCACCTGATTATCTGTACCACAACTGACAGACGGGGATTTAAGATCCAGCCGTCGAGAGGCCGCAGTCATTTACAATGACAAGCTGATCAATTTGCTTTGGGGGCTGTGACAGAGGGGGGGAGAGTCCATTGATCAGTTCAAGGACAGAAATCATTTGGTCCCAGGGAAAGCACGATGGAGGACTTCCATGCTTCCCAAGGCTTGGCAGGCTGCCTACTATAGAAGCAGCCCTTCTAATTAATGACACAGTCTGGCACGCTGACAGCCACCTCTACTAACTGCAGCCACCACAGTGCAGACATGAGGTTAAAGAGGTGCAAGCACATGCAGACTCTAGGAGAGACAGACAGAGGCAACACTGTCCGACTTCACCACACATACAGTATTTTCTGTTTGTTTCCCAAACTTACTTTACGATGGCTTGTCCTCTGGTCACTCCCTTGAGTTTCTTGTAATGTTCAATCACTCTCTCCTCACTGCGGATGAGAGGATAAAACATTTAATGAATAATCCGTCAAGTGTAACAGATTGTGGCCACAGAGGGACTGTTATGCGAGGGCTCTTTCTTTGAAGCACATTCGGTCCGCTCATGCAGAAAATGCAGCCTAGCCCATTGGCCCGCTGATAACTTTCATCTAATAACCATGCTAATGCCTCCCATTTACTTCTCACTGTAATCAGTTTTTATTAGCACAGAGCAGTCTCTCAGACATAAAGATAAAAGTAGAAGTATGGTGATGTCTCCGCTCATTCCCAATGAGGATGTTGCGAGGACGCATCTGCTTGATATCAGGGAGGGAGAGCAGAGAGATGGGCTTGCAAATCAACGGCGGCGGAGTGGATTGGAGAGTCGGAGGAATGCCTCAGACAACCAGCAGCTCTCAGCACCTCCAAGTCTAATGAATAAATGTAATTAAAGTTCAGAGTGTAGTCAGCCGCTTTACAACAAAAACATCCTCCTAATAATGGGTTTGTAAACACAGAGACCTGCTTCTCTGTCGACTTTATAACTGGAACCTGACCTACAAGCTTCTATTTAAAAGGATGAGATGGCTTATTTCTCATGTCTAAATCAATTGAGTTTAGTCATTAATTTCAGGGATGTCAAACTCCAGTCCTCAAGGGACGCTGTCCTGGAGTTTTTAGATGTGCCACAGGTATAAAACACTGGAATGAAATGGCTTAATTACGTCCTTCTTGTGTAGATCAGTTCTCCAGAGCCTTGCTAATGACCTAATTACTCTATTCAGGTGTGGTGCAGCAGAGGCACATCTAAAAGTTGCAGGACAGCGGTCCTCCAGGACTGGAGTTTGACCTGTGAAATATGTGGTAAAAACAGAACTTTGGGCATTTTTTAAAATGTCTCTGACCGATTGCAGTGTTATGGTCGATCATCCATTTTAAAAAGCCTGAACAGCCGATTCTGATTTTGGCCGATATTGTCAATGTTTTTTGACAATATTGTTAAAAAATAACACAAATAACACAATAAATTTTTTGAATACTTTAAAAACAATATTACAGACAATATTCAACATTTTCAGCTTTTTGTTTTATTCGGTTTGGCCAAACAAATATGTAACTTTATCTAACTTCAGTGAGTGTTTTCACCATTCAACATGACAGTTTTAAAAAATAAGATGTATTGGTTGCTATGGCTCCCTGCCATGTGATCAGCTCTGTGCGCATACATTTTACAGCATTCAAAGCAGACATGCTTGAAGTATCAATCCTAAACTCAGCATGAGTAGATGGCTGTTCTTAAATGTACCAGGCACAAAGCATAACTGTAAGTTTTACAAAACAACTAAAACTATTTTGGCTTTGTTTATCAAGGCGTGTGGACCACGTATAAACCCGAAGCGCTGTGCCTTACATGATAAGAGCATTAAAATTATCTGGTAGATACCAACAGTAAAGTAGAAATGCTTTATTGTGAGCATGTTGGAGAAAACATGCTCACATCTTTAGCACATGTGTGCGTCTGCATGTGTTCATAGCTGAGCGGGTGAACAGAACTTTACCAGCTGATAGCAGCTTGATGAAGTAAAGGCTTCAGATAGACCCAGTGAGCAGCAATCCCCGATCCTGTTTCCAGCAATTCATGAACGTTCAAACGGTCCTGATTGGAAGCTGATGTGACCTTCCAAGTGTTACGTAACGACATGCCGCGGCACCGCATGAACTCGGAGTTGACAGGGCTGCTCAAACAAATCAGCCATTACTCACTCTGTCACATTTTGTTGTCAATTCAACTTTCTATCATGACTAATCCATAAGGTTCTCTGTAGATGACAGTGCAACTCAATTTTAATAGAAAAAAATAAACTACTTAATTTTCACATCTGAAGCAAATAAAAAATGTATTAAATAAACTTGCACTACAATTTATCTCTATTAAAGCGAATGATCGGCCTATGAGGTACTAACAGTGGAGTGTTTGGACAAAGATGATTATCAGCAAAGGCTAGGGTTGCTTTTTGTCTTTCGTATCAAACATAAAGGCAGGAAATATGGCAGCAATATATTATGACACTTTTACAGTAAGATTATAATTTTATAATTTTCTTACAAGACAAAGCCCTAAAAATACACAGCAAAAAGCATTTCTAAACAGATTCTACTCAGTTTGTCCAAATCAGCTAACGTGTGTCAACACTCAAAACTCCAAATAATCTACTTCAAGATATTTTATTACAGTTCCTCCTCCTGAGTAGAGAGATAAAGTATCAGCTGTGAGCGAAGTATAATGTCCGACACGTATTTATAGTAAACACTAGTGATCAGGGAAGTGCTGTACTTCTGTTGAGTTATGTAATTACAGGCTTGCATTGTTTTTAGTTGTGCACTGCGAATCATTTCAAATACAAGCAAGGTGACTGGTTCAAATGGTGGCAGCTGCTGATAGTGGTGCAGTTCAGGTCATCGTGTTGAAGAGACAGCTGCTGTTATCTGCAGTTTTAGTCGCAGGCTTGGAAGCTCTCTGCTCAGCCCTGCCAGGCAGTCACTAACTCAGAAATGTGACCTTTTTCCAATCAACATGCCTGAGCACTTCAAAGCTGAATGAGCCCTGACAACAACAGACTTTGGCTTGAATGCTGCAAGCTAGTTGACCAAACTCTAAGCTAGCTAGTTTGAGTTTCTGTGTGGCTGTTAAGGTGCAAGAAGCCAAGAGGGAAATGGTATTATTAACCACGAAAAGAGCTCGGCTGTTCGTTTAGGCTGACTCAGCAGCCTTTTGGAGCTTTAACAGAGAAGGTGAGGATCTGTATTGTTTCAGGAAAACACATGGAGGCCGTTACCAACACCATGATCCTCAACAGGACATGCTCTCTCACATGCAAACTAAGACCATAGCATAAATAATTAGAAACCACTGTAGGACTGAAGCAATTAATCGGATTAATTGTGATGAATCAATTATGAAAATAATCAGCAACTAATTTAGTAATCAAATGACCAGACTCTAAAACATGCCAACCTGCTAAAAGAACAACCTCAGAGTAGAAATTAAGGCAAAACTGGACAAAAAATATATACATTTTGCATTTAAGATGAAAAACATGTACTTTTAATATTGTATCAAACAGGCAGTCAAATGAAAAATCTGCAGAATGTGCCATGTTTTATTTTTGTCCAATTACTCAATAAATCGTCAGAATAATCGATTACTAAAATAATTGTTAGCTGCAGCTCTAAACTACTCACTCAGGAGGACTAGAAATGGATTCTGAATGCTGCTTATTGTAGCTGATAAAGAGACATCGTGATCAGGTTTCTTACCAGTAATTAAGCGATGGATGCTCCCTCAGTACTCTGGTGGGGAGAACTGGTAGCTGCTTCAGGTCAGATGCTGTAGTCTCAGCACTGGGTAGAAAAACACAGAAACTTCACCATTCCTGTATGTTATTCCAATTTTTTTTCACATTTTTTAAACATTATATTATTTTACATCCTCACTTGTAGAAAGAATCCCATTAACACAACCTTAAAAATCCCCGCTCGACTGATCTTGGCCTGCCAACAAGCGGTAAGTCTTTACAGGAGGTTTTCCTTTACTGTCAAAGGCACTTCACATCCTTTTATGATCTTAAAATAAGAGCCTGACATGCACATGTGGACAGCAAAAAGTAAACCTTTACACAAAAGAGCTCAAACCGAGTCCAAAAACGAGACCTTTTCTCCACATGTTCCACTATCCGAGGGCTTTGATTTGCCATCTTAAGGCACGGCAGCAATAACTCTTACTTCTGAACCTTTGTGGGCAGGTGGATTGACATGATTTTGTTTTTTATCTTTTTATTATGATGTATAAAGTGAAGCACTGACTGCCAAGGCAAAACTTGACTCTTACTCATGTCTTGCCAGACTTCATTTACAAAGGCTCATGCAAAGGCTTTAACTCATCAGGAGCCTCTCAAAGGACATGAAGAGAAGTGGTTTTTAAGCCTGCAGGCTCTCCACAGTAATATTCTTCTTGTTGATCTTATGTGCCGTGAAAAGTATTTAAGAGACAATAAAAATTTAATGACTAAAATATATCAATTTGCTTTCTGCTCTGCCAGCGAGCCATTACTAATAATGGCTACAATAAGTGCAGGAACTGACGCCTGGAAATCAAAGTTCTGGTTTTTGATAATAAACTGAGCTAATCATCAAGAGCTTGGTACAACCTAAAGGGTAAATGGCCTGAATTTATCTTTTTTAGTCAAATCGACCACTCAAAGCGCTTTAAACTAGAGCTGCATATATCCAGCTGCACCCATAAACAAGTATTTATTAGTGAGAGACCTAGACGGCTTAAAACATCACAAAAAATAAAAATAAATCGTACTAGAGTGTTTTTTTTTTACTCCTCTACAATAAGCTAAGCATACAAAAAAATTTATTAGTCGGGTTTAATAAATTAACAAAAATTTGGTTGTTTCAACTACCAGTGCTGGTGGGCCACACAAAATTAGTTCTGGGGCCCTAACTGGCCCCTGACCACAGTTTGGACATCCCTGGTCTAAAACAAGAACAAAACACCAGCACTTCTACAGGAAGAAGTGCTGGTGTCATAATAAATATTATGAACTATGTTTTGTTTCTTCTGAAACAAAATTAAAATTACACAAAAAAAAGAAAAAAAATCAGTTGTTTATAGTATTTCAGTGGAATACACCAAGATGTGTAGCATGTTCAGCATTACAAGGGGACAAAACCATTTTTATGACAAGAATTAGTTCCTGTTACAATAAAAGGGAAACTAGTTGTATGCCTGGGATTCATATTTAGTTGTCATTTAACTATTTTCACACTGTTTATGCAGCGTCAATGAATGCAATGTTTACATTCCGAAATGTGATGGAGTGCAGTTATTGTGCGTTGTTCATGAGCACCACAGCTGTGACGTAACCGATGCAGTCAGCTGTGTTTTTAGTAACAGGTTTTATTTTTAGAGACAGTCTGTCTAAGCCTCCGACTGTAAACAATGATGGATTTAAATCCCCGTAGACTCGGGCTGGGTATTGTTACGAACCTCACAATTCAAGTCAATTTCAATTCTTTGGGTCACAAATAGATTTGATTCTGTGTTCTTTAAATACTTCACAACTTTGTATCCAGGTGTTTCATATGTGACACAGAGATGACATAGCGAGATTCACAGGTTCACCCAAATTGATACTGAATTGAAAAAAATAAATAAAAATTATTGCAACGCATTGATGAATCGATATTTTTACTAGGGATGAACCGATCCACTTTTTGTCACTTCCGATATCGATACAGATATCTGAGGTTCAGTATCAGCCAATATCGATCCAATACAGAAAAACTGCGCTGAATTGACTTAAAATGTTTTTGTTTTTAATGAACAGACATAAATGTACTGAATTTTAAATCTTTTTGAAAACTCTGCACCAGTCCAGCATGCTTAAATATACCAATAGCCTCACAAGCTTGGACAAAAATGTACAAACAACACAACTTTAATTGGTTCAGTCAGTGCAATTAGGAGTATAACAGCCAATGTCAAATAAACCATTGTACATATTGGTCAAACATGTAAAAATCAACTTCAATAAACCTTTTTTCAAATGGTTCAGAAATTGAAGTTAAAAATTCTACATATGTAAAATATATTTAGAGCTCTTTGTCGCTCAGAGCACAAACAATAAAATTAGCCTGAACAGATCTGCCAGATCTAGAAGTATTTTCAATTTACAGAGATCATTAAGGGATCAGTGCATCTCTAATTTTTACTCGCCCCTATAGGTTACTGTCTTTAATTTTGTTTACATTTTATTGTTGTTTTTTATCATAAATGGCACTAAATGTGCATCATAATGTGATAAAATTTTACATTCATAACCTCACTAAGAGGAAACTGTGAAGTGGCATAACGTCCAACCAAGTCAAGCTCATTCCCACCCACATCAACTGCATGCTGCCTCCTCAGACCACCATGAAAAACAAGCCAGAGTGTCTTTATAAAAGGTGAATGACCTGAAGCTTACTTTATGAGCCTCAATTGATCTCTCATTGATGTAATTTAGCATCGCCTCCAACATGGTCGACCAGAAATATAATGATCCAGTTATGTGAACCAGCTTACTAAACAAAAAGCAGTCTTGAGGCCACTCTCCCCTGCGGCTCCCTCTCCTTGGTTGGCTGAGTTTTGCTGCCACGGCACTTGGCTGCCTGTTTGATGGCGTGCGTTTTTTACGGGGCGCTCTGGCCCCGGCGTTGTTGGGGTGATCTACTCTGCAGCAGAGTTTGCCGTGTCAGCAGTCTGGAATTCATTACTACGTCTGTTATCTTCCAGCAGCATGGGGGCGATTGCTACGCCCGGTGCGGCGGGGCCCGGCCCGGCCCAGCGCAGTCTGCCCAGTGTGGGAGAGATAATGCTCATGTGTCAGCTCTTCCACAGACCTTGGTTGGGGGAAGTAGGGGGGACTCCAGAGGGAGCACAATGAGAGAGCTGGTTGATGTGAATGAGCCACTAATTACAGGCCACACCTGCAAATAGAACTGTGGACAAGAACTGGGTGGAATGCCAGTGCATGTGTGGGAAATGTTGAATTACTGAAGATAATTTCAAATCACAAGCAGTATTTTATATATATATATATATATATATATATATGTGTGTGTGTGTATGTGTAGGGACAAACGAACTTCTGAAGCCTATATTTGAGAGTGAGTACAATTATACATGAATAAGAAAAAAAATTCCCTGGTTGCTCTTATGGCGTAATTAAAGGCATCAATCAGTCCTCTGTTTTCCTACAATTTCCCCGGTCCCTCAAAGCAACCCCCACGGAAGGGACTGCAGCATGTTGCACTCAGCTCTGGATTACAGTGGCAGGTGGTGAAACCAATAGCAGTAAAGTGTAAATAAGTAAAGCACCGGAAGACAATGCAGATAAAGAACAATGAGCAACCTGGCAGTGCATTAATTCAGCCCCACAGCGGGGAGGAGGGTTGGGTTTGGGGAATGGAGAGTGGGGGGTGTTGGGCCACACCATAACAATAACACGACTACAGTCGGGCCCCTTGACGCCAACTTGTCTGCAATTGGACAGGGGGTCTGGCTCATCCCTCTTAGGCAAAGGAGACCTCCACGACTCCTCCACAGCTAATCTCCTGCTGTAGGAGCCGCCGTGGATACGGGGTAGGGGAGTCGTATTTAGACTGGATGATTCACGGGAATTCACTGGGTCTGTTTTCACAAGAAGTCGGGATAAAAGAGGATCGCTGACGAGAGTGAAAAACACTTCCACAGGACAGTGTTGTTTCCTGAAGTAAGAGGATCCAAGAAACAACATTATTTTGACCTAGTCAACGTTTTTTTTAAAAGGAAAATAAGAGATTATATGGTAGAAACTATTATCTCATGGCTGAAAAACATATCAGAATGTAAGCGTTTCATATCAATAATTATTGATTATTATTATTTTGTTTTAAATATCTGATGTTTTTTATATTTAAGCAGTTATGATGCACGGTGGCAAAATCTGAAACTGCAGCTTTGCAAATTACTCAACAGGTTGTTGCTAGGTAACCAAAGAGTGAGTGAGTTAGTTGATGCCACCCACATCAACTAACTCACTGTGAGAAGTTGAGACCCTAAAGCCTTTCTTCTGCCTACATCCCCCAGAATGCTGTGTGGTTCTAGATCGGAGTTCAGTGAAATTGTTGAATATTCAAACTAATTTTCTATTGATATTATATTGATTGGTATACTGTTGCAGATTTATTGTCCAGCTATGTGTGCAGGTATATTATAATAAAGTTCATCCTCTATCTGCTTACTCGTTGCATAAAAACCTGAGGCCAGGATTCTAACGTAGGACTTTCTTGCTGCTAGGCAACAAAGTATTGCAACAAGCCTGATGTAGCTCAGTCAGGATTTTATTGGGCTTTTATCTAACAGGCCACACCAAAGTAGCATGTAATTATGAATTGCAAGAAAATGAAAATGATGGCTTTCAAAGCTTTTACAAATAAAAGTCTGAAAATTATGGAATTTGATTGTATTCAGCACTACTGAGTCAACACCTTAAAGACCCGCCTTCCACTTTAAATGCCGCTGTAAGTCTAACATGAATAGGTTTTGATCTGCAGTCTGCGACTCTTTGGACCTTCCACAACGGCTCTTAAATACTTTATCTAAAATTGATAAATAATTAATATTTTTTAAATATATCTTTATGTATGTTACTTTTCCCAGTTTTTTCATGGGACGTTTGCACTGAACTTCCACAACAGATTGACCCTGCGGGTGTTTTCAAATCAGATAGTTCAGTACACTTGGTTTGATTGGGAACCAAAACTGCAACATTTGCTACATTTTCAGGTGCTGCTGTATCAAACAATCCAAACTAATTGAAAAAGTTGTCCCCCCCCCCCACCTCCGCTCGGCCTGTGGTGGCGCTGCACCAAGAACTACTGAAGGAAACAACACAAAAACCACAGAAGAAGACATGAGAATCCTTCTTTCTTTACAAGAAACTAGATCTACGCTTTTGTTACAACTGTATCAACTTTCCCATTGAAACAAATGTATCCATACTCTTTTTGGAAAGGTTTCAATTTTTAGAACCAAAAACTACAAATACGAATTACAACAAATTTTCTATTGATCAGAAATGAAGTTTGAGTCTTTTTCAAAACTTTAACATTTGCAGCTGTAAACGAGTTTTATTTGGCTGGACTGAGGGCAGGTAGAAATGGCTCTTTGTGTAGTTAAAGTTGCAGACCGGTGATCTAAAGCATAATGTTGCAGATCTGGCTGTTTATTCACGGTTCTTATCTCAGCCTCCCATTCATTCCTCTTCCCATCAACTCTGAGCAGCGTTTTTAGTTAGTTTTCCTACACATAGAAAGTCTTCCATGTTGACCAAAGAGTTACATTTTGGTCTCAAATCTCCTCAGATGACCATCTCCTACATGTTTGCTGTGTAAACTGGACTTCTTCTTTCCAATCTTCTGTAAAAGCCACATTTTGGCAATCTGCTAGCAATTAGCTGCATTGGATTAAAGGGGACGGAACACTATTGAAAACCATATTTACTTTTCCATCCCTCTCAGAGGAATGTAGTGATTTGTGTTAGTCTAAAACCTAAATAATTTCATGCAAAGAACAACATTAAAAAGCCGACAACGACAGCTTTGGTTTGGATGGAACCACGCCTTAATGAATTTTACCAGAACACTTGGCGTCTCATCTTTTATTGTGTTTTCAGAGTCTGGACAAAGTGCGGCCCATCCCGACTCCCACATGAAGTGAAAGTTCAGCCGTTACAGGGTGAACCTTTGGAGCTGAGGATGTTACTTTAAAAAAAAATAAAAATGCTGAGTGAACACACTACAGGGATGCGTACTAACTACTCACAAGCTCAGTTGTACTTGTTTAATGAGCACAAGCAGATGCTGCCAAGTTTTTTCCTCTTTGCAGGAGAACAAAAGGCGATAGTGTAACAAGAGGACAAACTGCATTTTCACTTTTGCACATTTCGCCACTCGCGGCTACATGCACAACATTCCTTGCCACGGACAAATGCTTGTGTTTGCATAATGAATATTGAAGCCTTCTGAGGCAGAAAGACAACACGGGTTTGGCTGATCAGCCTGATCACTGTTTACTAATGCCCTTCACTTCTATGATTGGCAAAAGAAAAATACCACCAAACATTATCAGCAGGTCAACTGTGAAAACATCACCATTACTGAACAGGCTGTGGAGGTTTCATACAGACTCTAACACCAGTGTCATCGACCAAATCATGCACACATCATCCTTTTTGTCCAGACACGTGTCTCCTAAACTGTATGTGGCATTTAGTAAGAGGCTGTGCAACCGCAACGTGTTGAAATCAATTGACTGGACTCCACATGTTGAAGGTGGGATGTGCATTAATAACTCATGGGATCCCTGAGGAAACACAATGTAGAAGTAAGTTTTGGTTTCACAGCTGCAGATTTTTTTTTCTATTAGAACATCTAGAAATTGACATTTTTATTAATTCTTTGTAACCCTCAACACCCTTTCACATTTTGTCATTTTAAACAACAAATTTCAAAAGTTTGACCAAGGCAAAGTAGTGTTCAATAAATGTGAAAGAAAAATTATTATTACTTATTATTTAAGTACAAATTTGAACACGACAACTAGGCCAGTCATGACAACAAATTTTACTAGACAATAAATTGTCCTTGAAATTATTACAATAAATGTTAATATTGCTTTTAATATTACCATTTTCAAGTGATGTAACGACAATCACATTATACTGCAAATTCGCCATCTCATAGATCAATAAAGTTTCATTTTGTAAACTGGAATTGGAAAATATTTTAAATATACAAAAACTAAAAAAGGATCAAAAACACCAAAGTAAAACAGAAATATAAATCACACACAACCGAAATCATGAATGAAATTGCCCATCAAAAAATATTAATCACCAGGATAGAAATTGTCAAGCTCCTTTTAATTTATCATGCAATGAATTGGTTTATTGCTTAGCGACTACTTCAGTCTTGAATACTTTTGCAGCCTCTAACCCAGTGGTGCCCAAAGTGGGTCCTGAAGGGCCGGCATCCTGCATGTTTTCGTTCTCTCCCTGGTTTAACGCACCTGGATCAAATGAAGGCTCATTAGAGCAATAAGACCAACACTGACATGCTGAGAAGGTTGTTTCTACCATCAGGGAGAGAACTAAAATACACAGGACGCCAGCTCCCAAGGACTGACTTTGGGCACCACTGATCTAACTGGGTTTTTTTCCCCAAGATAGCCCTTTATCAGGCTCGAACAAGCTTCCCATGAACCCTGACCACACGTCCTCTCTGTACTAAAGAAAAGAATCCACACAGCATGATGCTGCCACTAAATGTTACACCCTGGAGATGATTGGTTTTCTACAAATATATATGCAGACTACACTCAGTCCGTCACCAAAAGATGTTTTTAAGAAGTGACTGTTAAAATTATACATTTGATCCAATTGTCTTCCACTTTACAACAATGCACTACATCGCATAAAAATCATATTAAAATACACTGGTTTGGGGTTGTAAATGCTGTAAGTTTTTACAATGAATAGACACTTCAAGGGGAGTGAATACTTTCATAAGTCACTGTGGGCATAGTATGTAGACCACAAATAGATGGCAGAGAGCCAACAAGGGATAAGGCTCAATGTCACAAGCCAAAATTAAGGCAATTATTAACTGAGCGCAGGTTTAAGCTACAATGAAATCTGAGCCAGTAAGGTTGTACATTAACAGATAGCTATTACTGATATTACAGAGCGCAGACCAAACACTGCTTACTTATACACTACACGTACAAATGCATTGGAAATTGTGCAGGGCTTTTGTCTCCACTCTGTAATCCTATTGATTAACAGCATATGCCAATAGTTTTAGTTTGCACAGTCTTAAAAAAAAACCCAAATCAACACTGCACAGGGAACCTTTTGCCTAATTAAAGGTAACATGCTTATTTAACAGGAAAACTCATTCATACTTTGTTTAATACAAATGAAACGTGGCTGTAAATGCATTCAAAATTATGAGAGGGGAAAATAAGAATTTCTTACCTGGAATAATCTCCTTTGGCCTCCTTTAAAAAATAGGAATAATTCAGTGAGTGAAGACAGGATTAAACAGCACTTTACCAGTAAAAAGCTCGAGCGTGTTTGTGTTTTCCTATCCTTTCTTTTCTAAAGGCATAGCTCCAAGTCCTGTGAGAGGAGTTAACCGACTAGAGACCCCCAACAGACAAACGTTTTCAAATGTTTCGTCCGTCCTCTTTCACATTGAAGGGGGTGAGTGACATTACGACCAAGAGAGGTTGCGACAAAAAAAACAAACAAAAAAACTCTTTCTTACCTGCAATGCGAAAGCGGCTAACTTGAAAACATGTTCGCTCTCCACTTCAATGGTTTCCTGTCGGGAAAGGAGGCGAAAAACAGCAAGCTTTTTAAAAACACACACACACAGCGCTGACTGTCTCAAACACTTGACTCGAGAGAAAACCCTCCCGTCCCATACTTCGAGACCGTACCTCGGTCCCACCGTTACCGACTGAACCACCGCCGCAGGAACATTTCGGTGTTTCATGCGGCTATGAAGACGTTTTAACTGTCTCTTCTCTTCTTTTGAGTTATCTTGGAATTACAAATAAAAAAATGAAATCCACAACGCGGGACAAACGGACTAGTTTAAGGTTCTGCTCAGAGTTAAAGCCCCCTCGGTAAAGTGGTACGGTCCCTAAGCAGGTTCAACAGTCTCCGTCTCCCATGGTGACCAGTCAGCTCTCCCCGCGAAAAAAACTGCACACCCTACAACGTTTGATCTCATGCTGCCTTCACGTGCGTCTCGTAAAAGTTTTATTTCCACTTACTAAGGATTAATTATCGACAATCCAAACCAGAAACGTTTATTTGCGTTTCCTCTTAACTTTCTAAAGTTTATATTGTTGCACCTTTCAGACTTTAGAGCGTAATCTTTACTTTCTACTTTACTAAAAAAAAAGCAAACTACTATAAAATCTCTCGAACCTTAAATGCAGCACCCAATTGCAACAAGAAAGCATAGTATTTAGTAATAATTTTGAGAAACTTTGTAAACACTTTTTAAAGAGCAATTCCTGAGACAAATGCTTAATTATTTAATAATGAAGATCCATCTTAAAATTTTGTATGAGTTTATTTGGTAGGAGTTCACAAGTTTCTTTCTTCTTCCTACTCCTTTTTGAGCATGTTAATTGTAGTACAAAAATATGTATCTTTTGCATTCCTAGTTCATGTGTGTGATTTTATATTTCTATCATGTTTGAAATAAATTGGTAACTTCACTTCCCAAAGATCTATAGATGATTTGGAAGTGAAAGACATCCATTGGAATTATATACCTGAAGTCGAATGGTTTTAAAAAAACTATAACCAACCAGGAATAATAAAACAAGTAATATTTGGATTGAAATAAATGCCTTTTAGTTAATTCTCAAGTGAAATAACCATATTGTAGAAAAAGATAACAAACATATTATATCTAACATGACTTTTGTTGACAGACGAGGTCAAAGAATCCAAAGTCTTACTGAAAGTAGCTAATGCTAACTTGCGCTAAATTATCAATAATTTCACAGGGCACCCACCCAAAAAGATTATTAGCACAATGACATTTAATTAAAAAAATATTCCACATTAAACAAATATAACAGATAAATGTCACACTGCTTTAAATCACTTACATTAAACACTAAAGATTTAGCGTTTAAGAAGAAAAGCTCCACAGTCGTATTCTCTTTCAACAGGGTGATCTTCTCAACATAAAACCTGCAAAGATATTTTTTTTATCAGCAAAACAACAACAAAAATTAATAAATAAAAGATCAGTTTTCATCTATGTGCAAGTGTTTATTCACAGATCCACAGATCATCTTGTTTAAATCTGGCCGCATTGTTTGGGAATCTAACAGGAAGACATTCATTGTGCTACATCACCGCCACCTGCTGGTTGATTGATGTTACTGATCTCAAAGGAGCACTACCTTGTTTACTGGCACTTGTAGAGGAAAGAGGTCAGTTTGGGGAGTTGATCTATGAAGGGATTCATATATTTTTGACTATTTAAAAAAAAGTACTAGACACCTTCATAAATTTAAAAATGTATACAGTTATTTACTCATATGTCCATCCATATATGTATTTTTTTTTCTTCATATTGTGCCATTTTTTAGTGTAAATCACGTCTGTCATCCCAATGTACTTTATTGGGGTTACACAGTGAAAAAAGTAAACCAGTAAGCTTTGTTTCAAGTAGACAAATTGAGTTTTAATTCGATTACATGTAAGAAATTAACTCAATTCTTTTAAGTCGTTGCTCCATTCTCTTTCTCTCAGTCCGACACCAAGTCAAAGTGCTCCCACCGCCAGTTTCCAAAATAGGACTACCGTGTTCAGGGTGGTGCGCAGTGTTAGTTTTTTGTTGCTGTTGTTTTTTTGTTTTATTTTGTTTTTTGTTTTGCTACTCTGGTAGCAAAAAATATATATATAAAAAAAATAAGCCAGATTTTTGGCTTATCCTGCTGGTTCTTCCACCACACTTTTCAAATTTCTATTTGTAAAAAAAAAAAAAAAAAAAAAAAAAAAAAAAAGAGAGTTGAAAACCATATTTTGCATTGGGCTATCGTAAAGTTCAAAGAATAGAAATAAGTCTGCAGCCCACCATGTGGTTCACGTCTCAGCAGTCTACTCTGAAGGTGAACCTGATTTCATCACGCAGTCTCTACACTACTGTACTACTGTGCTCAAAGTTTTTTGACGAACAGAACGGCACATCTTTTTTGCCTAAGCATCCAATTGGTTCACATTTGGCAAGCTCTGAGAGTAATAACACTCACCTCACAAGAAACTTGATTTCCAGTGGCCCCGATGTCTTGGAGAAGGCATGATCAAGCACTTTACGATCCAGCTGGAGCCAGTTACTCTGGCCACTGAGCAGCAATAAAATAATAGATCACATATCACGCTACGCTGCTACCTCAGCCTCCTTCCTCCTTCCCGTTTCTGATTAAAGGAAATTCAAACGCCCTACTCGTATCATTTCAAATGCGATGAAACCGACTCACTTGTCGTCTACGAAGCACAAGCCGAAGTATTCCTTCTCCTTCAGGTTGAAGTGAGACGCCACCAGGTCCAGCAGCTCCCGAGACAACAGCTTCGGCTGCGGGGTCCGGGGGCAAAATAAAAGGGAAGCAGAAAACAAAGGAAGGAAAACAGATCGCCATGTGTGAGAGAGCCAAAGTCCCGGTCAACCAAACCATTTCCCCTGAAAAAGAACCGAAAGTGCGAAGCTGTATACCTGAACCAGCAGCTCCAGCTTCCTGCCGTCGAGGAGGTGAATCTGACACACACGACCTTCAGTCATCTATAAAGTAGGTGCAAAAAAAATAAATAATCCACTGAGATCATTTCTATAAAGTAATCTCTAGTTTTCTCTAGAGATGTGGTTTTAAACTTTTTAAACCTCAAAAATGTGATATTTGTCTTCCAGATCACAAGTCGATTTTACACATTTTCATCGTCGTCCTCTTGCTAAGAGACAAAACGGAAACACAACGCCATCCTGCTCCAGTGATTCACCGGATTTCCATTGTACTGTCGGCAATTAAAAGTTTTAGGGTTACACTCTGCCACAATTAGCAGAAACAACCGATGTTAGGCTTTTCTAGGATCCAGGTCGATTCATATCCATGCAATTCCATTTTGTCCCTTTCTACCTTAAATTTATTCCTGTAAACAAAACTTTGTACATCCGTTTACAAAAACGCTGCATGTCAGTTCTGTGGGCAGTTACAGATTCTTGATGAAACAGGAAACAAAATAGAATGCTGAATTCTTTTATGAAATTTTAATTAATTGCATAATTCTTTCTGGAGTCTTTGCATTCAAACCTAATTTTTTTTTTAATTTTAGATCTGATACCCATATAGGACAGTCAAATTTAATAAAATATGACGAAATATGATTTTTAATCAAAGCAAAACAGGTCAGACCAACCAGCAGATGTCATTAAATCAAGACCTATGACTACAGTTTTCCATCCATCCATCCATCCATCCATCCATCCATCCATCCATCCATCCATCCATCCATCCATCCATCCATCCATCCATCCATCCATCCATCCATCCATCCATCCATCCATCCATCCATACAGGACCAGACTTAACAGGATGTAGGCCCCGGGACAGGAGTCAGTTTCAGTGCCCTATCCACTAAAGAAAAAATATTTTTCTAAGGCAAATTACAGTATTTACATTATTAGATAGTCCCATACATCAGCAAGTATGAACTGATGCATTGTAGGTTTACTAACTTCATGTTGTCTCAAAAGAAATCGACTATAGCTTCATAATTGAAGGTGGTTCAGTGCTTTCTTAGTGATTCCAGTTTATTTCTCGTGTCTAGTCCTCTTAAATACTCTAATTTTAATATGTTTCTTATGTTTAGTCGTTTGTTAATGTTAGATTCATTTCCTAGTCCCCAGCGTGTCTTCTGTTGCTCCCCTGTCACTTCCTCTTTCTCTCTCTCTCCTCAATCTGCTTCCTGCTCATCAGTCCAGGTCTTTTGTTTCAGCATTCACCCTCACAGTATTCAAACCCTTCTCCTGCTGACGCTCCTTGCTGGTTCCTCCTGTTTAATCCAGTTTCAGTTTTCTTTGTGTGCGTCTGGCTGTCTGTAACTTTTGGTTATCATTATTTTCATTGCTACTCCATGTCTCTGCCTCTCTGCCTATGGGTCTACTTCAACCACCATCAAAGATCTCTGACCTGCTGTTCATAAATATTTTCTTAGGCAAAGTTTATTTTCATTTGGTACCCATAAAGTTGTCTGCCGTCTCTGAATGTGTGCGCTGTGTCTGTTAATTTTCTGACGTCAGTGAAAAACACAGTGTTAAGCCAATTGGTTTTTAGTGCTGGAAAGTCATGGCTACATTGAAGTCCAGTTACTTCAACCACAAGGCCAGAGGACGCCCTGTTAATTGTTATTTTGTAAGCTTAATCTTCCCAGAGTGTGTTTTAAGTGCCATAGCAACGCTGTCATTTCACTTTTAACAGCAGCACAAGCTGCTTTCCCACTTTGTTGGGTTTTTTTATTGCCCTGAACCGCAACAAAAGACATCTCTGCGAGCAGCGTTCGACAACACGACAGAGGTCACGGTCACGCCAAGTTAGCATGATGCTAACTGTTAGCTCGGAAAGCTGCACAGGCTGAGAGCTCCTAAGCTTTAACTCTGTGTTTCACAGGAGGAAAGAAAAAGTGTCTCTAATAAAATTAGCAAGAGCAAAAAACCTAAATGGAAACTAATAGCCTCTATGTACTTTTGGAGAAGGAGACAAAGGTCATGAGTCAACAGAATGATTTCAAGCTAATCGCTAACAACAAAGCGTTTTCAAAGTCATTTTGTGACTCAGAATTGCAAGCTGATGTAACTAAGCATACAGTTGTGAAAATATTCACACCAACTGAACCTTTCCAAATGTTGTCACATAATAACCACAAATATCAAGATATTTTATTTGTACGCCCAATTTTATGCAATAAATCAACAGAAAGTAGCACATGAAAAATGACGTGGCGACTACTAGACAGCTTTTAAAATAAATAAATAAATAAACGTACCCCTTCACTCTGAGACTCTAAAATTATCCCAACTGCAATGAATTAATTCTGCACTCTATAAATGTGCCCTTTATGGTAGAGTGTCATAAAGAAAGCCATTGAGAATGCTTCTTGAAAGTTTAAAATCTTCCCAAAATGCAAAACATGGCAAAAAACTAGCACTGCACAGAGCACACCATCTCGATGGTGAAACGTCATTTTTTATGTGGGGATGCTTTTCTTTAGCAGGGCACAGCAAAGCTGGGTACATCTTTAGAGCTGATTCTCTAAAGATGGATGGAGCTAAATACCTATCTTGGATATCTTGGAAGAAAGCCTGTAAAGAGGCTGCAAAACACTTTAGAAGTCTTCTTTAGAAATCTTATCAAGTTTCTAGAGCAACTATTTTAGTATTCTTGAAATAAAACAAAACTCACAAGAAACTTTTTAACAAGATATAGGACCTTGTTTTAAGTAAATAATGCCTTAATATTGAATACTAGCTCCACTAGCAGGTTATTTAACTTATAACCAGATATTTTTCCCATGGGTGAGACTGGGTCACATTATCATATTATGGTCAAGAATATTTGTTTTCCAAATACGTCTGTTGGTGAAGAAGAATATAAGCCTAACATTTAAGCTACATGAAACCTTTCCTGTTCTTTTTCTTTCAAATTGTCCTTCCAGTAGAGGGGAATAACTTTGTACAGTAAATGTTGTAGAGAAACTCAAGTAGACAACATGTCCCTCCACTCTGGCTTAGGCTGCCTCTATCACTTTGATGTAAAGAAACCGCACAGCGAGTTTCACCTGAGCAACACACCTAAAGCCGCAGGTACAGCCGGACCGCTCGTTTGTGTCCTCTGATCTAAAGGCGGTAACAAATTCAACAGTTTCTGTCAGAGACCTGTTGTGTACCTTTGCTAGTGGAAGTTATAGCTAGAACAGCTCCAACAGTCTTTATTATTTATTAATTTTTCCTTGTCTTAAGAATGTAGAGCTAATTAAATGATCTAAATAAGACCTTAAAGTGGTTCCAGTTTCTCTCGATGGCCAACCTGTTGAAACTGTGGCAAATTTGGGTCGTTCCTGGACAGTCAACTCAACTTTGCTGAAAACACTGACTACATTTTGAAGAACTGTTCTCAGAGACTCTACCTTTTGAGAAGACTTAGTGATCATGGGGTGACCCAACTAGACTCTAGTTGGGGCACCCCTATGTCTTGAATTTGGGGGGGGAATCATATTTTATTTATCACTACAGAAGGGTTCAGTGAATGCGCATATGAAACTGGTGGGTTCGGTACCTCAAAAAAGGTTAAGAACCACTGCTCTAGAATCACTCAGCAGGCTAAAACATACTGTAAAAAGGTGATTGTTCTGTAGGTGGGTTTCTGTGCAGATTAACCAATCAACTGTTTGGGTTTTTCCTTTATGGTACATAGAAGCAGTTTAAATTATTTTATTACATACTTTACCATGGGAAGCAAAAACTAATGTAAAAAAAAATACATTTAGGTGAATAATCAAAATTTTAATTACACTTACAAAGTCAATTAACATACAAATGACTAATTAATATAATAAACAAAAGTAGGCCTAGGAGAGAGCCTTGGGGAACCTCACTGATTATTGGTGATGCTTGGCGTCTAAACTGTTAACTGAACATACTGAATACATTCTTATGAACAGTTTCCAGTGAGTGGTAGGTAAGGCACCAGTCAGTGCTGTTTTGTATGCTATTTTGTCAGTTTCTGTTGTAAAAGTGGCCCATACAATTAACCTTTTCCACACCCCGTTTAGTTGTAGATCCATAGGACGATGGTACTGTATGGTTAGGGTGGAGCTACTGGTGTCACAACACAGTCTATTGATTGGGGAGCAATAAAACTTTGATGCTTGCCACAAGAACGAGACATACCAGTGCGTCAGTGATAGTTCAACGCTCTCCGGAATATGGCGGACCATTAAATAGCTTACCGACCAAGCAAACCCGTGCCGTACTGCTCAGAGGAAACAAGTTTTAAGGGAACCAAATTAAGCAGACATATCAAGAGCCACTGATTCCCGACCTCTTCATAGAAATATTGTAAGAGATTTCTTAAATTCTCTTTTCCCTACTTTTAATTTATCCTGTCCTAAAACAAACACCTTGATGATATGCAGCTTCAGGTGGTGCTTTTAGCAGGCAACATGCTGGCAAAGTTCTTAGACTATGTGATGATGGTTTTGTCACACGATTAAGAACGAAACAGAGAGAGCTCTTGACTCTCAGGTGAGGTGTTTCAGCATCAACGCGTTTCAAAGTTCCCCTTTTCAGCCATGCAGACAGTGAGATCAAACAACATTTCGTGCTGCTTTTCAAATGACTGCCATATGTGCAAGGCAGAGGGACTCTTGTTAAAAAAAAAGAAAAGAAAAGAAAAATCTGGTTTTGTGACTCAACCGGAGGAAGCCTGGTCCTCATAACAATAAACACAGCACACAATTATGAGCCATGACAGAAAAAAAGAAGAGGAAAACAACAGTGGCTGATTCGAGGAAAGTTAAGCAATAAGAACGTAATTTGTGACAAAACTAAAAAAGATGCTTGTCACAATTTTCTTGCCCTAAGAGGTGAACGTTACCTGGTAGCATTTTCCTATCCTGAACCAGGACTCCAAGAGGCGCCTGCATGGGATCAGCCCACGACTGTACCACGTCCTCAGCGTCTCGTGCGCCAGGCTCCAGACGAGCTGGCTCCCCGACGCCACCAGGTCTTCCAGTCCACGTATGATGCGCACGGCCATGCCTGCCCCCCTGTAGTCTCCTCTCTTGGCCGGACTGCGTCTACCCCTCTAGCAACGGGACCTCATAATGTCTTCAGGAACAAGTCAATCCATGGACCGCTTTGTTTTGCTTTGAAGCAACAAGCTGCAAGGAGCATCCACACACTGGTCTACTATGTCTCCCAAGCTGATGTAATGTCAGTGTGAGTCGGCGCTCTGGAGAGGCTGGAGCGGAGTAGTGCGCCTTAGGCTCGGTCCTGGGCCCCGGTCCAAAACACTGCCTCAGAGTGCAGGGGAGGGCAGGACAGAACAGAACCAAGAGGCCCACTGCCGCAAAATCTCCGTCTGCCCCTCCACGTTTAAGAAAGAAGAAGAAGAAAAAAAAACCTCAAACACTGACCGCACAGAAACAAACGTCCAGACTTCTACACCCAACACATTTAGCGGTCGAATTGCAGAGGGTGTTTGTACGTTACGTCTCCGTAAATGACAAACGTTTCTCCACCTTTCCCCCCCGCCCCCATTTTATTTCAGTGTTTAAATGTCATTGTCTGCACAGGGTGTGGGGCTGATTTCCTGAGCAGAGCAGACCAGACGTTCCCACCCGTTGTGTTGTGAGGCAGCACTAAAAATAATTGCTTTTGTCTGAGCCAGCAGATAGAACTGACATGGCAAAAAAAACAAAAAAAAAAACAACAAAAAACAACAAAGTGAAACTACGAGGCAGGAAAACACACACATACACACACGCACAGGGGAACGTCTTTCTCTGCAAAGCTGCAGATCGCAGACCACCTGATTCAGCTAAAACAAGTTACAGGAACGCCAGTGGGACGGAGCGGCTCATCTGGAAACTATATCTGCTGGTTTGTTTACGTGAGCCTCAGACTCAAAGAGAGTTTAAGAATCTAAACAACGTTTAATGGAACGTGATGTGTTGGAAATATTCACTCTTCCAGTTCACATGGATGGATGGATGGATGGATGGATGGATGGATGGATGGATGGATGGATGGATGGATGGATGGATGGATGGATGGATGGATGGATGGATGGATGGATGGATGGATGGATGGATGGATGGATGGATGGATGGATGGATGGATGGATGGATGGATGGATGGATGCTAGGGGGCTTCAAATGACAGTAACCCAGGGCCTCAATTTTGTCAAAAGGGGGTGGTAAAGATTTTTCTTTTCTTTTTTTTTTTTTCAAACATTACACTTTATATTGCACTCATAGGCCCAGATTGTGAGTTTTATTATGTATCATTTTTATGAGTATAAATAATTTTAAATGTTTGAAAATGATGAAGTTGTAGTTGATTTTATTGAGAACAATATGGTGTTATCGGCCAGAAAGCATATTAAACCTGCATCAAGGTATCAGCTTGTACTCGCTGATGTTTAGGGCTACCTAAGAATTTACTATAATTTGCATTAGAAAAATATTTTTTGTAAGTGGATAGGGGACCAAAACTGGTTGCAGCCCAGGAGCCCACATCCTAGTAAATCTGGCCATGGATGGATGGATGGATGAATGGATGAATGGATGGATGGATGGATGGATGGATGGATGGATGGATGGATGAATGGATGGATGGATGGATGAATGGATGGATGGATGGATGGATGGATGGATGAATGGATGGATGGATGGATGGAAGGTTCTTAAAGGACAACAGGAATAGCCTAGAATCGATAGTAAATATGTGCCATCAGAATTTGAATTAAAAATGCCTCTGAAATTTGAATGTTGCATATCTGCACTTACTTTTTCAGTGTTAAATTATATTCAGAATATATTTTTAATCTAAAAGAATTTTCATCGTCATTATTTGTACATGGTTGTAATTTTCATTTGTTAAAAAAATTCACATATTTACTTCCATAAAAGCCTTACTGAAACTAAAGACTGAAAATTAGCTTCATAAGTTGATAAATCCATACTTAGCCCGTCAGAATAAAGTATTCATCCAAATCCCTAACAAATTCAACCAAACAGCTCTATGCTGAGGTTGGAAACTAAGTACTCCGCCTACAATAGATGTAGAGAGGCCACATAAATCTAAACATCTTGGTTTTTCATTGAAAACATAAAAAAAAAATCTTTTCTGTAGCAAAGAGGCCCTATAAGCCTTTAAATAAAAAAGTTTGGCAAGAAGAAACAAAAACATACAGCAACTTTGTAGCTTACCAATAAACATCAGGCGTGCTGGGAAATTAATTAATTTTGCCAGTGGAGACGGCCTTCGTGGGGCTGAGCTAGTTTACAAAGAGGAAAGAGGGTAAAACTTTCAATCTCAAGATGTTCAAAGCTCATAGAGACAGCCGGAAAAAACTGGCATTTTTTGATGGAGCAAAAGGCAATTCTACAAGTTATTGGCTCACAGGCCTAAGCGCAAATTTTCACTTCACCTTGCAGATTTTTATTTAACAAAATGCAATCATTTAATCTTTTTCATCTTACTTTACAATTATACACAACTTTGCATTGTTGTTCTGTCACAAAAATTTCAACAATATGAACTAAAGTTTAACATAACGTGACAAAAATGTGGAAAAAGCCAAAGGAAGACAAATACTTTTACAAGTTAATGCACTTATATCCTAGTTCAAACCCTCTGAATATCTTCTACCACCCATTGTCTTTGCATGTGATTATACAGGCTGTTTCTCAGCCTCTTGTTGTCTCGAGCCTGGCACAGAAGCAGTCAGCACTATGACTTCACGCTGTAGTGATCCTGACTTTTGTGAGTAGAGTGTCAACACATAAGTCACTCATTTAAAGGGACAATATTATGTAAAATCCACTTTTTTCAGCTTTACAGTTCTAATGTTATCCCCTCATCAAAAACATCAAAACAAAGCAGACCTCCAGTGCTGCTTCATTTCTTTCCTGCATGTTTGATAAATTTTTAATCTCGATGGCAACCATTCAGCTGTGCAAAAGAGCCTGGGTGGAGCTATTTCCGCCTTTGAGGCGTGTCTCCTCCCCAGAGCTGCAGTTTCCGAACTTCTGTCCTTCTGCGTCAGAGAGCAGCCCTCACCCGAGTCAGCTCCTTCAGACTAGCCAGCAGCAATTAGCAAACACCTGGTGGAACTGCACATCAGCAGAGCTCATTATGCTAGCTAATTCTCAGTGTAACGCTGGTTAAAAAAATACAAAATAAAAAAACATTGTTAAAGGATTAATAGAAGAGTCATGTTGTGATGACTTCCTGAAGGAAGTTTCAGAAAGAGCAGGAGTTTCTTAAAGAGACAGGAATTTCAAGGTGTTAAATTACAAAGTCAAATTTATATTTGATAAATATATATAACATTTTTACAACAACTGAAGGTGACATAGCTACTTGATAGAGATATAAAATGCCACTATGAAAAAACATAATACTGTCCCTTTAAAGGCTACAAATGTCCGTAAACTATTTTCAAAGGACTTTATAATGAGAAGGATGAGGTGGAGTTGTTCAGATTTTGATTCTGTAATTCTGCAGTTCCCTCGTTCTGACAGTAGGTGGGGAAATTGAGTGTCAGAACATATTCCCTCTTTGTCCCTCAGGGACAAAGAGGGAATATGTTGAGTGAAAATTGAACAATTGTGTCTAGAGTGTTTCCCCATGTTCCCTGTTTCAACTATTAATAGGGCTTCGCGTCACTTGTGACTCAAACTGAAGGCTTAACTCAGAAAATGACCTCCAGGTTCTGCTCCGTTCTGTCCCAGAGGTTCAGAGTTAATAGGTCTGACTCCGCTGGGAATGCAAGGCGGGAGGACGACACCAGCGGAAGCAACCGTGCTGCAAATATCATCAGTTTATCATCCCGGGGCCATTTTTCAACATCGAATGCCAATTACCCTGCATAATTGCTGTCTGATTAATCGTCTAAGTAGGGAGGGGAAAGGCCTCCTGGTGAATGCAAGCAACATCGAAGAGCTAGAAAAAAAACGTGGAGGGGTGTGGAGGGGCGGGTGGGTGAGGGTGTTGGCGGAGACAGCTGTCATCCACACGGGTCTTGCAGCTGACGAGCTATATGCCGCATACTGAGACTGCAGCTGACCCGCTGAATGGAAGACATTCTGCGACTGTATGCCTGACGCGAACACGCCTGCAGAGCAAGTCCTAAGCACGGCAACGCGCACGCATGCCTGTCGTGCCTCCTGCGGGTGGACACAGCTGTCAGAGATTATGATACTCTCCCCACAAGGAGGATGATTTCTACTCATACATCATGGATGAACTGTTAGATTAAGCTCATAAAACATGAATCAAGCCTATCATTGGTTTTTTCATGGCTGCATTGCCTTTGTGGTATCCTGAAAAAGTATGAACTATTCTATCTGGTATTATTAGTAAGGCTGACGTTAACGATTATTTTAGTTGCAGATTAATCAATTGATTATTTTTGACGATTAACCGATTAATCGGCTAAGAAAATTGGGACATTTTGTAGATATTTAATTTAAGCCTTTTTTCTTTTGCAATACTAGAAATACATAAAAATGCAAATAAACAATTAAATTCCTGTTTTAAATAAGAAAATTAGCATTTTATTGCCTAAAATGTAATAATAGGAAGATAATCACATATTTTAATTTAATCTTAAATGCAAAACATACATGTTCGTTGCACACTTTTGGATTAATTACTGCTCTGAATGTGCTGTTCTTTCAGCCATGTATTTATTAGAACAAAACAAATCAAGAAGAACTAGTTGATCCGTCGTGTCTTATGGCCCAAAGCCATTTGAAAGCCTGTTAGCATCAGTTTGCTGCCGAACAAGCAGACAAAAATTTTCCCCCACATCTGCTGAGGAAACGGGAAAGTGTTTTAATCGCAGCCAATTAACACCGTGTGATTAAGCTCCTTTTGAGGAGTGAATGGAGGCACTGAGGAGCTCATTGTGTGAGGTACAGTCAGGCTCGGCTTTGTGTGGCTAGGCAGGAGGTGGGAAAAAGAAATTAAAGGCAGGAAAAGTGGCTGCCACCATCCACCTATTCCCCCATCGTGGGTGTCTGGGGGGGTTTATCTCCTCTTGTTGGGTTCTCTTGTGGCACACGACGGCGCTCAGGGAGCACCCTGGAGGCCAGAGGCCGTGACTAACCGTATGTGTGCATAACCCAGATGCTATGAAGAGTAGGAGGTCAAAGAGGGGGAGGATTCAGAGTTGGGGGGGTTACAGAGGCTGCGTTGTCAGCCAACAACTCCGCACTTGTCTAACGTTACAAAGTTAGATGCTTCTAATCTAGGGATTAGAAGTAAAAGACTATGTCGGAACATTTGTAATATCATATCTGAGTCGCCAGAAACATGTGTTGCCTGTAAAATTAAGATACTGTTGTCCAAAAGAGAAGTTCCCAGAAAATCAGACTGGAGACAGTCAACTGAAAATGGGCTTGAGTTCTGGACAAAAATATATAATGTATATTAGAGATGCACAGAGAAGTGGGTCACTTCACGGATGAAGCTAAATTTCACTTTGACTGACCTGTCAGAAATTCACAAATCCAATCTTTTACCAAAGCTACAAATACTGTACCTAAGTACTACCAGGCCACGCAAGCAATCAGTGTTGATGTTATTACTGGGGAAAAGACTCAAAAGCCCCTTTCAGATCATAATTCTGTTCTACACATGTGCTTTACACTAAAAAGTCCTGATATAGACTAGAGGGGTGGGTTGAAGTCAACATGGGGAGTTTAGAGAAAACCACTTAGATCTGTAAAGAGAAATCCTTTAGATTCTTCTCATCGCCTATGGTAACTTGTGTCAAATGATGCCTTAGGCTACGTTCGCACAGCAGTTCTTGATGCTCAATTCTGATTTTTTGCTGAAATCACATCTCTTTTGTATGTTCGTAGATATGACTGAATGATGTGACCACAATCAGACTTCAGTGTGAGCAGTTTACGACCCCAGAGCGACCGGCATCCACAGAAGAAGAACGTAGCTCTCTGTTTACGGAAGTAATAATGGATTTATGGATCAATTTTTAAATTAGTCAGAGCTAACTGCATTGTCACAAGATCATAGCAGCACAAAGGAAGCTAATAAAAAGAAAGTACAACTAATAAAGATGATCTTTCGTGGCTCATTTGCTGTGGAGAAATCTGTTTGGATGCATAATCAGAGCCAAGAGCGGTGGGATTGTGATGCGATGCACTTCAGTGAGGCAAAACTGTCACAACATTTCAAAACTATCATTTTCAGCCACTGTTTGCTTCCGTATTTACCATGTCTGACTTCTTCTGGTGACAAATTATGATGCGTGTGGGTAACAAAGTGCTCAGGGAATTCCCCAGGTATCTCTGGCCTTTGATTTCATTGTCTCAAATCCTCTGAAAGCACACAGCCTGTGTGTGATCACACCAAAGTCAACTTGGACTTGATACAAGGACATTAGGAGACATTGGGAGGGGCAGTGTTGGGTTTTTATGGTGAAATCATGACTGAAAGGAAAAAATTGATTTAGTTTTTGGGGGTTTTTTTCGGTTTCCGTAAAATGTTTAGAGGTAAAAAGAAAAAGAAAAAATGCTATTCATTCAGGCTAAATTCAATACTTTTTGCAGTTTGAATTGTTTTGTACCTAATTTTTGGCGGGTTTGAAAAGGAGCCGTCTGTCACAAGACCCCTGGGGGACATTTCATTGAATTGGTGAAGGGGCATTTTGACCCGGAGTCAACATCATTGGATATTAGAGAGAAACTTAATTTATTATTTGAGCCTTCAGACTTTGTTGGAAATTACAGCGTTAAGGCATCTGTCTTCTCCTCAAATGCACATAGAGGCTGTTGTTTACAGCTGCTAATGCTTGCCATGCTAAATCACGCTAAGGGTAGCTTAAAACATCAACTTCAAATCACCATGTATCAAAAAAATAAAATTACTGGTGCATAAGCCTGTCACACTAAGCAGTAAGTCAGTTAGTCGGATGGTAAATTATGAGGAACTTGATCATTTCCATGCCGATGATTAATAGTTTTGCAGTGTTAATTTGTTTACAGAGACATCATAATCCATTGTATTCAACGTATTTTTGGAAGGACTACTACTCTCTACTCTAATTAATACAAATAATTTCCCTGAAGATTCATGCGTGTTTAGAGATGTTAAAAGTCCATTTCATATTTCTACATAACTGGAAACCCTAAATCTATTCTGCGGTCATAGTCCCTGATTAGCGGAGTCAAGGCAGTCGATCATATCTGCGCTTCTGAAAGCCTCTGGCTTATCACTCTCAGTCCAATTTACTGAACATATAATCACATCACTTGCATGGCCTTATCTGACCACATATGGCACATGTGCGTATGAGACACCGCAACAGATGTCGGGAGTTTTCAGGCCCTGCGCTCCAAAGGCACACTACAGAACTACTGTGACTCCCACAGTGAATCTCACTTTAAAACTGGGATTCGCTGTCTTTTAGGGATAGTTAGCACTTTCCCCATCAGTGTTTGGCCACCAGTGTGCTTGACAAGCTCTGTTTATATCCTGGTGAGTGAACACAAAAGCTTTCACCAAGCCACTGTCGCATCGAGAGCCGCTGAGGTTCACAAACGTAGGTAGAAAGCTTGAAAACAGAGCATCTGTTCCTGCTTTCCTGTCACTGCGATGTTTTATTCAGTCAAATTGCTGCTTACATATTCACTCATTCCTGAAACAGCTGCTGCACCGCCGATGGGCAACATTCCTTATGGCTTTGCAATGTTGCGTCGGTTGCAAAGTAATCCACATTTATTGTTGCAACCAGTTTAAATAATAAAAATATAATACTGTAAAGACAAAGCTGTTTTTATGAACATGCCCTCCAGCAGATGTTTTCGCAGATGTTTTACTCGAGTAGCAATAACTCAATTGCGCAATGAAGAGAAGCAATTTATCTAGAAAGCTTCTTCAAACTCAACTTATCTCTAAAATGTGAATAAAAAATAAAAGGTGAACGCTGCCACACTTAAAAACATTCTGATGACAAAACCCATGCGGTCCAGTGAAAAAGTATTTTTCATCTTACAGATTTATTAGATTTTTGCTGCGTAGATGTTAGCTTGGCTGTTGCCTTCCTATGAAATTTCACTGAACATTAACAACCCATCGGACCAACAGCGTACCATGGCGTTGTGATGGTCTGAACTCAAACATACTCCAGTCCAACTGAATTAAAACAGCCGCATTAAAAAAAAGAAAAAGATGAAAAGATTCTCATTATTGACTTGACAGTCCTCATTAGTACAACAAACACGACCCTAGCTTGGGGACACTCGGTATCATTTTTCTTCCATGTGTGCTGGACACCTGCTCTAATTCGCCCTGGCCACCATCTACAGATCAGCTTTCTATTCCAGTCTCCACACATTATAAAGACATTATTCATTTCTGACTGATGATGCCTCACCATGGTTAAAGAGAGTCACATTACTGGCTTTGCTGCGGTAATGTAACCCCGGCGGTTGCCTAGCATGTACCGACTTGTACAGTTGGACAGTCCCATATGCATATAGGTTGGCTTCTAGCTCCAAGGCATATGGCTTAAACACCAGTAACATTGTGCATGGTAAGATTCCACCACTTAAAACTCCCTTCATTTATATAAGGGAGATAATGCAGGACTATATCTGGTTCAGAGAGCATAGATTTACCCCTCCCTTGCCAACCTTCCTACTTCTCAGTGAGTATCTAAGCATAAGGTGGCGAATTCGCACAAAGTTTTGACCTAAAAAAATGGATTTGAAGACGTTTCTGGTATTAAAAAATCACAGATAGCCATGGTTGGACTACTAGAAGAGGACGAAATATTGGTCTTTTTGAAGTAACCCTGTTCTGTCAACAAGCTGCTTATGCCAGCTTTCAGCCACACTCCTTCTGGCTTATGCTAGTCTGCAAAATGGCGACAAGAGTTGGGAGAAAACACCAGAGTCAGCTGATTGTTCAACAATAATTGATTCCATTTTTTGAAAATTGTATCTTCTGTTCAGTATTCAGTATTCATTACCCAATAGATGTATACATAATCACAATACAATATTGACCTTTTGAATTCTGCACCTAAAAACTAAGCAAAGTATGAAAAACTACTATTGGGACTAATAAAACCTAACCTGAAACTAAACAATGTTTAACCAATAAAAACACACTCTAATAACCAACTAAAACAAACTGAATTAGATAAACCAAAAGTCACAATGAAATAAAACTAAACTATGATGGAAAACCCAGAAGGGTTAACGGAAATATCAAGACGGTTGTGTCACAGCAAACTGAAATGCGCTGTTGACGCCATACCGCGCCGTAGTTTCAACTTTTCCACCGTATTACTTTATATGTAATGAGAACACATCGTGAACGACATATCCGATACATTACCGGACACAGCGTTTCACAAAGGAGTTTGATTTTTTTACGTTTGCACTGAGATGAAAAGATATTCCAGCATGCATGAGAAAATGAGAAACAGTGTGACAGCAGCTTTGGTATTTACAGTAAAGAGGATGTGCTGTTGCTCACAGTGACTTTGAAATTTCATCTCGACACTTGAAACTGGATGACAGGGTTTCGACATGAGCTGTAAAAATATACTTAGCTAACCGTGATTTTAACCACAGCGGCTGATGACATGTTCATTCAAGATTTTACACTGGGAATCTCATTTAAATAAAAAATAACAATAAGTTATATATAAACAATACATTTTTAAGATAACATTGTTGTATTTTAGCCACAGTAGTGATTACTCTTTTTCTGCTTTCAGATAAACGCAATTAGATCAAATTATAGGTGTTTTTTTTTAAAGCCACTCAATATATGAAATTGCCAAATTGCCGCCATCATGACAATATCAACCTATGAAATTCCTCAGCCACAGAACTCTTTGGTGCCATATTTGGCAGACTGTTATAGCTCAGGTGCCTTGCTTTGAAACTATTTTCAACAATAAATTTGACCACTTGGATGGATTATGACTCTTCTTTTTGTCTACAGCCGTCTTAGTGACCAAGATCAAAAAACACAAGGAAATTAGTGGGGACACCATGATGAGGAAAAATAAAGAGAGAAGGGTAAAAAATGTGGGTTAATTATAATTAATGTTGTGCAGCCCTAGAGGTGGTTATTTTACTTCTGAGATTTTTTTGTGTCTTTGCAGTTGTAGTTCCATTCTGACTGTCAATTTAAACCAGCAGCAGTGATGTGTTGACCCACTTTGAAAACCAAAGATCTAAAGTAATTTTATACGATCTACTTATAGTCTGCTGTAAGGAAATCTAGTTATGTGGCCACAGTAAATAATATCTATCAACATGGCCACACTTCCTGGTACTTTGGTCTAATCAGGGGACAAAGTAATACTTTGTAAAAGCTACTTGACCCAAACAGAGATTCAAATAGCAATCAGTAACAATATAGTCAAATACAAAGTCTTTAAAAATGATGTTGGAGTGAATATAATCGTGTATGACAATTTAGCTCTTTATGGCTATTTATTTGAGAAACTCTTAAAGGGGTCATTTTATAGCATAATCAAGTAACTATGTTACCTTCAATTGTTTAAAAAATGCCATAAAATTGTTATTTTTAAGTCAAATATGACTTAAAATAATTTTTACTTCCTGGTTTAATGCCTTGAAATTGGGCCTCTGTCTCTTTAAGAAACTCCTGCTCTTTCTGTAGCTCCGCCTCCAGGAAGTCATCACAACATGGCTCCTCTATTAACTCTTTAACAAAGTTTTTACCAGCGTTGCACTGAGGAGTAGTTCTTGCGATTAGCTCAGCGGATGTGCAGTTCCACACTGCAATTAGGTGTTTGCTAATTGCGGCTGGCTAGTCTGAAGGAGCTGACCGAGGGAGCTGATGGGGAAGGGCTGCTCTGTGAGACAGAAGCTTGGAAACTGCAGCTCTGAGGAGGAGCTGCATCTTTAAGGCGGCGCTAAGTCCAACCAGGGTTTTTCCACAGCTGAATGGTTGCCATGGAGATTAAAACATTTCTCAAATATGCAGGAAAAAAGGCAAGGCAACACTCCAGATGTGTTTTTGATGAAGGAATATCATTATAACATGATGTACAGCTTAAAAAAAGAGTGGGTGTTACATAATACTTCCCCTTTAATCCTCAAACTCATTCATCTTCCCTTAAATTCCTGATAACGTTCACACCTCCGTCCTTGTCAAAGGACAAAGGTTTGTGGCGGTCAGAGTGGCTCAGCGGAGAGCTGGGTTTTGCTCCACAGAGCAGGTGATAATGACTTTCCACACTTCCCTGCTCCTCCACAAGCCAATCTCCAATGTGACGGCGACCGGGCGGGTGATTTCTGGCCTTCTAAAACCTGCAGACGATGGAAAAGCCGGGGCCGATGCTGTACACCGACAACGGGGCGAATAGCCTCAGGCGCTGAACAATCAGAGCCAGAGGTACGACAAATCAATTAAAACCTCCTGGAGTATTAAAAAGGAATAAAAACATAGCGAAAAAAAAAAAAACGGCTTTCGTGTGGGGCATATTCACTGTTTCTGTTTTCATCCCCTCTGGCGGTGGACGCATGAAGCACTCACATGGGGCTTTACGAGCTGTGCGCTATTGATCACAGCGGACATGAGGCTGCGGGGTATGTCTGCTCTGGAAGCACGGCTGTTGTTGTTGTTTCCAGACTCCACATCATGGACCTCTTTTTTTTTTTTCTTTTTTTTTCTTTTTTTTTTTTTTTGAGCCTGACAGAGTAATAATAGCAGCTCTGGCCTGGTGCTCCCATCCCCTTCACCCACTTGCTTGCCGTGCGGGGAGCCTCTTTCTGATCAGCGCAATCAGGCTTTTAAGCACAGCCTCTGTCTGCCGCCCGGTGCTAAGTGTGTGCCTCAAAATGAGAGTGTTCACAATGGATAACACTCTCACAACGTCAGAAATGACCACTCCCCGCGCATCTCCCCAAAACCTCTGGGGCGAGTCAGCAGCAGCAGCACAAACGGAGGTGGTGGAGAGGTTCCCGTGTTGTTATTGTTGTTTTTATTTATTTATTTATTTTTATCAGCCTCACAGCATCTGCTTCCCAGGCGCAGAGCCATGTGAAGATGTGGAGGAGGAGAAGCAGCCAAGCCAAGGGGTATCCTGGAGTGAAACATCGAATACAGATTTAACAAGTTCAAGCTGCCGTCCTCTGCCCGGGGTATTAAGTGAACGTACATGAAGAGAGGTCGCTCCAGCTGTTCTGTTTTTTTTTTTGTTTTTTTTCTGATTTCATACGTTCCACCTGCGCTGTAAGGAATTTCATATGCAGTGACAGTGAAAAAAAGAAAAAAGAAACAATGGTGTTTCTGACCGTCAAACAAATGATCAATAACAGATAAAGATAACCTGAGTCAATGATGCCAAATGATGGTGGGGCTTATTAAGAGAAAAAAATCTATCCAAGACAGCCTGACCATGAGCAAAAAAGTTATTAAATCAAAGTTTAACTGAGACTAACCACTTTTTTTTTTTTTGTGCAGTTTCACCAGCCACACCCAGACCTGCTTACTACCACACCTATAGAGTCAGTAAATCACTTAAATTCTCTGTTATTCTTAATTGGTTGGTTTTGGATTTTTTTTATTTGTTCCGCTTTTTTTTTTCCATGTATTGGTTCTGGTTTCTTTTTTATTAATTCTTTCATTTTTATTAGTTGTTTTTTATTGGTTCTGCTTTTATTTACACGAATTCTGTATTTTTTTTCTTTACATAAAGACACTCATAGAAGAAAGGGAGGAGAGTCAAATAAGTTCGTTCTTTTGTCCGTCTCCTTATCAAACACATATTTAAATATGTATCATGTTTTCAATGTGAATATGCTTGAAATAAACAACATAAAAAACTAGTCTGAACTTAACAGAACCGGCTTAACAGCATGAAGTAGAGCAGCACAACTCAAAGCAACAACAGATCTCATGATGAGCTAAAGAAACTGGAGAATGAATGAGAAACACAGGGCTGTAATCAACATCTCTGAGTCTGGAAAGACATTTCAAATGCTTTGGAGCAATAGCACACCACAGTGAGAGCCATTAGCAGCTAATTGAAAAATCAAAAAAAATAAAAATAAAAACATGGAGCAGTGGTGAATCTTCCCAGGGGTCACAAATGAACCCTAAACCCTCCATGGGAGATGAGTTTTGGATTTGGGGGAAAAACATTCCATGGACTGATGAGAACAGAGAGAAACTTTTTGAAAAGTGTGTGTCCTGTTACATCTGGTGTTAAACTAACAGCGTTTCAGTAAAAAACATCCTGTAAATCAGAAATCTAGATTTTCTTACGGGTGGAAAATCCTGAAGGAGATTGTCAAACACTACATTTGCTTGAGCCTGTTTTTAAGCAACTGTAATAAAATGTTATTTCTCATTAATTAATTTATCTAAACTTGAGTCTATAAAACAGATAGCTAATAAACCACCGAAGTGGTATCTTCTCCTAATGTACACCGCATCCTGAAATGGAAACGCACAGTTCAAGTAGTGATTTATATCCTCGTAACAGTCTCCTAGGAAGCTCAAGTTCAAAGGTCAATAGTCACTAAAGCACATGGATAACCTACGAACCTCTCCTTGTGTCCATTTTTCTGTCAAGCAGATGTCCTTAAACAGATTTGACTTAATGTCGTCTCTTTCATATTAAAAAAAGAAAAAAATTCCCAGAGGAATTCCCAGCCAGCTGAGAGCCTCCTTTATTCTGAAAGGACATAAAAACACAAAGCGAGTCAGAACATCGCCTCAGAGCCGCACATTAAATTACAGAATCCCTCAGAAATCAAAGAAAAAGTGACTCCTTTCATTTGTCGGATGAAGTCGTTTGATGGTTTTTCTTTGTTTTGTTTTTGTTTTTTGCTCTGCCGTTACAGAATCATAAAATTGAAAACACAAAATGAAATGTAAAAAAAAAAAAAAAAGAATTCCTCATGGCTCACGTTGAGAGAAAATAAGATCCAGACTCTTTGTTTTCGTCAAGACGTCCGGTCCGAGGACGCAGGCCAGACACGAAACGAGGAAGAGAAAAGAAAAGCGACGGCTGACAGACAACGAGGAACCGATTCCTGGTGGCAGAACTTCACGTTTGTGTCGATAATGCAACAGAAAAGTACCAGAGAAATAACTAGGCCACATTTATGATGATTATTTTTATCGTGGACTCTCACAACCTCTTAGCTCAGCTGCCAGCACATTCTGAATTGATTTTCACTCCTAAACATATAGATTACTGGTGACCCACTCCCCACTGCCTGACCCTGAATTGGGGTTCAGCCAGGAAGCCTAACAGGACTAATCCAAAACATCCGACTAGGTCCAGTTCTGAAAACAAGCCTTCGTTGTTTTTTCACCTTGTTTCTACTTGTAACCTAAAAGAGTTACTTGTCTTGATAGAGAGGTTACAGAAATGGAGCATACAGAGGCAACAACAAACAGCAGTTTACTAAAATGTTAAATTATTTTTATTGACTTAAAGCAGTTTTTCTGCCCAGTGAGACCTGAAGCAGTAATAGAATAGATTAGAATAGAATGAAGTTTGTGTATTACATTTGAGGCATTCTCATGATACTGTGTCAGGAGAGGCTAACTTTATAGGGGTTTTTTATAACATGAAAAAATACTTTTTTATATTTAAGGATCAACTTACTATGTGGAAATGAAACAGTAGTCCCAAGTGAATGAATGAGCAATGATTAGCTGAACTAGTAACGAACTAGTACAAGTACTTCGTTACTGTACTTAAGTACAATTTCCGTGTATCTGTACTTTACTTAAGTAGATTTAATAATGGGTACTTTCTACTTTTACTCCACTACATTTTACAGTAAATATCTGTACTTTCTACTTCACTACATTTCTACAAAAGTGTCGCGTTACTCGTTACATCCAAGTCACGTTGCGCTTTTTGTCCGTTAAAATGTGAAGTTCAGGGACTTAAGGTGGCACCGTAAAGTCCAAGCAATAACGTGACTTAGTGTCTGTTGTCACCCATTGCCTCCCCCTTTACTCACACGCGGAGCTCCAGACATGCGCAGTGGAGCATGCACTCCACTGCGCATGGAGTGCATGCGCAGTGGAGTGCGCATGCACTCCATGCGCACTCCACTGCGCATGGAGTGCGCAGTGGAGTGCGCACTCCATGCGCACTCCCGCTCATCTTCTCCTCTGAGCGGGAGAAGATGTCTGTCTGATCGTCAGTTATATAATAGCGCTGCATAAACCATAAGATATGGCGACATGTAAAATAAGCAGCGCTTCGATTTCACAGACGGTGGGGACTTCGTCCAACTTTTAGTGTCACTTCGAGGGAAAGCTTAAAGAAAGGTAAGATCTGTGGACGTGATGCTAGCAAACCTAGCTGTACAGAAACAAATATGTTGCATCTGCGATGAAAAAAAGTTGTCACTCATGTGCTGAATTATTGTGTGGAGGTGTTGACTGAGGTGTCGCAAATATGGGACAACGCTGTGACCAAAGTGCAATATAGTGATATGACATTCAGGAACAATCTGATTCTTCTGGACGGATCTTTGCTGATTAAATTTATTTCAGCTCGAAGTATTTAATATCTAGGTGTTTTATGGGATGTGGATCTTTCAGATCAATTTGAGAAGCAATTTTGAAGGTAAAACTTAATTTTTTTGTGTTGCGTAGTGCAGGGTGCTGGTCTTGACTTGGTCTTGGGTAGGTGGTCTTGACTACAACTCTGCTCCGTTGCTCCTCGGTTGCATGTCCTCCCCCACCCACCTTCTTTCCATCCCCTTCCTGTTGGATTTCTTTCAAAATAAAAGCCACTAGTGGCAAAAAAAGTGAAGTTCATGCTATGTTAGGACAGGAGACAAGATGTTTCTATCCCTGAAATTATGATGCATAGAATCACATATCTAAGTCTAAATTATGTTACAGAGAGTAAACATAATAAAAACATGCTTTATCTTTGGCATTGTTCATTAAAATGGCACATTTCTAATGTATTAAAATTAAATACGATCAGTTCACTTAATGATATTGTATTAGGGATTAGGTAATGCATTCAGCAAGTACTTTTACTTTTGATACTTAAGTATTTTTAAAAGCCAGTACTTTTTTACTTTCACTTAAGTACAAATGTTAATGTCGTAGTTTTACTTTTACTTGAGTACATTTTTATCTGTGTATTTGCACTTTTACTTAAGTAATTTTTTGAGTACTTTCTCCACCACTGGCAAAGTGACTGAATCTTTTCTAACGCAGACAGAGCATCTGATTAGCATAGCATGTGGCGTCTCCGGGTTGTGACAAAAATGTTCAATATGTCCAAAAACATTAGCGGTGGCCATGGCTGAGCTGGTTAGCAATACATTTGAACAAAAACACAGTCCTCATCTTTTGGCCACTGTTAGAAAATAACTAACTGATCGCAAGAATATTCCTGTTTCACTTTGAGTGTGAGTCACATGCATTTGCTGAAGCCACACATCAAGATTAGTCTGACTACAGAAGAGCAACGAGCAGTCATGTCCGACCACGCCCTCGCGAAACTTGTCCAAAACTGTGATTAGCTAAACAGACAAAAATCAGCTAGCCTCTAAAGATACAGCTCAATACACAGCAATAGCGACCGAAATAAACAGTTTTCCTATAATGCTCACTACACAAACAGTCCTACAGTCAGAAACTAGCTTACCAGAGCTCAGCAAGTTGGATCAACTGCTTTAAAACATATCCGGTGAATAGAAATCTTTTCATTCAAATGTCTCACTGCTTTAGCATCTCTATTGTTGTTTTGGTTCCCAAGTGAACCAGTCCTTTGTGTCAGCTTACATGGTTGAACAAAGGAAGCTGGCTTCAGTCCAACTTTCATTTGATTGTTTCCTTTTTCTTCTTTAGTTGATGTGTTTGCATCATATTACACATGATGGTATATTAGCTACAATAGTTAGCCTAGAAGTCGTTCCCTATAGCCAATTTACAGGGCCGAGGGTGGGCCTATATTGGTCAGTGGGTAAGAGACTGGGTATGTACACTATGGACCAATAGTTACAATTCAGAATCCAGACATACTGCAGTTATACAGATCAGTTTCATACTTTCACTTTTTTTCAATATTTAAAGCTGAGGTAAAAAAACAACAACAAACAAAAAAAAAACATACCAAAGTCACCTTACTTAGTAAGGTGGCTTTGGTATCATAAGTCATGTAATTATACATTTGGTGTAACAAGTGGACCTCTCTCTGTTCTTTATACTGGCACAGTCTATTATTACTAAATGACTTAGATTGCATGTAGACTGTTAATAATTTATAAATACGCTTTGAATGATGTGCTGTTAATACAAAGTGTCATTATATCTCGTAATTTTTCAAATAATTTATTAGCATTTCAAATTCCTATTTTACCATTCAATGCACTACTGCCTGTTTATATTACTCTGAATTGGACTGTGGTTATTACTGTGAAAATGGTTTATTTATCAAAAACACTCTGAAAATTCATTGTTGTTATTATGAATATTCATATTGTCTTTATTTTGTTTGCTTATGCTGCTGTGAAGTGCTTTATCTTCTTATGCGATTTCTCAGAGTAAAATTAGCATCAATAAAAATGCGATTTGAAGAATATATATATATATATATATATATATATATATATATATATATATATATATATATATATATATATATATATACAGCTCTAAAAAATAAAGGGAACATTTCACTTTAATTTTGTGTGTGGCTCCAAATCCAGGCCTCCATTGGTTAATAAATTTGATTTCCATTGATGATTTTTGTGTGATTTTGTAGTCAGCACATTCAACTTTGTACAGAACAAAGTATTCAATGAGAATATTTCATTCATTTAGATCTAGGATGTGTTATTTGAGTGTTCCCTTTATTTTTTTGAGCAGTGTATATAATTCATATGACTATATATCACAAGACCAACCAAACTATGAAAATATACAGAAAATACAGAAGTGAAGTACTTTTGCAGTATCTACCAATGCATCCAGCTAGAATCAATGATCTTAGCAACAGCAGGTGGGAAGCCATTGGATCTTGGAAGAGTTCTGAATCACATCAGGGTTTCCCCCAGTGCATTATAAGCCTGGCGGGCCACCAGGCTTTACTTGTGCCCCTACCAGGTTAAGCATTGCTTACTTATTTAAATATGTTTTTAAATGTTTGCATTTTTTAAAACTGTAGAGTTGGTGTTCATGTATTAATATTCCAGTCTGCCAATAACACATAATTATCAAGTGATATTTTCACATTTCCTGTTAACTTTAAACACTTTTTAACTCAAAAACATGACGGGCTGCTGGATGAATCACTGCCCTAGCAACCACTGGGCTTAGCAAGCTTTCTAGGGGAAATCTTGCACATCATTGGTCTTACATTGATGTAAAAAAAAATCTCAAGAATTATTTGCTCTTACTCCGACATTAAGCTTCCAGCAGCAAAATGCTGAGCATTAGGTTTTAATCCTCTACTTAAAAACCGAGTGCCTGGTTGAACTAACAGGGACTTTACCTCACACCGTCACCTGACGCGGGGCACAATCAAGGGCTTGATCTTTCTGGGCGGAGGACCTGTTACACACATAACCAGTCTGACCAGAACTACGCCAAGTGCTGAATTGTACAGACCAGCATTAAATGCCGTATCACATAGCCTGACTTGGAGACGGTTCTCATCCAAATCTGAACAAAAGACGCTGATAATGACAATGTGTGGGAAAGCAGGTAAAAAAAATGCTGAGGAAAGGTTGGGAACAAGTCGTCGGCTCGGGTCGCACCGCTCAGGTTGAATGTTTATGTTTCTGAAAAACACGCCTTTACCTTGACTCACACCTGTCAAACTGAGCAGCGGCGTTTGGAGTAGCCTGCGACGGTTGATGGCTTTATTGAATCAGAAGTGCTGACCTCATTGAAAAAGCAGGAAAACATCCCAGACGGAGAGTCAACACAAAAAGCAGCGCTGCCTGTGCAGTTTGTCCCTCTGACAGAGTAACGGAGAGAGAGAAAGAAAAGCAGCACATGTTGCTCCTACAAAGAACAAATTCAATACAGTCACCTACACAAAGGAGGCCTTTTGTTCTGTGTCGTTCGCTCACATCTTCCTCTCACCGGCTTTTCCTCATACCAGACCTGTAGATATCACAACTCAGTGAAAGGAAGACAACCCCTCTCACCGCGTCGGACCAAATCACCTTCTTTAAGAGACTTGTAAAAGTCTTATTCAGCAGGGCTTCTAGATCTTTCAATCTGATTTGTTTTGATGGATGAACACAAAGTAGTGCTAAACATGGATTTCGGTTGTACACAAATGAATCCCCTCAGTTGTTTTTACAGCTAAAATACTAATTTCCGCTTCCACAGAACAAACTAGACCAGGCTCAGTCAGGAGGGATGGAAAGCATCTATAAACGTCAATTCTTCAGATTCTCCATTAGATTTAGGTCATTCAAGCCCATAAATATTCCTTGAATTAGATACAGTAGCATCTCTTTAGCATCTGTTTGGGGTTCTTGTCTAGGTCTTGAATTAACCATTTCAATCTCAAGTCTTTTAAGGCCTTCAACAAGTTTTACTCCATAAGTTACTTGCATTTGGTTCCAGGACATCCTTATCACCATGGAGATGGTGTGTAGCGTTGGCTTTCTGTCACGCATTTTTGGCGCAAACCAGAATGTTGGAGCCACACATTGTTATTCAAATTGCAATCACCACTGTAATATCAATGTGTGTAACGTGGATTCACAATTTCTGGATGCAACATTTGGTTAGATATTGTGTTTCAAGTGCCATGCGTTCACATTCTGGATGCCAAAACTAAATCTGGCCAGTTGGATGAGCTCTAGCTGCCCTTGGTACCCAGACCTGATGTAGATTTTTGATAAACAAGATGCTAATGCTCATGATGAGGGTTATCAGCATTATGATAATTGGAAATAAAAGAGAAAATCATCAATGTCGCAAGTTTGTTTCTTGAACTTGTGCAGCTCTAGTCCCATCTGACACAAACACCAGATCTTATTTAGAGGTATTGCAGTAAAAAGGGGGTTGAATGCTGACATTTGGTAACGAAATCCTTAAAAAAAGTTTAAGGGAAATGAATACTTTCGCAAGCTAGAGCGCGTGTTGGTGTTTTCATAAGCCAGGGGTGACAAAAGACCCATACAGGATGTCACATGCCTGCCTATCCCATTGTGTGATTTGGCCAGGAAACAGGATATTCACTCAGGGAAGAGTAGAGCAGACACAGCTGACCGTAGTGAGCTTTTCCTCACAAAGAGGTCAGGACAAGACGGCCTGTTGCAACTTTTGTTTTGGAGTTCCGATGCTCTTCCCTAAATTTTCCAAAATAAATACGAACAAACCAACGATCTGGTGTTGACATGTCAACACTTGATCCAGCTGACATTCAGCCAGCAGGAGTCAGCTGACCTGTAACCCATGTACACAAGATTTGTATTCTACAAGATTTATATTAAATCTGAGTCAGGAAACACATTGCTCTCAGTGGGAAAGTGAACATGAATGAATATGCATCACTCAGAAGTAGCTCATCCATTGTGAGCAAAGTGTGCAGAAAAGCGTCAAGCATGACAAAAATAATAATCACAGTAATGGAACAAAAACGTTTTCCCTCCGTGTTAACAGGTGATCACATCCCTTCGCGTCGTTTTGGAACCGACTAGTGAATAATCGGAATTGTTTCTTACCTTGTGTCTTTTGTTGTGATCTGATCGCTCACACTTTTATTGTCTGGCCGTGGAGCGCCTCAGCCGGCGCCGGTCAGTCACTCAGAACCCTCCTCTTTCACAACAACAACAAAAAAAAACCCAAAAAAGCTTACAAAAAGTGTTTGGTTTGAACAAGGAGTCACTTAATCGGCGTTAAACTCGTCCACAAAGTCCGAGAGAGGAATCTGTTGCCTGTTCGGCATAAAAAGCTCCGCGGAGAGCCATCCACTCTCCGATCCTCTCCTCTCCGCCTGCCCCGCCTCCGCGCTGCCTTCCTCGGATGGGACAGTTGAATGTCCCTCTGCCGCTGCATCAACGCGGCGCCGTTGGCCAATAGGAAAGCGCTCTCTGCTGCCCAAACCCTCCACTGGTTGATTGGAGGAAAAAAAAAATCAAGAACAAAGCACGGCGGCATAAATCAACCAGCTCTGATAACAGAAAGCTTTGACTATAAGCTCTGACTATTAGAGAGAGGTTAAGAAAAATGAAGATAAAAAATTATGAGAATAATGTCATAATGGTACGAGAAAAAATGAAAGCCATAATATTACCAGAATAAAGTTTTAATATTACGACAATAAAGTCGTAATAATACGAGAATAAATCACAATATTAGGAGAATAAAGTAGTGATTTTATAATTCCTAGACGAAATATAATTTTAAAATAATTAATGAGGAATTGAGCATCTTGTGAAGTAACATTCACTAACAGGACCGCAATGATAACAGAAGGGCTGTAGGATTCCTGGTGTTAATAGTAATAGTAATGGTTTTTTAAAAATGTTTTTAGTGTTTTATGTATATCTAAGATGTTTTGTGGGAGACGCAAATGACAATTTCCCTGAGGGAAAATCCCACAGGGATTCAAAACGTATCTATCTATCTTACAAATAAGGCATACTTTGGAAGAATGTTTGCTTCCAGGATTGCTTTTGTATTTATACCCTTATTGCTGCCACCACTGTGTTGTAGCATTGACATTGTGTGTTCAGAATGATATGTCTTGTGTGACCACGCAAAAATCCCTTGTTGATATCAGAGATGAGAGCAGAACCAAGAAGGAAGACTGGCTTTAGATCACAGAAGGGCGATGGTATCTTCCATAACCACTTGTTACAACCCAGGTGTGATGAATACCATCTCTTCATATACAGCATGTGGAATCTCATAAGAGATGAGCTACAACAGCAGTGGAACTGATTGAGTACCAAGACTCCCGATGAGTCTTGGTGTCATCTGCAGCATTCAGATACAGCCTCACATTTTGTAGTTAACACTATAAAAGCATTGATTCATTATGGTAGTGGTGATGGGGTAACTTGGCCTGGTTATTGCCTTCCAACATAATTCTACTCGATTCTCATCTTCCTTCGGCGCTCCGCCTTGGAACAGAAGGAGGAGCTGAGAAGGTTAACGTTGAGTTTCGAACTGTCATCTGCGAATATGTAAGGTTGTAGTTTGGCAATGGCAGTGGAGGAAGCGAATGAAGCCACTCAGTCCGCGTTGGCCATGTGACCAAATGCTGAGCAATTAAGGTCCGATCAAGAAGATTGAGACATTTTATTGGGATGTTTTTTTTTTTGTTTTTTTTACAGAGCACAAATTTCAAGTTTAATAACATGAGATTCCTTCATGATCGAGTTGACGTTAGTGACTGGAAAAAAATCAGATCAGCAAGCAATCATTTCTCTACAGCCAAGGAACCGTATCCTATGGACGAAGCAAAGCGTAGAACAAGGGGCTGGTTGCTTTTACTAGGCTAGGTGTGAGAGAAATCATTTCTTGGCTTATACTGAACCCTAAATACAAATGAAACACAATAATCAATCTGTGGATTGTTGCTGACCATGATCATACCTTTTATGACCACAGATCTATAGCTATAAAGTAAGAGCTTCATCTTTCAGCTAAGCTCCTTCTTCACCACAGCGTACTAGAGCTATGATTATTGCACAGGGAGTCCAGATCAGTCCATCTTTCTCACTCATTGTCAAGGCACCAAGACACCTAAACTCCTCTGCCTCTGACGAAGACTCTTAATCCAGACCCCCAGGGACTATTGCTAAATAGAAATACAGACTACAAATGTACAACCCATTGTTGATATTTTTGTCTCGTCAGATGTAAGACAAAAAACAACGAAGAGAAATACTGAAATCAGACACAGTTAAAAGTTTTACAAGCTCATATTAAAAAACATTATATTGCGCTTTAAATAGATGGCTGACTTTCCAGCGACTGCGCTATAAAGGAAAGGAGTGTCGTGTGGTTGTGGCCTCGTAGTAGACGGAACAATGGAAAGACCCCGTAATCCACGCAAACCGGTGGAGGAAGGAAATGGGAGGGCTGGAACTGTCCAGAAGTTCAACGAAGATTGATGGCGACAACAACAACAACAACAACATGATTATGCCCATCCGAGGACAGGAGGTCACGAAGAAGAGAACAGAAGATGAGTCTTAACGCCTGAGCAAAGGCCCGCTCTGATGCTCGCACCTAAATGAGTCACCCTTGGGACTGCCCCCTTCCCCTCTGGCCCTTTGTGACGGTTTCTGCGAGCCTGTGATTAGGCTCACCCCAGTGCCATGTGTGCACCACGTAGCCCACCACAACTCCCCCCTCCTGACTCCCTAAAACATGCACTGCAAATCTGTGCTGGGCCTCAACTCCTGCTGAGATTAGTCCTGGAGCTATTGTCCTGATGACACGTCATATAAGCTATGAAGATGATGCAAAGACAGCATTGCATCGGTCGATTGAGATTTTTATAGAAGATCTCCTTTGCAACTCTTTAATAGATTTTGGCTGCAAGTAAAATCGATTTCTATGTTATGACAATGAAAAAGTAAGATGTTTTAATGAGGGGACTTGCTTGTTTAAGGGGGCTGGGGGGTAATAAATAAATTTTCAGTACAAGGGGATTATATGGTGCATGTGGAACAGATGTTAACACAGAGAGGTCTTCCCTCCTGAGAGTATCTGCTGACTGACACAGTCTCACTGGCTCGTTGCCAATGTGTGTCCCGTCCTCTGAGTCTTTACTTGCACGTGCCCCCACCTCTCCAACAGCAGACTAACACAGCCCACCCCCAGCCCATCAAAGTTTAGCCTTGACCTTGATGGGCTGGTACTGTCTTCTTCCTTTGTGCTCACACAGACACTATCTTGGCCAACTTTTCTGCCTTTTCTTTTTTTCCTGACAAAACTCAATGCATTCATGAACAGCTTGATGAACCAAGGCTGGGGCTTGAACAATAAGTGGGCACTGACCCCTTCCGTCCCATCTCATCCTTTCAGACCTTTAAGCAGGTCAGCTGTTGTGTTGCATCTCCCGAACCAGCAGTCCTCGTTCTCCAGCCTAATATTTTTTCATGCATCTTTCTCATTTTCCAGGTCAGAATGAATAATCTTAGCGACAATTCTGTTACGCTAAAAACCACAAACATCTGTCTATTTCATTGGGATTATTTGGAATGGACCAACACGAAGGAGTGCATGATTGTGAGGAGGAAGGAAACCGATGGGTGGTAGTCAATATTTAAAAATAGAATAAGTATAATAATGGATTAAGCAGCACATTAACTTTTCATTTAGTCCAATGCCCCCTAAAAATCTAGAGCAATCAGTCGCCGTTGGACTGATTGCTCTAGTTAATTCAAAACAAAACATTCACATGGATGTTAATCTCAGAATAAATGCAGCTGTTTGGATGTTTTGGAGAATATCAGTAAGACAGTGTCATGAAGACCAAAGAGCAGAGCAGACAAACCAGGGAGAAGGGAACGTCCCGATCTAAACACGTGGCCGGAAATTGGGCTGATCATGTGGTTTTCAGACTCCATTAGAATCGGTCGATCGGATGCATGTATTCTAACCCCTTAGGAATAATAATACCTACCACTATGTGGTGGTTTAGTCAAACTGTCCCGAAATAACACATGCTCGCCACTTTGCAGTAGTGACTGCCGTAAAGCAAAGCAGAACACGGCATCAGCTGGAAGTGGAAGTAGCGCTGTATTCATCGACTTTTCAGACCCTTCTAGTGGTTTTTTATCCCCCCAATACAAAAAAAGCAACTAGCCACAAACCTACCAACTTTCTCTGGTTCATTAGAGACTTTGGAGACAAAACGGGAAAGCAGCGATACTACTGCAGTTACGGTAAGCACCGATAGCTGCCGTGAGCCCCACCTACCTCCCAAGCACTTGCAGGTGATCAGCTTGACTGACAGAAGGCTCGTCGTGCAGCAGCTTTCACGAGAGCAGAGGGGAGAGAGACCCATTTCATTCCATCCCATTTCCACGTTGCAATGGAATCACGCCTGCGCAAAGCTGCCGGTGATCCCGCTCTGGATTACGGTAAATATAATGTAAATATCGTTTTAACATGTTGCCTACTGTTTTTGTTTTGTTTTGTTCTTTGTAACTTAAACTACCTGCATCTGATCTACACACCCTCAGTGTTTGGTTAAATGATAAATAAGGTGGATAAATTAAAAAATAAGGGACATCCTGGATAAGTTTCTTTGCTCTTGTTAATTTTTCAAATGTACTATTGAAAAATCGAATCGGGAGTCGATATTGGCCGATACTCAAAGAACTCGGAATCGGACTCTGTGGCAAAAAAATAAAAAATAAAAAATGTTTGGGACATTCCTGGTTCAGAGTTTAAATCAATGTCCTAAGCTAAGCACATATCATGATTTTCTGTCCACGCCATCACTACAAAATGGAAATAGTATGGCACAACTGTAAACCTGCCAGATATGGTCTTTCATTTAAACAGACAATCCACACATGGAGAGCACTAATAAGAAAAGCAGTCTGGCAGGCTGGAGTACTATGCTAACTATCCTGACAGGCCAATTATTACAGTAATTTCCGGGCTTTTGAGCGCATAAGCTGAGCACAAACTAACTTTTAAGGTGTCCATGTTGTAACTTCACATATTTATTTCAAACAGTGCTTGTAACACAGCTGCTTAATAAAAAATACAGTAATCTACCAGGAAAAGTCTCATGTTACGTCTGGCTGCGAAACACAAGCGGCAATATTTATCAGTTTACACCATTTGTCTCTCGTGTTTTGAACAATGGGAGAACAAATGTTGAAGAAATGAAGAAAAGCAGAGCAATAATTTTCTACAATTTCAGTTCTTACTTTCAACATGATCCCTTTTGTTTTTAGTTTTCAGATTTATTTATATTTGGTCTTTTGGTAACACAGTAGCCAGTAGAGCATGTAGATTCTTATATCCGAACATATTGAATTTAACCCTTTAAAATTTCATGTTTCTTATACAGCAGGTTTTTTCATGTTGTGGTAAGGACCTGAGTGACATCACCTAGATTATTTATTCATTCATTCATAACTTTTCCCAACCTGCCTTGTCCTCTTCAAGAAGCAGCTGGAGCCTATCCAAGCTGTCAGTGTGGCAGGAGGCACAAGGTCTCCTGTCGGTTAAAGGGCCAGCTAACCGTGCAGCCACGCACTCACACATAGGGCCAATTAAGACTCTTTGACATACATGAGTTTGGGCTGTGGGAGGAACCTTCACCACTGACATTTGAACTGGACAAGGGAATTTGACCATTTGATTTGATTCCTTTTTTTTGGAAGAGGGACATATTCAATACATAAACCATGCTAGCACTTGAAAACTTATTTTAGAAATTTCTGCATAGAAATTTAATTTTTTAAACATGGTTGGGAACATTTGTGATATCTACTGCAAACTCCACCTTGTTTTATGATTGATTATGTATCACATAGTGCAAAAAAAGTCTTCAGTATGAACTGTAGAGACAAAACCATTTGGCATTCTCTGCAATGCCTTGCATCACTCTTTCTCGAGTCTTTTTAGACTGTGAGGGCCACAGTCCTCTCTGATGCAATGCTTTTGGAGCCACAGTACATTTATCTCCCATAGAACCTGCGGGGAGATGTAAGATCCCCCTTTTTTGAACTCCACTGCATTTTTTCATCATGAACTGTTACTGTAAGGTTTGCCAGATAACTTTCTCTGGCATATTTACTAACCTTCTGCAGACAGATGGGCCTTATGGGTCCTAATGTGATGCAGCCCCTTGTTTAGGGTTGAGGTTAGGATTGGGAGCATATTGGAAAAGGTTAAGGTGAGGGTAAGCGTTGGGGTTAGGAAGAAATGAATATACTAAAATAAATGGAAGTCAGTACAAAGTCTTAATATGGGTAGAAATACAAACCTGTGTGCAGGTTCCAACGTAATGAAGCCATAAACTTCATACTCTCCATATTTCTCCTTCAATCCTCTAGACGGCAACCCCCCCCGCACCCGCAAAAAAAATACCAGGCTGGATCGTCTTGATAAAGTTAAACTGTTTTAAACATGATATAGATGTAACTTGTCTACAACAATAATAAAGAGAAAAAGAATACTTCAATGTGGTCAAACAACTGTGTGGTTCCACTGCAAATGCCTGACTCGCTCCTCTATAGCCACATCCAAAACCTTCTCAACTATCTAATGAGCAATTATATATGAGAGGACCTTCATATAGTGTCTGATAAAAAATCCTTATACATGAGATTTTTTTTACTTTATCCTAATAAACGTACATCATCTTAAGAAATATAAACTTAATTTATCCTGAAGGTCTGAATAAACTAAAACTGAATTTAGTCTTCTGCACTTTGTATGTGTATATATGTGTGTGTGGGTGTGCATGTGTGTGCGAGTGTGTGTGTGGGTGTACTTGTTTAGCTAACCTACTTAGGACATAAGTAGGCTTTTGTGACATATTCACTAATCTCTTGAAGGCCGGTGGTCCTTATGGGAACCGAAGCCTAGTCCTAATACGATGAACTCTCTATGGGGTTAAAGTTTGGAGGTAAGGTGTGAATTACTAGTATCTAGTAAGCAAGTACTACTAGAAACTAGTAAATTAGTGCTCAGACCATTACTAGTCCAGAGGACCCCAAAGCCCTTCACACTACATCCATTCATCCACACTGATGATGGTGAGCTACATTGTAGCTACAGCTGCCCTACAGCGGTCTGACAGCAGTGAGGGTGCCAATCACCAGCGCCACCTGTTGGGCCCTCTGATCATCACCAACAGGCAAAGCGGGTAACGTATGTCTCAGAATGACTGAGACAGATAGAGCAGGAGTTCGAACAGGCATCCTACCAGTCACAGGATGAACTCCTACCTCACCACGTCATCAGGATTAGGGAATAACATCCTAACTAACCTTTGGAAGACTGGTGGGCCTTATGGGGGCTAATGCCAGATGTGTTGGACCTCCTTTTTTTAAGGGCTAGCGGTTAGGTTTAGCAGTATGGTGTAAATTAAGTTTTGGTTAAGAATACTCTGGTAATGATTAGGGTAAGTTTAAGTGTTTGGGTTAGGCATAAATGCAGTGACTAAACAGAAATGAGACCAATAGAAATACAAACTTGTGTGTCTGTGAGTGGCAGAGCAGTGATTAAAATCGTCCACTAAAACTTAATGTGATCACACCGATGAAAAAGCGAAGCCTCTGAAAGGTTACAGCTTTACTGCAAGACAGATGGAAATTGCTCTGACTCATCAGGAAGTCGAGCAGAGAGGAAAGGAATAACAAGAATGCAATAAAGTAGAAGCCTGTGAGGATATGACAAAGCCTTTATCTTACTCAGTTACTCTGGCTCTAGTTTCAGTTTACCTCTTTGTTTGAAGCATTTCACTGCTTATTATAATTAATATAGAAGTGTCCAAAGCATGGATAGGCAACTCTACGAAATACTCAACTCACACTTGCTGTAATGCATACATTATTTATTTAAAAATGTAAGCAGCCATTTTGCTTTCTTATACAACACATACATCTTTAATTTGATCCTTTTTTGTGTTGCATGTGATTGTATTCATCAGGGATATGTGGATGTGCCTGTGTTGGATGAGGGACATAATTGTGTAAAGATGCATCCAACTATGTGGGTCTTTTGTTATTGTTAATGAATGAACCTCCATTCCAATGTATTGCAGCTACAGCACCACCATGTGGGATAAACTTGTTCTGCAACTTTCAAAGACAGCAACTAATTAACTTTTCTCATTTCCTTAATTATTAGTCAGTAGGAAGGTTAGATCAGTGATATTATAACAGAAAAAAAATTAAATCCTTATGTAACCACTGCAGACTCACTTTCTCTTTCAAAAACAAATACTGCCCTATATGTCTTGTATAAATGTAGAACTGTCTATGACATTGAAATACACTTTGAATGCACTTTTCTAGAACTAACAGACCTGCATATATATGTGTTTTAAATATAACTAATCCTTTCTCAAAGGCGTTTAAATCTCCTGCTGCGGAAGTTACATACATTATAACTAATAAAAAGAGAGCAATTTTGGTGTTTTTTGTGTTTGGCTCCCTCTAGTGGATGTTCCACAAACAAGAATTGCTTCAGCGTGAGTGTTATTTTTATCTAGAAAACTAAAGTTTTTAAGCCGATCTCCTTCAAACAGTTCATAATATCTGTTCCTTTCGTTAGTGTTTCAATAATCTGCTTCCTGAAGCTGTAGTTTGGCTGATGCTACATGAAAACTGTTTGGAAAACCCCATAAAAATCCTCCTTTGGCCTCCAATTTCCATGCATGTGCATAACTTTAAGTGTCTCTTTTTAGTACATAGTAGAACTAAGACCCCGTGCCTTAGTCTCATCAGCCATCACTACACCTCCAGAATCGTCATTAGAAGTATTATCTCCAGGTGGAGGGTTTGTGTCACCTCTTACTCTTTAGGATGCACCGACTCCAAAAAAAAAAAAAAAAAACATCCAGTGTTTATCAGAATCATAAGGTTTCCTCCTTACGGAAAGGGAACTTGAAAACTGAACAGCCGAGGAGATCTGTGAGGGGAAAAAAACATGAGAGCAAACCTTCTGCTTCCGTGGATTTCTGTTTCCATGCGTGGGTGCCTTCTGTTTTGTAGTAAGCAGGGCGGATCTGAGCGGTGCTGTTAAATGTTTAATGATATATTTAAGTTTAAGACTGCCAAGCTGGCCCCAGAGGCCTCAACATGAGTAAATCCCATTACCATGAGTTCAGATTTATGAAAGTCCTCATTTTCTCCACTGGACATGTTTTACTGGTGGATGTTAAAATCATTTGAATAAATGCAGAAGTATTACCACCTGCTGTCACTATGGTCCTGTAAGTTGCTGCAGTTCCGCTGTGGATCTAATACTATCAGATGTAGTAAGGGACCACCGATTACATCAGAGGCTTTATATAATAATTTCAGAAAAAAGTTGAAGAATATTGACATATTTAAAAAAAAACATACTTACTATCAGATTCACTGAAGCACAGCGTAAATCTGTTACATAAAGATTACAGTCAAGTCAAAGTTTATTTCTACAACAGATTTAAAGCAGTAGTTGACCAAAATGCCACAATTAAAAAAATTATGAGCAGCTTAAATAATTAACAGTCAAAAAAACGAAACGCAAAAGCACAACATGTTGAAATAAGTATGACAGTTACCACAACATGGACTAAAACAACCTGTTTTCTAGAACCAACAGCCAACAGGTATAAATGTTTTTTTTAAAGTGCCTTAAGATGATCCACAGTCTGTGTTGCTTGGATGTGCAAAGTTAGATTGTTCCAGAACCCAAAGCCAGTTGAGAAACAGTCCCTCCAGTGGCTCCCTGGTCTTCCTATGGGTTTCCTCCCAGTGGGACAAGAGGCGTCCAGGAGGCGTCCCAACCAGACGCCTCGTCCTCTTGATGTGCGGCGGCTCCACTCTGAGCCACTCCCAGATGGCCAAATTTTTCACTCTATCTCTTTTGACCACTTATGTCTACAAGCTTGTTCTTTCGGTCACTAAACAGAGACAGTAGATGAGGGTAGAAGCAACCAGGTTTTCAAGAGCTTCACCTTTTGGGTCGGGTTTCTCTTCACCACGACAGATCAATGCAGCGGCCGCCACCACACCAATCCACCTACCAGTCTGCCACTCAATTTTTCCCTCATTCGTGAACAAGACTCCGAGATACTCAAACTCCTCTACTTGGGGCAATACCCCCACCCCAAAAAAACTGGAGAAGACCCTCTATACCTTTTCCCATGGTCTCAAAGTTGGAGATGCTGAAAATCTCAAACCTGATCCTCTACTGCAGAGAGGTTTTAACGTGGACATATCATTTAGTTCTTGTCAGCTGCATTTTGTAGAGCTTTCAGGCTCTTGACTGACATTTATGTTTTTTGGCAGACTGAGAAGATAAGTGACGTTGAAAAAATACGAATGTATTTTTAGGTCTCGGCAGGTAGTATTCCACTTTATCAGAGCATACGTTGGTTAGGAAAAGGAAGCATTGTTTGTGCTCTGGCACGGTAGATCCGGTGAATAACTCATTATCATTGGTAGAGAACACAAGATAGAGCCATGAATTGTCCCTCTGTGTGCCGACAAATGGCCTTGTAACAAGTAGTATCCTCACACATTAAACAGCAAAATGAATTTCTATGCACTCATGGCAGGGAGCCTCATCTAGACAGTAGAGCACAGAGTAAGAGACATTTGACACGCCGTTCTGTCTTCTGTACTGTTAGTGGATGTGTAAATGTCAAATGTTAGTTGTTTTTTTTTCTTTCCCCCACTAAGAATTAGACATGAGAGACAGAGAGTATATCCAAAGTGCATTTGACAGACGGTGACTGGAAATGGGCGAACGTACTGAGAAGGCTTTTGGAGGAAGGTGACAAAATAAGCGACTGGAAAAGAAACCAATTTTAGAGCCAAGTTTCAGGATGGAAATGGCTGACTCATTATTCATCCTTCCCCTTTTCAGTGGCTGCATCTGTCATGGTACATTGCAAAATTTAGCCTTGTAATGGAAGACCGGGGTTTTGTCTTTTGTCATGTTTGTGTTTTCTGTTTCTATACGTCTACATTTGTTATAGAGCTAAAAGGAAAAAAAACAACAGTGAACCTGTCAGTGGTACAAATACACTTCTGTAGAAGAAATTTGGTCAGTTTGACAATGTAATAATAGATGCATATATATATAAATATATATATATATATATATATATATATATATATATGCTGAATGAGGACACTGACCCTGCAGAATAAATGTCACAGACAGTTTTATGGTTCACATTACCCCAGTGAGACTAACAACCGTGGAAAACCTCGACACATTTAATTTGATTACGTATGTGGAGATATGTGCAATGAGATAGCTACACAAGGAAAGATAAGAAGTTTGCTTCCTGTACAAGATCTTTAGCATACTGGTCATAAACAACTCAAGCATCTTATCTGGAATGGTACACAGCACTCCTGTTTCCCCTTTTTGCGACAGAAAAACACAAAGTAATGCAGAATTATAATGTGAAAAGAAAATGAAAATTATTTTTTTGTTTCTTTTTTTCAAATACTAATCTGAAACCCATGATGCAGTACTTTGTAGAGCCATAACTTGCTAAAATTACACCTGAGTGCCCACAAGTAGCTATCTCCCAAAGATTCTCATTTGGATATATGACTGGACTTTAACTGGGCCATTGGAGCACATAAACATGCATAGATCTATGCATTGTATGATGAAGGCTGTCCTCCTGGAAGGTGATCTTCTGTGTAAGCCGAGGCAAAAGATACATTTTCTTTTCTCACTTTTGGCTTTTATTTAGCTCCATCCATCTCCCCACTGATTCTGAACCACTTCCCTTGTGAAAAAGACAAACATTCCCACAGCCCAATTCTGCCACCACCATGCGTCACCATGGAGATGCTGCACTCAGCTGATACAGTTTTCATCTGCCGTCTGGATGGGACTTCTTATGGTGTTCTTTCCTCCTGAAACAAAAAAAAAGACTGAAATTAAATTAGAATGTACGTAGGTTTATTATGTGTTTTATTTTATTTTATGTACACCAGAGCCAGCAGAGAACTGTTTTTATACAGTTACAAAGAATTTGACAATTAATTTCATTCATTTGTTTCCTAGTTGTACTTTTTTTTTTGTCAGTATTTATTTGAATGTTTCTTGTGTCCAGATAAGGATGGAATCCAACTGCTGATTGGAGTAACAATGGAAATCAGTCACAGAGGAAGTAATCCTTTATAGTGATAACAACATGCAGCTGACACAGCTATAGCTTGACTTAAACAATACCATGTCAAAGATTGTTTTCCTCCACAAGCACAAGTTTCTCTTCAAATAACCATGGAACTAATCTAAAAAAAAAGAGGCTAAGATCAGACCAGCGCCGAGTTTTAACTTCCGAGATACAAGAAATACAGCGTGAGCTCCCATAGATCTTTTGATGACACATGCTACATGCTAAGCTAACATTTTGGTTTTTCGTCCTGTACTTGGCGGGTGCAGGTGATTACGCCCTTTCATCATTTTGTATTTTTATAGTTTTCGGAGAGGGGGGTTTTAGCAGCCAACATTTTCTACAATGAAGAGTCGCTTTTTAACGTGGGACGTTTTGTGCCAGACTTGGGTAAATTTGTAGCCGCTTTTGGGACATTTCATATCCACTTTGAAATCCTCCTGGTTAAAAGAAATGTCCTTTGGCCTGCTCATAGTCCGCTGCATCGCAGTGTGGTGATTATATGCGACCCCATAAATCCTATCTTTGAGCAGGAAACCACTTAGAAGTTTTCACAGTTGTTCAGGCGTTATGATCTAACTTTTATAAGATGTAACTGGGTAAAACAAGGTCAGTATCACAATAACTGGAAATCTTAAGGGAACAGTATGCTGTAGATTCAAAGCGTGTGTCATTATTAGTTAGATCATTAAAAATACTTAACACACAAAGCCACTACTTAAAGTGATAAGCACATGAAAATGAAAGTAGAAATGGTAGCAAATGGAAACACAAATCTCTAAATCTTTCTGTATACTATTGAAATTTCATGAAATATTGATCTAAATAAGCCACTCACTGTAAATTACACGTTGGGCCATTTTTGTAGGTGAATATTGGCTGTGTTGTTTTTATTATTTTCTGCAAGACCTCAGGGTCTTTTTCAGATCGTCAAACAAGCAAACAACAAATTCCTTTGTTTAAAAAAAAAAAAAAAGAAAAATATTTCTATTTTGTTCTTGGAACGGTTGACACGTTTCCAAAATTAGCTTCCGGAGATTTTAATGGTAAAGAAGACACCATGGGTCATGCTGCAAAAAAAAAAAAACACCCAGAAACTGTTATGCAGCTGCATGTTTACTTACCAGTGATAATGCACATGATAATGGTTGTTGCAAAACCACAAAATGGCTATTCCTCCTTCCCTAAAGCTGTAGGTTTGACTGAAACCACAGAATATCTCAACAAAAAGTCATAACTTCTGAGGCTCATTATTGTGTCATCAGCAAATGAGACATCATTGTGTCAGACCAGGAAGTTCCTAAATCTCTGAGTTCTTTAAAAAGGACCTAATTCCTCAAAGTGGAGCAATACGGACATCGGCAACTTTGGATTACGGCCGACGAAAATGTAAAAGGTAAGGATGACATACGTTTTTTTTCTTTGTCAACAAAATTATGAATACTGTCAGCCAACAGCTTTATATAAATCAGTGACTGAAGAAATGTTTCATGCTTGACCTTTTGACATTTTTACGTTGTCAGAATGGTCAACACAGAAGTTATATGAGCAGCTCATGCATGGCAATCATGTTGTAGCCTCTGTCATGACAGCGTGACATTGGCTCTCTGTGAGATCAAAAGGCCCTTCTTCTGAAACAAAAGGCTATAATTTTCCATTTTTAACAGAAGTCAGTGGAACAAATTTAGCTGTAGACACAAACTATTTGAAATGCTGCATCTGCGTCGTGGGTGCTTCAGTTGTTGACAGCAGCTCTCAAAAACAGCCAGAAGAATCGTGTAACAGTGGGCAACACTAATGTTAACTGACAGCATGATTTCTTTTTTTTTTTTTGTCAGAAAAAGTGACTTGTTTGAAATAAACATTACATAAATGCGAAATTTTCTGAAAGCAAGTGCTGGAATCCAGATTAACCAGAAATAATCTGTTTTGCAGGTCAAAAAAGGTCCTTACTTCCACAAAACAAAATCTACCATCCACAACATGAAGTTAAAAAAAAGTAACTGCGACTCTTGTAAACATAAGTAGTGAGAGAGTGGTTCCCCTTTATAAACCGTATCTAAATTGCCATCTTTTTAAAATATTTTTTACCTTTCTGCTTCTGAAATGAATCCATATTCTTTCAAACACTTTCTAATAAAAACATCATTCCATCTTTGCGCATAAGAAACACCCAAACCTCCTCTTATAGAAGGAAATAAGACAACGTACATAATACTACCCTGTCATGGTGAGTTTTGACTGTTTTTGATCGGATGCTAGCAGATTTGCATAAATTAACATACGGGGCCTGAATTAAAGATTCATTACTTTGTGTTTTTACTTCACAAGTTTAACATTTATGTTGTGTTTATCTTGGAAGTGCAATCTTGTGCAAAAACTTGTTCAGAAATCGAGGCTGTCGAGCACATATGTGTGCCACTGATATGGATTTGCAAACTGTTGATAAGTAGTTATCTTATGCTATGTATTGACTTTGGTAAGTCAGAAATTATCGACATCTGCCACAGGTTTTACAGTACATTAATCATGTCCCATTTTTGTAAAATTGTCTAAAGACAGAGCTGCTACCTTCTTGCAGTATTTCCAGCTGGGAACTCAGAAAATTAGAGTTCAGACAGAAGACACTTTTTAGAAGAAACAAATTACACTTACATTTGCCAGAGCAATTTTGCTCTACAAAAACAAAATGACAAAATGGAATCCTGTTTGTTGATTGACTTTATTAAATCAAGACTGCATGTGGTATCTAGTATCAAATGTTGGACATCCTTTTTTTTTAAAGGGTCAAACACAACGGTAGATAATGACTTCTCATCTGTTCTCTTCCTCTCTATTCCAACTCCAGCTGATGTTTAGAAACTACCCAAGGCTGAAGTCCTACAATCTCGTTATGATGTACGTCAGTGTGACCTGTCGATTATGTGCTAATGGTATAGGATAATGTTCATAACACACCAGTTTGTCCCAGTTCAAGTGAAGATTTTTCCAATTTTCATCCAACAAGCAAGTCCCAAAGGCCATGTCTCACTGACATATCACTCCCTAACATAAACCTGACCTCTGATAGCTTCACTCAGTGGCTCAGAGATGTTGACTTCATGCCATCTTGCTCAACACTTTAACACTTTTAAAGGTCTTTTGTAATGTCAGAAAGTGTGAAAGAGGACAGTCAGGGTACTTTTTGTGACTGTCATCAAAAAATAAGATTCAGATGACTGAGTTGTTGCTTTCTCTGTAAAATCCTAGGACTGTCAAAGTGCTGCAGAAGAACGTCTGTGTTTGAGCTTATGGATCAGATGTTATTTAAAACATCAGGAACTTTCTGACTTTCCTCAAGTTGCAGTGGTTTTGCTGAAACTCTTAACCAACCCAGCTGGGATTTCCAGACGTCTCTCAGATGGTTAGTGGCAAAAAAGGCTAATATTTCATCCATTTAGAGGAAATATTGAAAATAATACATGACTAACCTGCGTACTCCCACACAAGATCTTTAACACATTACTGTAATTTGACCCACAGTGAGTAATGGCAAAGCCATGATTGGTAATTCAAGGTTTGGCTTTCCTGTCCTTTTCATGGTCACAGAGCCATAGAAAACGTTGCAAGCTCAGTTGATCGCCCAATAATGAAGCTGATGTTTTCTTAAAAATCTGATTGCCTCCTGTCTTTACTGTAACCCCATAAGAGAAAACATGCTTCAACTAAATGCTAAATGTGGCTTTATTGGAGTCAAATATTTTCAGATTTGAGTGAACGACTGGAGATTTTCTTAAAAAAAAAAAAAAAAGCAACGAAAACTTAAATCTGTATTTTATTACTGTACAGTAGTATTTTATAGGGGTTTTTTTTGTAGACAAAAAACCTGATAATTAAATAGCCCTTTATGCCAGCATGTCATTTTTTTTCTTTAATTTTGTAGCTTGGAGCTACAAAACTTAAGCATGTTTATGAAAGATAAAGCAGTAAAATCAGAAAATCTTACTGCTCAAAAGTCAGTAAAATTTATTCTCAGTTTATAAAGTGCAATAAACTGAGAATAAATTGATGCTGATGAGCTTAAAGACGGTCAGAACAGTTTTCAACTATGAGTTAAACATGGGAAAACTCAAAAACTTATGTTCTGTGTAAAAATAATACTCAACTAGTGGAGCTTAAGAGGTAAAATAACAGAGTTTAACCTAAAGAGGGTTATCAGTCTTTATGGTGCAGCTTTGGCATATATATATATATATATATATATATATATATATATATATATATATATATATATATATATATATATATATATATATATATATATATATATATATATATATATCAGACATCTCAGTCCAGAAATGTGCAGTTCTAGGCACAGCCAAGATACTGCGCAGAACCCTCAAGCTCCCAGGCCTCTGGTAGAGGACCCGAGCTCAGAGGATGAAAGAGACCACCCACGGAGGGTGAGAGGGGAATTTTTTTTTTATATATATATATATATATATATATATATATATATATATATATATATATATATATATATATATATATATATATATATATATATATATATATATATATGTATATATATATGTATATATATGTGTGTATATATATATATATATATATATATATATATATATATATATGTTAGTTGTAAATGTCACATGGTAATTTAACATCCCCGTTTGTCTGTTTCTCTCTTTCCTAACTAATTTTAACTATCAAATATTCAGTAACTTTATTATCAGCACATTGTAAATGTCCAAAACACCATAACAATGTCTAGTCAATCTGTTTAGACCTGTACATGCAGTTGGAATGACTACCAAACAGGATGTTTTTGTTTTGTTTGTTGGAAAATTTGATTAAAAAAATAATAATAATTAAAAATCCTGATTTAATTTTTTTCCTGGAAATTTAGTTAAAAAAAATGCTTTAATGATTTTAGTTGTTTCGTAATTACTTTCATAAAACTGATTGGATCCTGTTTTAACAACAACAAAAATACATAAATAAACTCCACATTAGCATGATTTTATTGTTAATTGGTGCCAAAATAGTTGTGGAGTTTACTGGCTGAACTCGAAATTAAGCTTTTCTGGTTTCATGGAGAGAAACAGAACTGGGCCCTACTGAGAAACACAGTCATATCCAGAACAACAGGATAAACCATTCAGGGACCTCAGTGAATTGCACTTTTGTCCCAGCCTGAGAATACAATGAGCATAAGTAGGTTACATGGATGTGTGGCCATAAGCAAGAGCTGGAATACTGTTCAGATTTAGAAGAAACCAAGTAGTTCTCTGTAACCTAATAAACAATCCAAAAACAGATAAAACATAATAATAATAACCTTCCCGGTTTGGAAGCTGTGACATTGACGTTGTTGAAGTGCAAGCAGTAGACTGGCTCAGATTTGACATGCCTGGCTAATTAGTTAGATTATCACACAGCTGCGCAGGTTGAGAAGATTTGAAGTGGTTTTATCAAAAGAATCATTTTCTCAGGGAATGACTTGTACTGACAGCGTGTGCACTCCCAGATCTATTTCAGCCTGGGATGTGCAGCTGTTGTCTGTGTGAACATACAAAGGTGAACTCAACAAGAACGTTTTTTTTTTAATTTTTTTTCCCCAGAGTATTATTACACATGAGTAAATGCATAAAGTCATCCAATACATTTTAAAGGGCCTCAAGCCACACACTTTAACAAAAAGTGGCACATGCAGGGTTCCTATTATTTAAGTCAACATTGCATACTTTTCCTTAATAATTAATCAATCAGGTGTATTTATGTAGCACATTTCAGCAACAAGGCAGTTCAAAGTGCTTTACGTGATAAAAACACAAAATAAAAAGTCTTAAAAACATCATCCAGTAACAAAAACATCAATGCACATCAACTATGTTGGTCAATGTTCCAGTGATTATGGGTGGAAACATATTCATATTTCCAGAAATGGTCCAAGAGCGCTTCTTACCATTTTAAAAGTTTGAATGCCAAAGGTCATGGATGGATGAGTGGATATGGAATGAAATAGGGAATAAGTCCGACAGTACTTTCTCCATACTTACCCAGCTCTGGAAAATAAATAAAATTGTACACTTTTCTAGAATCTTCCAGACTGTGTCGGAACTCACAGAAGCCGTTATCCTCTGAGTTGGCAGAGGACTGCACAGGCTTAGATCCAGCCAATAATACCAAACTCTGTTGACTATCGGTTTTAGGATTATTAGCAATGGTATTTGGTGACATAATCCCTAAGCTAAAGATTTGGCTTTCAATTCCACTGAAATGGAGGCAAGATGAGGCAGGACTGTGTGTATAGCACCATTCATACGCATGGTGATTCAATAAAACATTTTAAAAACCTGAATCAAAAGAACGGCTTGTGACCAGGCGTCTGCAGAGCTGAATAAGGGAATTCAGGTGTGTTGGAGAAAGGATGCATGTAATGGCTACAGTTTAGTTTAGATATTGACAAGATTTTAAATTCTTTAACCTGTTAGAGAACATTTCCAGAACCAGCTGGACTGTCATTGAGCATGCAGAGTTAAACCCAAATGCCTAATGAGGTGTTGTACTAGTGCGATAAGAAGAGCGACGTCTCAGACATGTTGCAGTGACATTTTTCTGCCCGTGATCAATGGGTCGTGTTGTGCCATTGACCAATAGACCTGCAACTAATGGGAATGGTGCGGTACAGGCCATGAAAATGGACAAGCCAGCACACTGACCCCATGCCACACCGCTGAGTGGAAACCAGGCCTTGGAGTTTAGTTGAGTTCTAATATCTGGCCTTCTATATTTTGGACCAAAAACAATGACTCGCTTTTTTTTTTATTGTGAAGATACTTAATAATTATTAAGATACTGACTCATCCATGCATATTTTAGAACATCCTCACTCAGTGACCATAGGGAACTACGGTCAGATTGCTGACGCAGAAATGTAAACTTGCATGTCATCAGCATAGATACTCTATTGTAGTGTTTCTCCCAGTAATTTGATCTAGGAGGATCATGTTTGCATAAAATCAAAATGGGACACAAGAAAGATGCCTTGAGGAATCTCACATACAAATTTTATTGTGCACATTTATAATTACCAACTGACCTAAAGTAGTTCCCATCTGCCAAATAATATCTGAACCAGTTTAGCGAACTACAAGACAATCCCATTCACTTTTCCACTTTTTCAGTCAGGACATTATGATCAGCAGTTTCTGACGTAGAACTGGAGTCCAGTGAACCCAAAACAAACTTTTTTGATGTATCTCAGTGAAGAAGGAAGCAGATCAACAGTTTTACCAATGCAGTCAGTGCTGCTGTGTGATTAAAAACTACAAAGCATCGAAGTTTAGAGGGTTTTTTTTAATGAAAAACAATTAAATATGGTAATATTGGAGGTCAAATATAAGCTTGTTAATATCAGTGAGGTATTTTCAGGGCCTGGAGCAAAAAACAAACAACAACAAAATGAGACACATTGAAGATCTTTATTAACAGCCTCTTAATTCGATGAAATACGGTTGATGATATTTTCCCGTGACTTAAATTCCACAAGTTAATCCCAAATACCTCCCAAATCCCTGAAATATGTGATGCATGTTTTTCTCTCCTTCCCAGAACAATTACATATTCTTAGCAAAAGAATTTCTGCTTCATTCAATCATCACATTGTACTCCACACCACAATGCCTCACGTTGCTCCCGGACTCAGGATGGCTCAGAAAAATGGCCGCAGCTGCTTTCGCCTGGCGTGTTTAACTCCTCCTTCTGCTTGTGTCTTTGGGTGGGCTGGGGTCTTCAGCGCTGCCTCAGACCTGCATGGCCTCTACCAGCGCCGCCAAAGACCTCCCACCTCCGAGACGCCAGGGGTCCAGGTCAGAGAGAGGCTGACGCCGGGCCAAAACCCTTCGCTTCCCCAGCACCGTCCCACTCACACCTGCACCCCGTGGGGAGCCCGAGGCCCATGGAAGTTCTGAAGGTAGGCCCATTCGAGTAAGTAGTTCCTCAACCACGTCTCGTATAAAGGCTTTCTCATCTTAAGTTTAGTTAATTTGCTCTGATGAAGGTATACGTCCTCAGGGATTTCTGTTCCAGCTCTTTGAGAGTGGGCTATGTCCAATCCATAGGGGGGGATTATCTCCAGAGAGAATTCCTGTTTCCAGACATTTTGGCATGCAAACCACCTAATCCTATTTGCTCCACTACACTGACAAATTTCCAATCTGCTGTAGCCAACCCTGTGAGAATACCCACTCGATTCTAATCACAAATCATCGTAAAGCAAATGAAGTTCTATGCTTCTCGATATCAACTTGTCGCATTTTAAAGTTTAAAATTCACTCGGCCTGAGTTTTATGTCATTGTGAGTGAAATTCCAGCTGTCAGACACGTTTCCTTGTAGCCGATTGTGCTGAGTTTTCTTTGATTTTCTGCACAATTGGGTCAAAGAAAAAAACTATCATCATTTCCGCCGATTATCACGGATACGCGTTTGATCGCTTTAGGCTGGATACAATCTGCTCGTGGGTGACGGAGACATTTAAGTTGTTGACTCGTCTGGAGAACAGGTTGCTATTTATCTTCAGCTCCGCGGTCGCTAATAGCCGCGCAACGCAATCTGCAGCTCCGTACTCCCTTCAACTTTAGCATGAAAATCCAATCCCGCTGCAGTGGTTTTTGGCACGTGGCTTTCCGTTTTCACATGGCTCTCCAACTGTGTGTGTTGTGGAAAGTTGCTTTGAGCAAATTATATCTTAAGTGTATACATTACTAAGGATATTAACTTATTGTAGCTTGTTATATGAAAGCATTGCATAGATTAGTGCATGACTGATGAAGGTTTCTAGTGAAACTCAGGGGTGGAAAGTAACTAGTTACATCGACTCGATCACTGTAATTATGGACAGCTTGTCTGTAATTTGTCATTTTTTAAAGTTGTTTACAAAACCTGAACTTTTACTTTAGATTGAGTTTGGTTTGAGTAAAGTATTTTACTCAGTTCCATTTGAAATCATATTCATTAATGAGTAAAAATGTAAATAAAATGTAAAAAAGTGACCAGAAAATAAACTGGTCACTTTTATTTTATTTTATTTTCACATTCATCCTTCTACTGGTTTAGTGTTAAGATTCTGGAACTTTCTTCCGCTCATAAAAAGTAATTAGGTAACTTTTACTTAAAGTTAAATTTTTGTGAGATAGTTTTTACTTTTATTTGAATAATATTTTAACACTGGTACCTATGTTTGGAGTATCTAAGTAAACTTTCATCAAAGTAACTCTACTTTCTGTATTCTTTAACCTCATTTTTTCCATAATTTAAAATGTCTTGTTGCACTGAGAGAATTTATCAATATTAATGAATTATTAACTTCAACAACCTCCTATATCTTGCTGGAAAGTTACTTGTAAGTTAGTCTTGACTTATTTCAAGTGTACTATAAACTAAACCAAAAATACTTGATCAGATTTTGTGTTTTTGCTGTGTGACATTCTAACTTAATATAATATACGTTGATCTAAGCCCTTCCATTGTAGCTCTTGTTGTATTTCCAAGGTTCTTATCCACTGAAAAGCAAACGTCCCCTCTTGCTTTTGGTCTTTTGCAGCCACTAATAGGTTTTCTTTAAGGATTGCTTAAAGAACAAAGAAGCCCAAATGCAATTGATGAACTAGTAAGAAAATATCTAATCTGATATTGATAAACAAGAAAATAATCAAAAAATATGAACACAGATGAAAACCAAAACTCAAACACTTAAGGGTTGTGACAGCCTGAGGTTGTCATAAACAGCTTGTACCTGCAACTTTCACTTCATTTTTTTAAATGAAGTGGATACACTGCAAAAAATCTTACCAAGTATTTTTGGTTTAGTTTCTGGTGCAAATGTCTGAATAAATTTGAAATGAGACAAAGCTAACCTTATAAGTAACTTTTTAGGAGCTTGTTTGAAGTCAATAATTCCTTAATGTTTTTTTAAGTACTTGTTCCACTGGCAGATTATTTCATTTATAAAAATACATTTTCCCATGATATACTTAAGTGAAATAAATCTGCCAACACTTTAACACCATTATTGACTTAGAAGAAGCTCCTATATGTTGGAGAAAAGTTACTAGTAAGGTATTTTTGTCTTATTTTATGTGTGATGGAATATACACTGGAAACTAGACAAAATATACATGAAAAAAATTTTATGTTATTTTTTTTTTTTTTGCAGTGTACTAAACTCTGGGTGCTTGGGAATCGCTGAAGTACGTTTGAAAACAAAGTAAATTGCATTGAGATTAGCCTAAAAGTTATTGTGGTTTTAAGATAACGTTTTGTTTGCACTAACAGTGTGTTTCTCTTGGTCGTGTTCTGTGTCAGAGAATATTTAATTCATTGTTCTTCATATTGGTGTGTGTAGCTCAGTCAGTGAAGTGACTCATTCTGTGAACAAACAGGTGGGCCAAGTTTATGGACAAGAGCAAAAAACCTACATAGTGGCTGCAGGGTGTTCCTCTGACAGAATGACTGAAATAGATGCTTTCAGTTGTTGTGGGGACTTTATTTGAAAAGTCAATTAGAGGGGCACCACATGGTTCAGGTGCATGTGTGTGTTATATATATATATATATATATATATATATATATATATATATATATATATATATATATATATATACATATATATATATATGTATATATATATATATATATATATATATATATATATATATATATATATACATATATATATATATGTATATATATATATATATATATATATATATATATATATATATATATATAACACACACATGCACCTGAACCATGTGGTGCCCCTCTAATTGACTTTTCAAATATATATATATATATATATATATATTTCCCATACTTTTGTTTTTAAATAAAACTTTTTTCTGACTTGTGAGATGTGATACCCTTAGACCTTGTTATCTAGATGTTGAAGTATTGACAATTAATAGCAAAGCACTTTGTTTCTTTTATAGATTTCATGTACGTTTGAGATTTAGGATTTTATGCTACCAACGTGATAACTGAAGCCAATGGCAGTCACTGTCTGAGAGCAGCTTTTTGTTTATACTGTCAGACAAGTCTAATATTTTCCCCCCTCAGTACTTGCAGTGTTAGGGTCGATTCTACCAAAAATGTTTTGATGTTTTGCTTTTAAATGTAATTCTCCATGCTCTCAATGTTAAATCAAGAAACAGAATTTTGGGGTTTACATAAGTCCTAAAATACGCTGCTATTATGTTGAAGTCAACTGTTGTTGATTTTGTGTGGAAACATGCAGCATTCACCATTCAGGCTTCACGCCCATGTTTATGAGTTTACAGGGTCCACGGGAGTGAGAGGAGTCTTTGTGTTTCTGGGAGCTCCAGTGTTTCCCTCTGAGTTGTTTTGAGTGTCTGTGCTTCTCAGGATGGTGTCATTGCTGCTAGAGACGACTGTTGTTGTCGAACTTCACCACAGGCAGGTCGGAAAAAGGTGAAATTACAACAAAAATCCAGGACAAGTTGTGTGACTTTCTCTCATCTAGACAATATCAAACATGTTAAATACAGGCTAGAACATGGACAGATGCAATCACCCTTACTGTTCTCAGCAAGCTGCTCTTCAACCAACACACGTTTTGTAGCCATCAAAAACTTTCTGAGAAAATACTGGTTGGACCTTTTTGGCTACAACTCTGGAGGAATAGAGTTTAATAAAACGGGTCAGTTTTCCAGCATCGACCTGTATTTTTTAAGAGTAGTCGACAAATTTTCAAAAAGGCTAATGTCCAGACAATGGGAAATTCATTCCAGATTCTTCATGTGTGTCTGCTTTATTTATTCTAAACCTAGTTTTGATGTGTTTTAACCTCTTGCCTGTTGAATTTAGGGCAAGTTTGTGGCATTAACTAGCTGCTCACCATCATCCCAGACAGTTGTTGCTGCATTCGTAACGGAATAACAGTGAGCTCCTCTCGTTCTCCTCTCATTCTCTTCTCGTTCTCTTCTTCTTCTCCTCTTGTTCTCCTCTTGTTCTCCTCTTGTTCTCTTCTTGTTCTCTTCTTGTTCTCCTCTTGTTCTCCTCTTGTTCTCCTCTTGTTCTCTTCTTGTTCTCTTCTTGTTCTCTTCTTGTTCTCTTCTTGTTCTCTTCTTGTTCTCTTCTTGTTCTCTTCTTGTTCTCTTCTTGTTCTCCTCTTGTTCTCCTCTCATTCTCCTCTTGTTCTCCTCTCATTCTCCTCTTGTTCTCCTCTCATTCTCCTCTTGTTCTCCTCTTGTTCTCTTCTTGTTCTCTTCTTGTTCTCCTCTCATTCTCCTCTTGTTCTCCTCTCATTCTCCTCTTGTTCTCCTCTTGTTCTCTTCTTGTTCTCTTCTTGTTCTCCTCTTGTTCTCCTCTCATTCTCCTCTCATTCTCCTCTTGTTCTCCTCTCGTTCTCCTCTCGTTCTCCTCTCGTCCTCTTCTCGTTCTCTACTCGTTCTCTTCTCGTTCTCCTCTCATTCTCCTCTTGTTCTCCTCTTGTTCTCTTCTTGTTCTCTTCTTGTTCTCCTCTCGTTCTCCTCTCGTTCTCCTCTCGTCCTCTTCTCGTTCTCTACTCGTTCTCTTCTCGTTCTCCTCTCATTCTCCTCTCATTCTCCTCTCGTCCTCTTCTTGTTCTCTTCTTGTTCTCTTCTTGTTCTCTTGTTCTCCTCTCATTCTCTTCTTGTTCTCCTCTCATTCTCCTCTTGTTCTCTTCTTGTTCTCTTCTTGTTCTCCTCTCGTTCTCCTCTCGTTCTCCTCTCGTCCTCTTCTCGTTCTCTACTCGTTCTCTTCTCGTTCTCCTCTCATTCTCCTCTTGTTCTCCTCTTGTTCTCTTCTTGTTCTCTTCTTGTTCTCCTCTCGTTCTCCTCTCGTTCTCCTCTCGTCCTCTTCTCGTTCTCTACTCGTTCTCTTCTCGTTCTCCTCTCATTCTCCTCTCATTCTCCTCTCGTCCTCTTCTTGTTCTCTTCTTGTTCTCTTCTTGTTCTCTTGTTCTCCTCTCATTCTCTTCTTGTTCTCCTCTCATTCTCCTCTTGTTCTCTTCTTGTTCTCTTCTTGTTCTCCTCTCGTTCTCCTCTCGTTCTCCTCTCGTCCTCTTCTCGTTCTCCTCTCGTCCTCTTCTTGTTCTCCTCTCATTCTCCTCTCATTCTCCTCTCGTTCTCCTCTCGTTCTCCTCTCGTTTTCCTCTCGTTCTCCTCTCGTTCTCTTCTCGTTCTCTTCTTGTTCTCTCGTTCTCCTCTCATTCTCCTCTTGTTCTCTTCTTGTTCTCTTCTTGTTCTCCTCTCGTTCTCCTCTCGTTCTCCTCTCATTCTCCTCTCGTTCTCCTCTCATTCTCCTCTTGTTCTCTTCTTGTTCTCTCGTTCTCCTCTCGTCCTCTTCTCGTCCTCTTCTCGTTCTCTACTCGTTCTCCTCTCATTCTCCTCTCATTCTCCTCTCATTCTCCTCTCGTTCTCTACTCGTTCTCTTCTCGTTCTCCTCTCGTTCTCCTCTCATTCTCTACTCGTTCTCCTCTCGTTCTCCTCTCGTTCTCCTCTCGTTCTCCTCTCGTTCTCCTCTCGTTCTCCTCTCGTTCTCCTCTCGTTCTCCTCTCGTTCTCCTCTCGTTCTCCTCTCGTTCTCCTCTCGTTCTCCTCTCGTTCTCCTCTCGTTCTCCTCTCGTTCTCCTCTCATTCTCTTCTCGTTCTCTTCTCGTTCTCTCGTTCTCCTGCTGATGGTCAGATGGGTAGCAGGTGTGTTTCTGCACACCTGTCACTGCAGCTCCAAAGCAGAAAAACAAAAACCCACCGCATCATCACAACAACCTGGATTGCCTACCTCATATTTTGTTTCGACTTCTCTCTGCAGAAGACTTTTAAATATAATTTCACGGCCTTAAAAAAAGCCCAGACTTTCAAATTTATCTGATTTCATTCCACGTGCAGCTGTTTGTGGTTCGCAGTGACCTTTGCTTCAAACTGCAGGCGCATTGAGCCAAACAATGCCGCGTCTTTGTGCTCTTTGATATTCCGGCCAGGCATAAACTGGAGCTGCAGTCGAGCTAAGAGAGAGCCTTTTGTCGACGAAAACCCGGAGTGCACCTAGAGCTGTGTTCTCCATTTTGAATCGCCGGAAGATGCTTCAAGATAACGTTTTCAAAGAAACGGGACATGTCTCCGCATGTTTTCAGAACATTCCTTTTCTTGTTGTTTTTTTATTCCAACAGCATTAAACACAGCTGGCATCTAACTGCTGCTCCTATTGCTACGGAAACGTGCAGACGGCCATTTTGTTTGAACTTTTTTGCTCGATGCTTTTACAGCTTTAATGAGACTCTGCCGCTAAATTAAGCACTATTGTCCGCAGCTTAAGCAAGTGCATGTTCCAGATCGCGCAGTGGAAGGACAATGTGTCTAGTTCTTGGAAGAGGATGTTGCGTTCTTGCTGCTGTTACCCAAAAGGCTTCAGGGTGTCTAGCAAAGACATCCCTTTGTCCGGAGTGCCTCCTTTTCATGAAGCGGCCTGCCTCAGCTGTAACTGCAGACAGTTGGGGAAATGTAACTGAGGGAACGAGGAATAAAACTAGGAAGCAAAAAGCCTCCAGGCATTAGTGGAACTCGGCACATGCTGCGAAGTACATAAAAAGAAAAAAAAATCTAATTTTTGTAATCAGTTTGTTGTCTCCCCTCCCCCCCCCTTACACTCTTTGGAGTCAGTATGTTTAATGATGTGGAAAATAAACATTTGCTTTTCAGTCACATGTTTTATATGGACTTTCAAACTTCCATTTGCAATGCAGAGGAAGCTACGCTGGAGCAGTTCACGGTCCGGACTGTTCATAATTTCCCCCGATGTCGATTTTTTCCAGCCGCTAACTGTGAAAAATGGACCCATTGTGTTTTGCAGATTTGAATTTTGAATGCCCTTCTGTTTTGAGACATGTCCGAGGAGTTTTGTAAACGTAGTGAGAGAAGGAGGTGTGTGTGTGTGTGTGTGTGGGTGTGTGTGTGGGGGGGTGATAAGAAAAAAAAAATAAAACATTTCCCATGGGTCTCCATGAAGAGCGCATTTTCACGTTTTTGGGACTGTCTGATAGTGGCGATGTCATGTGGAACCTGAACGGGAGAAGCAAATTATTTTGTCATAGATGTGACAAAAAATAATTATATAATATTAAACATACAAAAACAAAAATTGCTGCATTATTACACATCTATCCAGTAGAGTTTTTATATCTTTGTTCTTGAGGTCATGCTGGTGCCTATCAAAGGTCAAAACGTTGAGTTTGTTGAGTTTGTTGAGTTTGTTGAGTGTTTCTGTGGATGGCTGTAGAATCACAGGGAGAAAACAGAGGAGTTTGACATTTTTCTGTCTCATGCAATACAGTCACGGCAGTGAAAGTTGAGTTAATGTGTCAATTTTTTTAAAAATAAAAGTAACATACTGCAGCTTTAAACACTGAAAAGTGTGGCTTGCACTCATAATTTGTGAAATGACTGTCTTAATCAACAGTGTGGTTTGGTTCTACTGGATCTTATTTTGGGGTTCCAGAGGTGGCTGAGTGCTAATCCAAACCAGATTATTTACATTTTTATTTCTCAAAAATTCTGAGAAAACATTCAGCATTTTCCTGCTACTTTCTGGTTAAGCTCCACTTTGTTCAATCACATAAAATCCCAATTTTGATTGTAAAATCACTAAACCTAGAAACGTTCAACAGGTCTGACTGCTCTGTAGGACTCTGTATGTAGTAGACAAGCAGTCTGACTGTGGAAGCGATTTTCACTCTGACCAACGTCTTTTCATTGTGAGGAAAATTGCCGCAGGGTGTATAGTTAATTTTTTTGTCTCTTTTTTTTCACTTTTTCTGGCATGAATTCCTGGTAAAAGAACAGTCTTTGATTCTATCCGCAGACTTGAACAATTTGACCTTTATTTAGTTAATTACTCCACTATTTGATCATCGAAGAATACAAGATCACATGTAAGAAGAGACGTAAAAACAGAAAATATTGTCGTTACAGTTTGGAAATCACACGTGGACCATAGATTTGGGGATTTAGATTGTGGAAATCCTTTTTTCTTACCAATGCAATCCCATAAAACCAGATAAAAGCAGGAGCATGTAAAAAGCCTTTCACATCCCGTCCATCATGTTTGACTTGGTCATTAAAGCTGAACTGAGGAAGAGAAAAAGGGGGAAAAAAAGACGTATATCCTTCAAAAGCCAAACTCTTGTCTGTTTTACAATAATATTTGTTAATCATGTGTAGTATTGTTCTTTAGAAAATGTTGGTAGAAAGAAAGAAAAACTCTTAATTAATGTTCATTGAGTTCATTTTTTGTGCTATGTTGAAAAGTATTTGGCTGAAGGCTACATTTTCAGACATCATTTTCAGACAGAGCTCCCTTTCAGTTCTATCTGTCAATACATTTGGGTTTAGCATTAGCCCAAAGCTAACTGTAATCCTGAGCATTAGCCATGACCCTAACCTTGAAGTGGAACTGTTATGCAAAATGCAGTTTTTAGAAACAAACAGCCCAAGTACTAAAAAAAACAAACAAACTCTGCCCTTTTCTGGCAACATGTTGATGTTTCTTGGTGTCTGGAAAACGAGCCATTTATTAAGTCACAATCGCTAGGAACTGCTCCCAACCTGGCAACCCAAGCAGAGCGGGATCAGCTGGTTTTACCACACTATGTGCTGTACAACGGCTGCTGGGAAAGACAAGTGTTTGGTTGTTGACTTTCCATCCAGAAACCACTTGCTGCGTTCCTGTCGGTTGTGCAGGAGGCTCCACTGCTTCTGTTTCTGTTTCTGGGTTTGACTCGGGGTCAAAGATGTATGGTGACACAAATGCGTATCTGTTCACAGATATTTTCACATGGGGGTGTATTATGCAGGATTCATATTTTACGCATTTTTGTATATTTGGGTTTCTACTGCTTCTAAAAGCAGCCAAAGAGCTTAAAATAACCTCCCATAAATCTTTTGGCGAGAAGTCTTTTGGTGTCGAAAATGAGCCGTTTCCAAAAACGTCTGGAATATAATGTCACAAATCAGCAGACACTGCCTGTTACCTAGCAACCCAGGTGGTTTTGTTCTTCTTGTTGGTTGTTCAGGGGGCTCCACTTCTGCTTTTCAAAGATTTACGGTTGTATAATTGTTAAAACTTTTTGCAGCCATTTTCACAAACAAGTGTTAGTGTTGAGTTGGGGGGTTGGGTGGAGGGGGGTGGCCAGCAGCATCTTATTTAGATTTAAAGTAACAGGACGCCCTAAAACGGCTCATTCTGAAAGGAGCTCAAAACAGTCAGAACTAAGCAGATTAAAATCTCATGATCGAAGAATAATTTTGTGCAAAAAATGTAATGAACATGTTTTGTAGCCCATATACCTTTCCCAACATGTCCAAGCAAGCCTTAAAACAGATAATTAAAGCGGTTTTGCTTCACGTCCATCCAGTCATTGTCTATTCTAGCTTATTCTTGCAGACTGACAGGGAGCTGGTGTTTCCAGCAGCCATTGGGCAAGAGACAATGTACACTTAAAGTTAGAATGCCGGGTAAAAACTAACCGCTTGTCTGGACCTTCGTCCAACAGGCAGACTACAATTCTAAAATAACTCAGAAACTCAACATTGTCGTTCACAACTCCTCCTTCTTTTTCCTGATTGGCCCAGATGAAAAGAATCCTGCTAAGTCAGACTCAATCATGAATATCTTCTGAGGAGTTTTCTTACAAAACCACTCAAAGGTACTTTTTTTCCCCTGCTTGTATCACCATGAGAACCATATTAGAAATTGTCAAACACTAAAACTGCAACATATCTGGAAAAAATTATACTGGCTACAATTATTTAAAACACTAATTTGAGATTTGTGAACCTTTGTCGTTTGTTTAGACATGAAATCATGAGTTGGTCGTATCATTATGCCAATATCTAGAACAATTTGGAGATGTGAAGTTTTGTACTATGAAAATAAAACAAACGTCCACGATGGACCAGTTTGTCATTTCTGTTTGCTCTCTGGCTTACGGCTAATAATAATAATCCAGTCCTGCAAGTGTCTCAATGTGTCGTGCAACAGGTCTTATGCTTTTAGTTATAGACTCCCTGAAACAACCATCTGAAGTCTTTTTTCCTCTTCGGTGATAATCATTTCCCAGGAGACGTGACGAAAGCAGCTCCATCACATTTAATAGCTCTAGCCCCAAAATCTTCCTGACTTATCAAGTTTTAACCAGTTTGCCTTTAAACTAGCTACCGACCACCGCAAACCAGTCCTCGTCACTAGCTTGATGTGACCAACCCATTGTTGGTGGGATTCAGAACCGTTTGAAAATACCTGTTGTAGTATTTCAACATTTTAGCAAACAGTCAATGCTAAATGTCTTCTTTTGACGAAATGCCCCGAAGAGTGGCCGGTTGCCAGGGAAATGGGAAAAGCTGGAGTGCGGAGAGGAGCCGATGTGAATGGATCCATTTCATTTCAGGGGTCAAAGAGTGACGACTATCTCTCGAAATGTTGTTGGTCCTAAAGGCACAAGTCTAGAACACAGACCCATGTGCTTTCCCTGAGAAGGTAATAAACCTCTGTCTCACAAAGAGCCTATGAATAAAAGCAAGAAGCCAGGCTCGCTCAAGGGTTCGATGCAATGCAGCTCTTGTTAATAGTTCCCTTTAAACCCAAAGGTTTGGCTGAAGGAAAAGGGCAGACTGCGAAGTGGAAACAAAGAAACACTCTACTATGAGTTTACAAAGAATGCTTTTTTAGATTTTTTATCATATCGAGCTGTGTTCAGCCAGCGGCCACTTTCCCCCCCCCCCCCGCTGGATTTGCGTTCAACTCTGGAATTAGAAAGTTTCCAGCCGTCCACAAACAGGAAGTAAACTTTCTTTTCTCTCGCGTCACACAAGATCCGGCGGCGACAATCTACATTGTTAACTGGATAAACGGTAACACTTGGCGACACGTGAGGATGCTGTTTCTAGATGCCTTGACTAAATGAGATAAACTTCAAAACGCTGGACTTTTTTTTTTTTCACAATCGTGAATAAAGAAGCATAAAACAATGTCTCGGTACACAATGTCCATTCTGTTTGATTCATCCTCTTTATTTCTGGGCAGCAAGTGCAGATTCACATCAGTTTTAACGAATGGATTAGAAGCAAAATAACTGGCAGCTGAAGTGCACAGACTGAAATGAAAACTATTTGGTAACGCTTCATCTGATGGGGTGTGATAAGACTGACATGACACTGTCATAAACAATACCTGTTATGAACATGAAGGACTCTTTATGAATGTTTATGACTGATGTCATTAAGTCTCATTGGGTAAAAAATGACACTTTTAATGCAAAGTTGCAGTAAAACTCACATAAAAAGTCCACTAAAACCTTCAACTTTGTATTAAAAGTGTCATTATTTACCCAATAACACTAACATGTCATAACACAGTTATGAACATTCATAAAGACTCCTTTATTTGACCTTTATTTGGTCAAATAAAGGATGACCAAAAGTTTTAATGAGGTCCAATATGCCCAAGGATGGATTACTTACAAAGGTTTGCTCAAAAATAGCAGCAATATTGTGTCACCAATGTTTTTTAAAATTACTATTTTGAAATCAAAATTTAACAGATGAAAATGACAAAGAAAAACATTAAAACTTTTAATTAGAACTGTAGAAATCGATCAGTTCCAAATCAAAGTGTTATTCTTTCCAAGTTTGTTTAAAAACATAAAAAATAAAATAAAATTCTAGAACAGATATGAAATTGTTCTCCTTTTGGACTTTTCTGGTTTAGCTGTTCATCAAACCAACATGTTTAAGATCAGACAAAGACAAGTTTTCAAATCATGATTTCATTTATTAAAGCAAGAAGAATAAAATAAACTAAAATAAAAATTAAAAACCATCCAAACCAAACTGGCCCTGAAGCCTAACGACTGGGTCTACTGTCCCATTTTGCACTTAAATGTAACAACAGGATTTAACTTTGAAGCCCACAGGAAAACCTCTACTTGGTTTCGTGTGGGGATTTTTGTGCGCGACAGAGACGAAAAAGAAAAGAGAAGCGAAAGGGAGAAAGGCGGGGAAAGGTTTAAAAGGAAAGAAGATAGAAATGGAGAGAAAGAGAGAAAACAAAACCGAGAAACCAACAGCAACAGACGGAGCTGAGCCGTTTTGTTATCAGGTCATCTCTCTGATATCTGAACTGAAATGACATGACTCCTCTGACGTGCCATCATGCTCATGCAAGAGAATTTTGTGACATGTCCGAAACAATCTGAGGATTGGGTTTTTTAAAATTTGCTCTAACTAGATATCGGGCCAAAGAAACAAAAGAGTGAAAAACAATAGTTATGCAGTAAATTAGCTTCGTCTATTCCTGTTTGGGGTTTTTGGAGATACATATGGAGAAGGTATTTCCATTTTAGTTTTAGAAAATAAATAAAATCAACAATTTCTAATAGAAACAAACTGACATTTTGATTATCTAGGTCAGTGAACAACTCAAAAAATTCTTCAAGATGAAAGTCGTTGGTATGATAATAAACATTTTCTGTGACTTCTTGAATGGCTCTTCCAGCCTTTAAAAGACTTATTCAGAGGCTGTTTTTTTTTTTTTTGCCTCTGTTAAGATAACTTCACACTGCTTCAGTTATTTTAAAATAAAGTCTTTAGGGGAGAAAATTCATCATTAATAGTGACCTATTGTGTGAGTTTCATCCCAGTGTGTGCCTTTTCCTCCACTGGGGAAATGTTTTGGATCACTCTGGCACTGAGAAATGAATTTTCCTACCCAACACTGTACTGGATGATAGAATCATAGAATCATGTCTCAAGATCATTTTCTGTAAGTTGTGGCTTTGCGACTATTTCTCTGTTTTTTTTTTTGTTTTTTTTTTTCAAACTTAAAAAAAAAAAATAAATCAAAATCTTGTTGGACTCTTGCTTTTGTAAGGCTGTAATTTGGGGAACGTTTCCTGGTGACACCCTGAATGTGAATGACAAGCTAACGGAGCTTCATCCACTTCACTTTGCATCTGGACCAGATGGTAGCTCCACATGTTTAACCTCTAAAAGTCCAAATAAATAAAAGCAAACAGGCTTGCTTTTTTCTTTTTTCTTTTTTTTTTGTTGTAAACGCTGAATACATTTCAGCTTTTATCAGGGTTGTTTGTCGGGGGGACAGTGGTGTCAATTGTATTTCTGGCACTCAGAACAAACGATGTTTTATACCAAATGAGCAGAACTAAAGATTAAATGTTAGCTGGCCTTAAGCAAACTTTAGTTTGCAGACCACTGGCCAATCGACAGAAAGGCTCCTTTGTACGCTGGAGGCCGTGACGTCAAAAGGCCTCTATAAAGACATAAATTCATAGTTTAATCCGGAACAACGCCGAGGTGGGAGGACGAGTCTTGATGTCCTCCTCTTGTTTCTTAACGTGCATAGCTAATGAGGCTTCTTCCCAGGATAAATAAAGCAGCTCCAACGTCGGCGGCCGTCAGATTTGGGCCGACCGGAGCCTGACGGACGTTCAGCGTGACGGGATTAAAACCTTTTTCTGTTCTCTCTGTTCTAATTTGCAATCACAAAATGCTGGAGATGCTTGAATATAGCCACTATCAGGTGAGATAGTCTTCTAGTTCTGCATTTTTTTGATGACTAATTTAATTTTTAAGCTGCCTGGAGATGTTTAAGATATAAAAACATTAAAAAATGTTAAAAAAAAAATCAGAGTGATTTGTAGCATTTAATGCTAACAAAAGTTTACATGAAAGCAGAATGGGGAAGCATTTTGTGGTCATGTGATTTCACCTAAAGGCTGAGCTGTGATGTTTTTGCTGCCTTTCCACTTAAGGTTATGAAAACAGAATGAACATAAATAGAGTCCTGATCGTCTTTAAGGGCAATAAAACATGATATGTTGTCTGGAATGTGGTCAGGAGTTTCCTTTAAATGGATCTAAAAACTAAAACTGGAATGACTGGGGAATTTTAAAGCTGGAAACTTCTGTTGAAACCTCTATAAATCCATTCACATTCATAAGATTTGATTAATAAATTGTCTTAATCTGGACAAAAGCTGGAGCATCAAGTAGTAAAATGTTCTGATTTGTTTTTTTTGTTTGTTTGTTTGTTTGTTTTTCTCACAGGTGCAGTCCCACCTGGAAAGTCCGAACAAGTACCACATCCAGCCGGCTCAGAGGCAGCAGGTGAGGCAGTACCTGTCCTCCAGTCTGGGCGGGAAAGCCGGCAGCCAGCCACCCGAGCACAGCATGCCGCCCGGGGCCACCGGCAGCGCCCCCAACAGTCCCATGGCCCTGCTCACCCTGGGCACCAACTGCGAAAAAGAAGTAGGAGTGTTTCATGGGTCGTATCAGACACCCCAATGCAGCGCGGTAGGTTTTTACCAAGCTGTTCTCTCTCACACAGATGGACGACGTCATCGACGACATCATCAGCCTGGAGTCGAGTTACAACGAGGACGTCCTGGGACTGATGGACCCCACTCTGCAAATCAACAACCAGGTTATCTGCACCTTGTTTTGCCTTATTGGTTGTTTTTGGTTTTGTTTTTTACGACTGCATGTTGATGCTGTTGTGGATAGAGTACATTTCTGCCAAATCACTCAGACAGTGTCTTAGAAAAAACTTGGAAATTTCTGAGTTTGAAAAGTCACAAAGGTCCATTTTTTTTGTAAAATTCAAGTCAAACATTTTTTCCCTTTTGAAATTCAGAAATTTTGTAAGTTTTTGTAGAAATTTTCCGAGTTTGAAAAGTCTCACATTTTCCACATGTTCCATTTTTAGAAAGTATTCTGTCAAAAATCTGCTAGAAGATCAGACATTTTGTGATAGATTAATTCATTTTCCATTTTTCAAATTCTTAGCAGTCTAAAATCTTCCACTTTTGAAACTCAAAATCTTCCATTTTTTGTTTGTTGAAAATTTCTGAGATTTTTTGGATGCAAATTTTCTTTTTCTTTTGTTTTCTGTCTCCAATGACGCTAAAATGCCTCCTTAGTTCTTGTTTTTATTTCTTCCCTGAACAAAACACTGACTCCTGTTTCCCCCTCCAGCTGCCAGTGTCTGGTAGTTTGCTGGACGTGTACAACAATCCAGGGCTTCCCCTGCCGGGCATCGCCATCGGCAACGCATGCGCACCTAACATCAAAAGGGAATTCACAGGTAAATAAATGAAGATCCAGATACAAACTGTATTCATACCGCGCTTTAAGCACAGACTTTGAAAAAAAAATAAAAATACTACTGCAAATACTCCTGATTGTTTTCTCTCACTGTGGGAAGAACAGTTAGAAAACACTATATGGAAATGTTTCTGAACAAGCTTGTGTGAGTATTGTGTGCAATTTGGAAGTGCACAAGATACTATTAAGTCAATGCTTTACCAAATAATCACTCCAGCTCCCGGCATGAAGCAAGTTCTGGACAAGTCAGGATCCTGTGGCCAGTTTGAAAGCTATCAGAGGTCAGACGGCTTTCCAGTGGGTAAGAAGGAAACGTTTTACCATCGGACAATGTGTTTTGTGTCCTACTAAACTCCTTTGCATTTACAAAAGAAAAAAAAAACACAGATAAACATGAAGCTAAATTGCTGCTATTTTTACAAGTGTTTCAAATAGTGAGCGAACAAACGAACCCGGTTCAGACCGTTTGTTCTCCCGTTGCTCCACAGAGGCTGAAGTTCGCGCTCTGGCTAAAGAGAGACAAAAGAAGGACAATCACAACCTGAGTGAGTTGGTCGTAATAAAGTGAAAATGAGTTTTCTGTGTGTTTATGTTTTTATTCATGTTGAACAGAAAGGAAATATAGTGGAAGAAAAACATTGATTCCTCTTTCTGCTCCTCCGTTTGGATGATTTCTAGTCGAGCGAAGACGGAGGTTCAACATCAACGATCGCATCAAAGAGCTGGGAACCTTAATACCCAAGTCGAATGACCCGTAAGTATCAAACTGCAGCATTTATTCTGTTCATTTTTGTTGAATTGGTGATTTTATGTGACAGGCCACATTGAAAAAAAAAAAAAACTTTTAATAAATCGAAACCTGAAAAGTGTGGCATGCACTTTCCCTCTGGTGCCCTCTAATAAAATCCATTGCGACCAGTTCCAGTGGGAATGATCTTGTTGCTTGTCAACGAGAGAAGAAAATGTGAAAAAGTTTTAAACAACAAAAAAAACATGAGTTTGGTCAAAAAGCTTGTTTATTAGCAGCTGGTTTTCACAAAAGCAGCAAATATGTGGGAGGAGTTTGGCAACCATAACTGAACTTCCTGTTTTCTGTCTGTCCTGGAGGGACAGAGGCTGAAAACATGCAGCCAGCGCTGCAGTGGGACGGTTTGGCTTAAGGGATGCTCATGTTTTGGAGTGAAATTCTGTCAAATTTCAGACCTAAATCCATTTGATCTGTTGGAAAACTCTTCAGATTTTTCTGTGCTGACACTTTTCATGCGGTCTGACTACATTTGAGGTTTTTAGAAAGAAGAAAGGGCAAAAACATAAACTGTTGATGAGTAAACTCTAGAAAGAGACGCAGCTGTCATGGCAACCAAAGGAAGTTTAACAAAGGGTCGACTGTGGAGCTGAAAACACATGAAGGCCACACATTTCAGATTGTTATTGTTTCTCTCTCTTTAGGGTTTTTTGTTTGTTTGTAAAAAAAAAAAAAAAACTTTTTTTTTCTATCTAAATTTTATCCATCCATTTTCCTTCACCCTTGTCCCTCAGTGGGGTCGGGAGGGGTGCTGGTGCCTATCTCCAGCTCACGTTCTGGGCGAGAGGTGGGGTGCACCCTGGACAGGTTGCCAGTCTGTCGCAGGGCAACACAGAGACACACAGGACAAACAACCATGCACACACACACACCTAGGGGCAATTTGGAAAGGCCAATTAACCTGACAGTCATGTTTTTTGGACTGTGGGAGGAAACCGGAGAACCTGGAGAAAACCCACGCATGCACAGGGAGAACATGCAAGCTCCATGCAGAAAGACTGGGGCTGGGAATTGAACCCAGAACCTTCTTGCTGCAAGGTGACAGCTCTACCAACTGCACCACTGTGCAGCCCCAATTTTATCCTACTCATCAAAATTCTGGAATATTCTGTGTTGAGCTGTCAGGTAAAATTCATGTGAAAAACAGTTACAGCTTGTGGTTGTACAAAACTTCAAAAATAATGTATAAATCTTTTTGTTACTACAAATTATTAGGTTTAAAAAAACATTTAGAATTATAGAATATTTCATACATGGAAAATATATAAGATAGTAATGTAATACTAATGTATTTTTCATAGTTTTAGTAGGAAACTTTTTTGGATAAAATAAATTATTTAGTTGTTTTATTGTACATGCAAGCCACAGATTTTAGATCAACATTTATTTTTTTATTTATTATTTTACTTTATATTATTTTCCCTGCTACTATTTTGTGTCGGGTTATGCTTGTAAAATAGTTAAACTTTGTTGCTACTGTTAGAAAAAAAAGTTAAATAAGTGTGAATCACTTGGTGAGACATTGGATAAATGACTTGATTATTACAAATTACTGAGATGAAATTTTAAAAATTTGTTTATCAGGAGTAAATTATTTATTTCTCATTTTGACAGATTATTAAGTGGTTGAATTTTTTAAAGTTATTTCTTTCTGAGAATAAAAACATATTTTTTGACAAACCTTTTTTAGAAACGTAGCATCACCTCATTGGAAGCGTCTCTTCTTTTGAACACGCGTGCCTTGACATTTATCTGCTCCACAGCGCTCTGCCTCTTCCATGTGTTCTCTTAAAAGTGCATGACTTATTGACCCGGATGATCCGTGAAGAATCCCGCGTTGTTCTGGTCAGCTGGTCAGCTGGCCCTCACTGCAGATCTCTGTGTTCCCCCAGAGATATGCGCTGGAATAAGGGTACCATTCTGAAGGCCTCCGTGGATTACATCAGGAAGCTGCAGCGGGAGCAGGAGAGGGCCAAGGAGCTGGACTACAAGCAGAGGAAGCTGGAGCACGCCAACCGCCACCTGATGCTGCGCATACAGGTAGGCCGCAGCTGCGTCCGCAACAAGCTGACCACGACTTTACGCTCCATCGAGGGCAGAAAAAGAAAAAACAGCCATTTTGAAAAACAATCATTTTGTGCATAAAAGATCATGATCCCACTGAAGAGCCCACTGCACTGAACCCACTGACAACCTCCTGGTTGTTCCATCAAATATTGATTTCTGAACTCGTCCAGAGTTCAAACATCAGTTTTGTTGTTTCTAAATGAATATGAACTTGTTTCCTTTGCATTATTTGAGGTCTGAAAGCAATGTGTCTTTTCTGTTATTTTGACCATTTCTCATTTTCTGCTAATAAATATTAAACTTTTGCTTGGAATTTCAGAGACATGTTGTCAGTAGTTCATAGAATAAAAGAACGATGTTCATTTTACTCAAACATTTACCTATAAAACGTAAAATCAGAGAAGCTGATCATTTGAAGAGGTCTCTTAATGTTTTTTTGAAATAATATGATACATTTAAATACCACTCTGCAGTTCAAAATCCATTTTTTTTGGCTCAACTCAGTATGCTAATTAAAACTTTTTTTAAAGGATTAAAAAAAAAAGGTTTTTTTTGTTTTTTTTTGCTCATCTTCCCTCCAATTTTCTGAGGCCCCACTTTGAGAAACACTGGTGTTGACATGTTGGTAGTGAGAGAGGGCCCAAAATGAAAGTCTGCTTAGGGCCCCAAAAAGGCCTGGGCCGGCCCTGGTTATAGACAATGGATGGATGGATGGATGGATGGATGGATGGATGGATTGTCATGTTGTTTGTTGATTTCTTATTTCATGCAGGTGATTAACTCTCTGCTTCGTGTTCGTCCAGGAGCTGGAGATCCAGGCTCGGGCTCACGGCCTGACCGTCGTGTCGTCCCCGTCGCTCTGCACGTCTGAGCTGATGGCGCGGGCCATCAAGCAGGAGCCCGTCCTCGGGGACTGTCCGTCTGAGCTCTACCAGCACAGCTGCACCCCGGACATGTCCCCTCCGACCACGCTGGACCTCAACAACGGCACAATCACCTTCGACCACATGCCCGCCGACGCCGGCGACTCGGCCCACTACGGGAGCTCCAGGACGTGTAAAATGAAGGAGCTGGTCAGGGACAACAGCCTGGGACCGGTTTCCCCCAGCGACCCGCTGCTGTCCTCCATGTCGCCCGACATTTCCAACCCCGTCAGCGGGCGCCACAGCTCCAGCTCCAGCATGGAGGAGAAAGACCATGGATGTTAGCCCCACGCCACGACCAGCGTCTGAACGGGCGAAGGAACTCAGAGATCGTTTTCTTTTCAAAGAAGATTTTTAAAGAAAAACAAGTTTTTCAATTATTGCTGTTTAATTATTACTTTGAGCCAAGACTCTTTAGATCTTCTCTCAGTGTTTTTCATGAACTTCTCAGAAATACTTGAGAAACACCTGACATACAAAACCTTGAAAACCTTGAAGTAGCCTGTTTAATATTTGACATGGTTTATTTTACATTTCATCAGAATCTGCCCCCCAAAAAAGTGCATTATGAAAACGCTATATTATTGAAATAATAAGGGCAGAAATACGAGTTTGAAACATGTTTAGACTCAACAATTTCCCCATATTTAGGAAATAAATAGCTAATCCAATAATAATAATAGTATTTATTTATTGTAAAATTGTATTATTTTTCTTCCAGATATCTCGTTTTGTTTTTGGTCCATCGATATTCACATCATAACAGACCTGATTTGGTTTCGTTCAAAGAGTCGAAGCAAATTCTTCCTTCTGCTCATCGTAAAATCTTAAATAAATCTAAACTACAACGACGACTTTTGACATAAAGGTGCCGGAAAAACCTTTTTTTTTCAGTGACGTTGACATGTTTGCATCACAGCTGTTACCTACTTCCTGTTTACCCGTCTGTTTGGGTCCGGTGTGGCCATGACGCAGCAAACTCTTGACTTTTCACGCCTTTGATCCCAGCGTGCGTGCAGCGTCCAGACCAGGAGCTCATCAAAAGTAGCAGGAAAACGTCAAATAAATGACGATATTCAACCAATTATTTCTCCACCCTAAAGCCCACCTGACATGTTTGACCCAAAAAGCAGCTGGGATGAGAAACTGTGTGACTGAAGCTTAAAAGATTCAAAACTTTGTTACTGTACGTGTTTTGGCAGACAGTGATGTCATAAGCAAAATAAATAAATAAATCAATTTAGAAAGGTCTTACAAAGTGCTATTTTGACATGGAGTGCAAAATAATTCATACCCCTTTGAATTTGTCCACATTTTGTCGCCACAAACTTGAATGTATTTTACTGGGACTAGGCTAACGCACTGTGAATAATTGTGAAGTAGAGGGACGAGATTCAAAATGGTTCAACATCTCTTACAAATAAAGATCTAAAAAGGTGTGCATTGCATTTGTACACCCACCTACACACACCACCACCCTGTTCACTGTAAATCCAGTGTTTCTATTAGTGACGTAAAGCTGCAGTTTGTGACTTTTGTGAAAAATGTCCTGTCTACATAATAAAACTGTCTCCATGTTGTGACAGTGTAATACGTGCCCTGAGCGAGTACTGCCGTCTGAAGAAAAGCCCCAATCAGAGCCAGGAGGCGGGTCTTAGCGCTGTCAATCAACCTCGTGTTGAAAGTTCAGTGTGTGCTAATGGCGGAGAAACAACTCGCAGTTACAGGAAAGCTATTTATCTGCTGTCATCGGTGGCTGTGCTAACTAGCTTTAGCATTCATGAAGAGAAGCAGCGCAGTAGCAGAGAATTGTCACTTTGCACTGATCGTCATTTGACAAATGTCAATAACAGGCCACAGCTACCGTAGGTTTAGATCATGTGTTGGTCAAAGTCCAAAGACCAAAATCTAATAAATCTGAACCACAATATGAGACCTGATGTTCAGATGCTGATGTGACTGAGCTACTTAGCAAAGAGAAATACGGGGAAACAAACAGTCTCTGTATAAAGGTCATAGAAGCTCTTTTCTGAAAGATCAACACTTTAAAGTGTTGACTCAGAAGTGCTAAATACAAATTCATGCTCACATTTCTGTTTTTATTCATGACACCACATGTATGAATCATTTCTGTTACACTTCACAAGTGGTTACTTATTTCTAGTCAGAGTCTACAAACAGGGAAAACATTAAAAGATGGATAAAAATAACAATAAATCAGAGTTTAATGTAGAAGTTTCATAATATTTTTCCTAAAATAAATAATTGATGAACAGTGTATGAGGTCATTCATGGAAGTAAACAGCAGGTGGCGCCAACTTCACACCCAGAGGATGTTTTCATCAGCAGTCAGTGGTGAAGTTCACCTGATGACAGAGCTAATGGAGGCTGCTGTATTCTAGATGTTTCCTAAATGTATGTTTTGGTTTTCATTATTATTATTATTATTTCATTAGCTTGTCAGTAAATTGGAAAACACCATCTGACCGAGAAAGAGAAAATAAAGACAAAGTCAGTAATTACTGAGTAAAACTTTGAAAGTGTTTATGCAACAGTGAAGACTGGGGTAAGTATGAGATCGTTGTCATCTTCATTGTTGTCATTTTCTAATCTAAAACATTCTTACTTTGGCACTACTGAAAAAAGTTAAGTTCATTTTTAGGCTTACCACACGTCTTTGCAAGGGTTTCCAGTTCATACGGCAGATGATGGACCCTGATTTTCAGGCGAAGCCACAAGTTTCATCAACTTTGCAAATGGAGATTCACGAATAATCACAGGTACTTTTGAATCTTTGTAGTCTTCTTATATCTTACATATGTTTTATATACATATATATATATATATATATATATATATATATATATATATATATATATATATATATATATATATATATATATATATATCTTATATATACACTGTGCAGTATACAAGAGTACATTACCTAAAGTGCTAAACTGGCACCGGGGGCAAATTGTGGGTTCAGTGTTTCATCCAAGAGCTACAAATGAACAACCTCAGACAATCTTGGGATTATTCATCAACCCACCAGGACAGTTGTCATTTCCTCCTATGTGAACTTTGGCTGCTGCTGCTTTCAGGTTTGTTTCCTGCTCTTTGCTTCCTCTTTGTTCTTACATGCCGGCCTCGTCTTGCTGTCTGTGATGTTCATGTTCTTTTGTACATTTTTAGATTTCACTAAATCAAGAGGATTTATTATCATTATACATTATTCCTGGCAGTGACTGAGCAGTATTTTTACACCATTGTTACATTTAATAATGATCCGTAAGTTGTAGCAGTTGTAAGCCTTTAGTATTTGTGAAATTGTTAACTGTACCGGTCTTTGGCGCAGAGATGCATCAAACACGTTGCTGACTTTAACAAGTCTGATTAGGTGATATTCCTGTCCACCAGAGGGCAGTATCGCTCCTCTTCTGGTTGGCGGTTCACTTTCTCCTCTTTGTTGAGTCAGACGTGTCGGTATGACTGACTTCTAATGTAAATATGTATGCAGGTTCTCTGCTTGTATTTTTCTACAAATATGATATCCTCATAGTATAGAATGACGAAAGAAATGAGCAAAAATGACCCAGTCATTGTATAATCATACACATCTTTACATCACACTGTCATATTTGCTCATTTTCATCGTCATGTTATCCTGTGTCATTTTTAACACCATACTGTTATTTTTGCTCATTTTCAATTATGTATACTCAGTGTACATATGAGTATACTGAGTATATATACTCAGTATACTCATGATCAAATTGATCAAAAACATCTCATAGTTATGTCATTTTTGCTGATTTTCAATGTCAGTGTAACGTCATTTTTTTTGTCATTTATTGTAGTATGTAAAAGAATTAGCAAAAATTACTGAAAACTTTTATTAATTTTAGAGTCAAAAATTCAAATTTCCTGGAGAAGTAAAAAAAAAAGACTGGTATAGTAAAAAAAGAGAATATATATATGACTCAGTATGTCATATTTTTGCTTGTTGAAAACGTTCAACTCTTCAGTTGATTCAGCTGTTTTGGAGTAACCAAACTAACCAGATTAATCTAAAAAAAAAAGAATGTCCGAGTTGTTTTGGCAGATATGTACTCCTTTAGTCTCTATCTGCAATGCCCCTCATATAACATTTTACTTTAATTTATGGTGGCTGGATAGAAACAGAAGAAGTGACCCTCCTCCAACCTGAACATGAAGCCATCATGACACACAGAGAGTTCAGCTCCTCTGAAGCTACGCTAACAGTTTGGGTGGCTGCATAGCTTTGCACAACGGGCAGGAAACAGGGGAAAGCTCCACAGAGGCTTCCTAATTCAACCCCAGAGGTTCCAGGCTCTGCATTCTTATTCCGATTCAAGTATCCTGGAAAAGTGTCACCGAACGGCCCTGCTGGGACTTCGCGCCCCACAATCACGGCTGCTGAGTCTACGCTAATTGAGTGAGCGCGACACAGATGCTCCCTTTCTGGCTGGAGGGAGGGAGCAGAGTTCCCCACTTTTCTCCAGAAATAATCCTAATTGGTTTAAAAAGATGCACTGTATGAAGTGGAGAAACAACAGGACCCAAACAAAGAGACGGAATCAATTTTTATTACTGTTAAAGTCATCAAGTCAGTCAAGGAGTACATTACAGAGCTTTACAAAAAAGAAAATGCAGGACGGGAGCGGCGGGCGACCGCCGGTTCCTGGCAGAAACACCACATGAACAGTAACATCTGTTGGAGCATGAACACAGACAAAGAGTAAAACGTGTTGGGGGGGAAAGCAGTGCTTCAGAGTGTAACAGTGTTTATTTAACATCAAACACATTTGACCGCTAACAAATGAAATATTTCTCTGATATTTCTCTGATTCAGGCTCTAAAGGGATTATTTACCTGGCAAATATATTCACCACCTCCATCCTGGGAACTTATTCAGATTTTGTCACATTTCAGCCTTAAGATGGGTTTTTATGAGTCAGACTGACATAAAGTGTGTAATAGTTGTGAAGTTGTCATAAAATGTTCTTTGAACACCTCTGAGGCTTGTTGTTAGCTGAGAGAAAACTGTGAAGATGTTTAACCCAGAAAGGTCCACTGTTGTGATATTACATCATCTATATATTTTAACAAAAAAAAAAAAAAAAAATATATATATATATATATATATATATATATATATATATATATATAGATTTCTTCTGGGGTTTTTTCCCTCCTAAACCTAGAGATTGAACTCTACAACGTTTCATAAAACCTTACAAAAGCAAAAATACTTTCAGAAAACATATTTTCATCTCTATCGTACTCCTACAAAACCATTTTCAAGGTTCTTCTATGTTTTCTACATCTGGATCTTCCAGGGTTAAAACCAGAGAAGCAGCCGATAGGCCCCTTGGTGACTTTGGAGGAGCTGCACAGGTCTACAGCTCAGGTGGGAGGTTGAGAAGACTTAAAAATACACTTTAAGTGTGGAAAGAAGAAAGAGACAAATAATCCCGTTTGAAATTTGTGACGCGCCACGGGGAAACCAGGGACAAGTCACCAGAGCAGAAGCAGAACAAAAACCCAACATAAAAATACTTACATTTCTAAGAAAATAATGATTTTCGTTTTACTGCTAAATCATAAATAACCCATCCTCTACTTTAAAAAGCAGCTTCAGAGATATTAAAATGGTCAAATTTGTGTTTGGATTCAGAGTAAATCTGAGCTGTTTTGGAGTAAGCAAACAGCTGATTAACATACCGGGCATAACTGGGTATTGACACGTTTTCGGTTTCAGCCAATAATATGAAAATTGAAGTTATTTACAAATTCACAAAGTGTGGAATCGATGCTTTCCAATAATGTTCCTGTCAAAACGCCTCTCAAGGAGATTTGTTCCTGGTTTTATTATGGTCAGTCACATTCGTCAAAGGCCGTGTAGAGGTCACAGCAAACATGGAGGGATGTGTCTCCATGGGTCACTGATGATGATTAACAGTTTTCCTGCAACGTTACGTTGTTTAGCAGCTATTAGCATGTACACGAGATTGATTGACAGCGCTAAGACCTTCCTCCGGGCTCTGATTGGTTGTTTTTGTCTGGGGAGGAGGAGGTTGATTTTTTTTCTTTGTCAAAGATTATCTGTCTCATAACATACTGCCATGGCATAATTTTTGTGAGTTCTTAGAAAATCCATTAAGTTTGAGTGAAGGTTAGGTATTTTGAGGACAACAAATGACAAAAAAAAAAAAGAAAAAATTCTCCCTATGTCTAATAAAGCACAATAAAGATTCTGATTTGATGTGAGAAAAAGTGAAAAAGTTAATGGGGTTTGAATATGTTTGCAAGGAACTGTTAGCATAACAAAATACACGGTGACATAATGACCAATCAGATTCAATACAATAAAAAAAGATGTTAAATAAACTGTAACTTGAGTATCTATCATTTAAAGCTAATAATAAGAACAGTAGCCTGTTTAATTCAAAATTTACATTTTCATCAAAATTCAGATGTATGTACTCTTTGAACAATCAAAGTGACTGTGTGTGTGCATGTGTGTGTGTATGTTTGTTTCTAATACCTTGTGGGGACCAGTTTCCTGACACATACAACATTGTGGGGACACACTGCTCCTTGTGGGGACCGAAGCTGTTTTTGGGTCAGGGGTCAGATTTAGGACTAAGGTGTGAATTGAGTTTTGGTTAGGACAAGGATAAGATTTAGGCTGTAGAAATGAATGGAAGTCAATGGAAAGTCCCCACAAAGTTAGCCATGCAAACATGCATGCGTCTCTGTGTGTGTGTGTCATCACCTATTGGATATAAATGAAGAAATCTGATCATCGTACTGACAGGCTGCTCTCTTTCTGTGGCCGATGGGGGGAAAAAACATTTTCAGTGTGTGTCAGAACAGGCCACCCACACAGCCACCTACACACACACACACACACACACACACACACACACACACACGGATGGACGCACATTTATCTGACATCAACCTTATGCCAGAGGCTGTGTGTGTCGGTGATGGTGCTGACAGTCGGGGAGGGCCACAGACTTCTGCTAAAGGTTACGTGGACTGGATTGAAAATGACACAAAGAATCACAGTTTCTGCAGCCAGTCAGATATTGCTCCGTTTTTTTTTATTCTCTTTGTGGTGTGATCACAGAGATCTGGACCTGTTGCTCTGTATTATTAATGCTTGACTGCACTAAAGACAGGAAAACATGGTTCTTATTACTGTTCATCAAGAATAAACTGAAAATAAGTTGAAATAAACTAAACACACAGTGTCCCTCACAAGTTAATAAGTACCCATTGTAAAGATAAAATATCACATGGGCAAATTTATATATATAAAGAAACCATTTGAAAATAAATGAATAAGAAAAACTAAGAGAAAAAATATTGGAAAACAAATAAACAAATGAAATTAAAAAGAAAAATGTTAGAAAATAAATACACCTAAACAAAGAAAACTATACAAAAATAAATGTTACTAAAATTAATTTTAAAAAACAATTGGGAAATAAATAAAATTAGGACAAAATCATATCACCAACATATAAATAAAAACGGAAAAAAACATTAGAAAATAAATTAATTAAATTTAAAGAAAAAATAGAAAATAAGTAAATTACATTTTCTACAATTATTGAACTTCTCTCTTATTAAAACAAAGAAAGAAATAGAAAATAAACAAACTAATGAGTAAATAAAATTGAAGAAACAAAAAGAAAACAGAGAGAGAGAAAACGTATGTGTATATATATGTATATATATTTTTTTTACACAATGTTTTTAACAAAAGCACAGGTCTCTCACTCATTGGTGGTTAAAGAGGTGGACAAAAATATCCCAAGATCACCGTTAGAGAATTAGAGAGACATTTTTATAAGCAAAATGTTAAATATAAAACCGGTGGCTTCCACTAAATACCTAAAGGTGGGTCATGTTCAGCAGGACAAAGTGTTAAAATGTGGCCTGGTCAACCCAGAAATGGTTCAACACACATAAAGTCATCACAGTTCACCCCACATCACTGTCGGGTGAGCTGAGGAGAAGAGATCACACTGAAGGAACATCTCTCTCCGTCTGTGTCGGCCTTTGAAATGTGAAAAACACTCCGAACCATCCGGTTGGAGCTGCAGAAAGTCTGCGAAATGCTGCGGCAATGCTAATTATGTATTTTTATTTAAGGCTTTTTGCACACCTTTACCAGGACTACCATAAGTGGGAGGGCACTGTAGATAAAACAAAAATGATAATAAAGTGAGACAAATAAAAAGAAAAACCTCAATGAAAAAACCCTTCCCTCACATTCGCCTGGTTAATGTTTTTTTTTTATTATTATTATGTTTTTTTTAAGAAATTATTTTACAGTTTCAGCCAAATATTAAGACATGTGCGGCTTTTTTTATACAGCATCAGAGCACAAATGTCAGGATCAAGTAAAAGCAACGAGGCAAGCGGAGATCTGGCAGAAGAAAAACGGCTGACATCGGCTTATTGAAGGCGTCAGGATGTGGCGAGTTCAGGAAAACAAACAGCTACTGATCATTTTGATGCCAAAGAACTGCTATGCATTAGGAACCGTGCTGGTCCTGCTGTGACCACATGGGGGCGGTAATGTGCCACAGTGCGCTTTATGGATGAAGCTTTCGCGGCGTGCGGATAGACGGAGTCGGCAACAACGTAGCTCTCTCTACGAAGTGGGAAACGATGCATGCTGTTCTTAGCTACTTCTACAAAGGTCTCTATGTACAGGCTCTTTACATTTAACAGCCAGGAGATTCTTTCCTGAGCACGGGAGCAAAGGAAACATGGTGTCTGTGTGCTTATATGCGAAGCTGCCTTGTTCAAAGGTACAGAACCGGTTTAAGAACTCCCAGCTGCCAGTCTGAGCTTCCGGTGCTCAGTGGACAATAACAGGAAGTGAAGACGCTGAAGGAATAGACAGGTACAAGCATTTCTCATTTGGAAGGAAAACACACATTATGCCATGAAGAAATATTCACACCCTTTGATCATTTTCTCCAATTGGAAACAAGTGGAGCTAAACTGTGACCAATAAGTTTGTTTGATTTTTTTTCCCCCCAACATGAAAAAAATTTATTTGAAAACTGAAAACAAAGTTTTGAACATGAAAAAAATGCTTTTGGAACTGACAAAAAAGTTCAAAACTACTTTTCAGATTAAATATTTTTATCTGTCAATTTCAATTATTATTATTATTATTATTATTATTATTATTATTATTATTTAAACCAACTTTATGGCCCCAATATAGCTCCATACAAACACAAGTTGGGATTTTGTTTGGGATTTCATGGAGCAGAAAAAATTACATCATCAATAGAAAGTTCAGACTACACAAGGCTTAAAACTGGAGCCAAATTCAAGTTTCAGCAAAAAAATGACCCTCAACATAGTCAGCGCTACGAGAGTAGTTCAGAACAAAGCGTATCCATGTGTTTGAATGGTCTAGTCAAAGTACAAACCTGTATCCAATTAAGAATCAGCTGAACTGAATGTTGACAGATGCTCTTTAGACAGGCTGACTGAGCTTTAGCAGATTTTCGATGTAGATATTTTGAAAGCCATAATCACTTAGTAATGCATTATTTCACTCTGATTTATCAAATAAAATCTACTGCAGTTTGTGATGATGAGGATCTGGAACGGTTCGAGGGTAAGGATGTTTTTCCAGGTGCAGTACCTTCCTCCGTGTGTGTTGTTGATTAGTACGGTGGCCTACAGGGGACCGTTTCTGCAATTGCCCCCTTGTTGGCTTATTAAGCGCTAATCAAAATCAGTTTTAGTACAACGTCACTCATTTATTTACACTCAATACGATTTGTAATGGCAGGCTTTAGGTGTGAGCCAACGGCTTGACAGATGAACCTGTTTGACTCTCTGAAGCTCAAGTTTGAGACAGATTTGATTATTTAACAAGAAAGCGCTATACAGGTTAGAAAAAACAGAAAGGCAGCACTCAGGGAAGGTAGCACACAGCCTTCATGAGATGATGCTAATGCTGCAATTGAGGAAGAAGCAGAGTCAGTGTCACCATGCTAGCAGCTAATGTACAGTGTGCAGGAGGAGAGTTCGCACCGGGCGGTACCGTGGGGGGAAGGGGGGGTTGTGGGCGGGGCTTTAACCCTGCTCATCCGTCGCCTCGCCCGCCGTGTGAAGCGCAGCAGAAGCTTCGCCGTTGCAGCGTGACGTGGGTTCTTCGGCTGGGGCCACCGCCGCCTGTTGGCTCTTCTCCTCTCCGGCGGCGTCAGGAGCGCCGTCGGGCCCGGCCGCAGACGGAGGCGCTGAGGGGTTGGCGGAGGTCTGGGGAGCCGTGGGGTCGGCAGCTGCTGCAGGGACGGCGGGCTTCGAGTGGCTCTGCTCAGGCGCTCTTAGTCTCTTCATGATGGTGGTGACTCGCACAGCTTTCTGTAAGAGGAAGAATGGGAATTTTAACACATATATATATATATATATATATATATATATATATATATATATATATTTTTTTTTTTTTTTTTTTTTTTTTCCATGTCCTGTCCGACATTGTGGCACTCAGAGTGTCAAAGTTAGGCCCAACAGATTTACTTTCATAAACAGAGCATTATGGCTTTTGCCACGATACTCCACTTAATATACATACATAAAACTTTGTTAGAAATTGCTTGGAGTTTATGTCAAGTGTAACGGACACGAAGATGGAAAAGAAAGAGAGAAAGATCAGGAAAGGCTTGAAGGGAAATGAGACATGCATAGAGGAGAGGAAGAAGAGAACACAAGTCAGCACCTTATTAGTCTGACTCTAAATCTGCAGAAAGAGAGAGAAGAAAACAGAGAAACCATAGCAACAAACAACATGTGGATAAGCAGGTCCTCCAGAGTCACCAGGAACCTCTTAGCTCTCTGTGCCGCTCCAGTTAAGGACGGCCATGTCCTCTGAAGAGAGCTGCTATCTTTGGGTAGGATTAGAGTAAATGGAGCTCAAGACAAATGAGCACTGCTGACTTCTTTTTGTAAAATATGTCCTTTCCTTTTTATGGAAGAAAATTAGGGCCAAATATGTATTCAGACTTTTTCTCAGAATTCTGACTTTAATCTTCTGAGAAAAAAGTCAGAAATTTGAGGGGAAAAAGTATGATTTTTTTTTTTCCTCCATCAGTGGTCCTGATCATCTTCCGTACCCGTCCTTGCCACTTTGTTTTGCTTGTTCAAATAAAACTCCAGTATCACTGTAATTTGTGGCTGCAATGTGACAAAATGTGGAAACTTTAAAGTGGTGGTACGGAAGCTACGACAAGGTGCCATTACAATCTTTTTCTTTAAATTCACAGCAACGAGAAGTGAGACCTGAAATGCCTTCAGCTTGTGGAGGAAGAGAACAAAAGGGCTCACCTTCCATTTAGCTCTGGCAAAGTTCTTTTCTATCTGTGCACACACATTTTCCTTGATGTTCTTATCTGAAGCCGCGCCACCCGAGATCCTGCAGAGGAAAGAGGAGGATATGAAACGACCAGCTATACTCACACCAAAAATAAGTTGCAGATTGCTAATGCTCTTTCAGAAATATGAGGGATATTTTAGTCCTTTTCTTTCGGTGCAGTCCTAGAAGATTGTGATATTACTAAAGAGTAAAGTTCGTTGGAAATGCCTCTCCAGTACAACTAAGCAGACCAAGCGACAATCTGTCCAAATTGTTCAGGATAATTTATCTTCTTTTTTATTTAAATATTTTTGTTTTGTTTGTTTAAATACCCCTGAGACGTTTTTTAATCACGTTTAGCACACTCAGTTCCCGGCACTCTGATTTAGTCTGCACCATATATCAAAAAGTCCTCCACCTACCATTCATGGTTTATGGCCTCCTGGGCCGTCAGCCTCTGGTCTTGATCCACCTCCATCAAACGAGCAACTAGGTTCTTAGCTGTCAGAGAGAAGTCACAAGGAAGGAAACGCAACGAGAAGAAGGGTTTTACTTCCTGACGGCATGACAACACAACCGTAACCACTTTGAAAAGTCAACAGGAAGAAAGGCAGGCGGGTTCCTTCTGGAGTGTGTGAAGTGTGTGTGTAAGAAGCTGCCACTGAGAATACCCGAATCGGAGATTTCATCCCAGTACGGAGAGTCGAACTCGTAATCACCCGCCAGGATTTTTCGGAACAGGTTCTTGTCGTGGTTTTCGTAATCATCGTCATCGCTTTCATCGTAGAACGGAGGGTTGCCTGACAGACTGTGGTAATAAAAATAAAAAATTAAAAACAGTGGGGGTCATTAAATCTTTATAAGACATGCCGACCACATTTGAGAACGTCACTGTAGAGAGGCACCGATCAGGCCAGTACTGATTTTCCTATTTATTAGTTCATGTGTGTGATTTTATATTGTTATCATGTTCGAAATAAATAAAATAAATACATTTCTTTTTTATGCCTGATCTACTAATTCTGATGTAAAAAAAAAAAGTATTGTACTCCAAGAACATAAAAATGGTTGAAACAGGTTGCTTGACAGAGGTGAGAATTATAAATACAACTGAGAATTTCAAGACTTTTTCCATTTATGCCTCGAATCTAAGGTCCAAAATTAGACTTAAATTTATTTCACATGCAGCTTTGCATTTGGGAAAATAAATATATTTCAGCCTGCATGTCTGTCCACACAAATGAACCTCTTTGCATCGTGTCCATTTGTTAACAGGAAGTTGTGGTTGGTTTGAAGCAAACCGATTGGCTGACAGGTTTCAGCTCCGTGCTACACTGCCCCCTATGGGTTTGGCATATTTAAAACAACACTCAGGGAAGGCTTTGTTTGGGTTCATGTGGATGAAAACTTTTCTGAAACTGATTCCGTGCACATGAAATTATTTCTTCTCAACAATATGGCGGATATATTTGTTTTCAGAAATACCCAGCTTTGTGTGAACAAGAGCTTAGATAATCAGACCTATTAGATTTAGGTCTAAAATGAGGAGTTTGTTTCTTGTAAAAAAAAATGAGGCAGGCAGTAAAAAGAAGAATCAAAGAAGAAAAAAAAATCTTATTTGCATTTTATGAAGAAAAATACCAGATCACCAGATTTCTATACTAGTAGTTGATGTGTTTATTGAACAAAAATAATATAAGTAATTGGTTTTGAAGCATGTAACGATTGGGGTAAAAACACACATTTTCCTGTATTTGGACTAAAGATGACTAATTAGAGATGATTCTGATGACTTACAGGATGTACATGATGACACCTATGGCCCAGCAGTCCACAGGCCGGCCGTACCGCTGTCTGCCGACCACTTCAGGAGCTGAACAGGAGAAACACAAACATCATCACTGACCCAGAACCTCGTGCCACATTATGTCATATCTGATTCACCACGTTTCATAATCTCACCCAGGTACTCTGGTGTCCCACAGGGGTCCTTGATCAGCCCGTTCTCCAGCTTGGCCAGGTGGAAGTCACTGATGACGATTTTGGAGTGCTTTAGACGGTTGTAGTACACCAAGTTCTCCAACTGTGGGAAATGACAAAAAGTCACACGCTTACTATATTTAACAATTAAAATTAATATTTTTTGCGGAGAATCTGAGTAAGTCAATGACAGAAAAAAAAAATCTGTTTTAATTTGTACTTCATTATAATTCAACTTTGAAACAAAACCTTTTAATATTCCAATATGTACAAGAAACACTGCACAACATCCACGGCTTTGCTCACAATCCTTTCAGACTATGAACTCATTTTCAGACTGTGCTTGAACAGTGGTCTTAGCTCTGTCAATCACCTTAGTGTATGCACTGCTCGTAGCCTCCCCCTCGCTCTCTGCTAGGCTAAGCTACAGGTAGCCTGTCGTGAGTGCTAAGACTAGTTATAGTGACCACAGATGATGTCAGATAAACAGTTTTCCTGTAACATTAAGATGAGAATGTGCATACACGAGTGTGATTGACAGCACTAAGTCCCGCCCCTGGCTCTGATTGGTTGTTTCTGGTCGGGAGCGGTTTGTTTCTTCAGACGGTAATAACAGCTCAGGGAGGAGATCGATCTGTTCAAATTATCTGTCTCATGTTATAATATCACAACATGGTGACAGCTTTAACAAATAAGACATTATTCCCATACTACCAGTGAAATAATCTGGCTGTGGAATAAAAATGTTATCAGCAATATTAAGGAATTATTGACTTAAAGCAAGCTCCTATATGTTGCTAAAAAAGTTATTTGTAGGTTTGTTTAGTCTAATTTCAAGTGTACAAAGATATATGCAGTTGAAACCAAACCAAAAAGATACTTGGTTGGGTTTAGTGGTTTTGCAGTGTTGCTGCTGAGCTGTGCTACCTTCAGGTTCCTGTGAACGATGTGCAGGGAGTGCAGGTAGGCCACGGCCTCCAGGACCTGCCGCACCACGTTGCTGGTGTCCCGCTCTGAGTAGTAGCCCTGGTCCAGGATCCAGTCGAACACCTCTCTGCCTGTCGCGCTGTGGAGAGGTGGGTAGAAAAAGAAACAAATAAAAAGTTCGTTCATTTCTGCAAGCTAGCTACATTGTGTTTTACATTTCTTTTTCTGTTTTCTTCAGCTCATTTGCCACAAAATCAAACAAATAAATGTGACGGAAGCTCCCTGTAATCTAGAGAACTCAGAAAAACTGACTTCAGCTACGAGAAAGTATTTCTGTCTTTCTAAGAACGGAGAAGCGTCCACGGGGTGAGAGTGATAATTACCATTTCCCCATGGATGACTCTTGTTTGCTGAATTTTCAGCATAACCAAAAATCCCTCAGGTCTTCTCAGTGGGAAACATTCATTTCCACATTTAGAATTTCCACAGAAATGCACCCAAATTCCCAAAACCGGGGAGAAGAAGAGAACGGAGCGACCGGAGCGATTGGATCTGAATACCAAATGATGCGGAGCCGAGAGCCGCTCTCAGAATCCGCTCGGGCCCCGAGCAACACCGGCCCGTTCCCCCAGGAGCGCTCCATCTACAGAAGCGGCTCGATGGGGGTAGAGACGAGCTGGAAGCCTTTCATTCCCCCCATCAGACGTCTACACTCACAGCTCCAGGAAGAGGAAGTACTCCTTTTTGGTCTCGAAGACGTCAACCAGCTGGAGGATGTTGGGATGCTTCACCCTGAGGAAGGCAGAAGGCAGGGAGAGAGCAATGTCATTCCATGAGCCAAAGCAGCAAGGCGAGGAAACCGCAGGTCAAAAATGTCATTTACAACGTTTATTATTCAGCAGTAATGTTTCGTTGATCTCACTGGCACCAAGCAGATCAACAGCGCCTGCACTACAGAGAGCAAACGGGATAAAAAGTCGTGTATTTCTCTGCCACCTCTTCGGAGGTGACAAACGGTTTCCTTCTTGAGCAGCAGAAGGAGATTTAGAAGGACAGCGGCTGAGTCCTGAACGATCTGCTTACTGCCAATTTCTATCAATCAGTCCCACCAGTTTCTTGAGAATTATCGTGGACATTCATGCAAAATCAATAAATCCCCCCACTTAATTGGGAGTTTATTGCATATTTTTCTGAAAAATTGTCAAAAACTTTCTTACTTGTACTAAACAGCTGCCTCAGCCTTAATCAATGTCAAATGATAGTCTATAATCTATATAGCCAGTAATAAAAAGTCATATTTACCATAATAAATAAGTGCAGATATCGCAAATATTTACAAATTACGGTACTACCACAAACACTTTGATTTTTATTGCAAAAAATCTAAAAGTATCACAAAATCCTGGAGGGACTGAAAATATGTTCAATAATGTTTTAATTTTAAGAACTCATTGATATTTTAAGAGTTTGTGAACAGGTTTTATCAATACATTCTGCCACAACCGGCCCTTTAAGAGCTTTCACGATCTGGATTTGGCCCAAAATGAAAATGAGTTTGACACCCTGATCTAGAGGTTGTTTTAGTCCAACTCATTCAATCGAACCAATCCCTGCAACTCGGCTTAAAAAATAAATAAATAAAAAAAATTAAACTTTTTTCATTTCTCGCATGTATAAATTTATGCGCCGCTTGGATTTTATTAAACAACTTAAAAGTGAGATCTCTGACAACAACAATATTAGATACTTCTAGCTTTTTAAAATATTGTTACAATTGATTGTCTACTTCAAGATGAATGTGTTCTTTTTTTACTGGATGATTTATTTATTTTTTGCTTTATTTAATTTTTTCTAAATGGTACAGACTACTTTTTCTTTCAAAATAAAAGACTTTCAAAGGTGATGCAGAATCAGTTATTTTAGGTCGCAGGAATGACGTAAAAAAACCCCAAAACAAAACAAAAACAAAAAACTGCAACATCCTGGATGGACCGACTAATAATATCCAGCTATGTGTTCCCAAAGTTTCCAGAAAGAGAAAATAACACACTTATCTCTCTATCAGCAACAAATAGCTCAATAAGATTATGTTAAAGCAGGATTTACTGAAAGCCAGATAATCAGAAAAACCGATTTAGAGAGAGCAAAAAAAAGTTTGGGTGCTAACGTTTTCAATTTGAGCTGCTTCTTTCTATTCACGTTTTATTATCTTGCTTAAAAATGCTATTTAAAAAAGAAAAAAAAAACGGCTTAACACTGTTAACACAACTCACATCTTCAAGATGAGGATCTCATTTTTGGCAGCCTTCCGGACTTTCCTCCCGTCTTTCTTCAGGAACTTCTTGCATGTGTACATTTTCATGGTGGCTTTGTCCTTGGCCCTAAAGATCTCACAGAACTCCTCCCTGAAAAGAAGCGTTTGGTGGTAAAAAGCTCCGTTCAGGTCTCCAGATCACAATAAGGCAGACGTAAAGATACTCACGATTTAACAATCTGACCCAGGTCATATTTATCCGTCACGTCCGAAGGATTGTGGTATTCCTTCTTTTCCCCAACCGTTAAACAGCCAAATGGCATGGCCACGCCCGACCTGGGAACGACAGGGAGAGAGACGGGAAAACTTCAGAGCCTCCAACTCACTGTGATACTTTAGATGGTGACTTTGCAAAAAAGAAAAACTGATTTTTTTCTTTTCTTTTATGCTGAGGATGCCATCATAAGCCACCGGAGGCAGTTTTAATGCAGCATTTTGTCCCATTTAACTTTCTGTAGCCAAGCTTTCCACAATCCTGTAATATTAAAAAAGAAAGAGAAAAAAAAACACAAGAAGATATCGACTTCAATGCCTCAGCTCTGCGCCGTCATCTTTTCCTCAAAGCGATAGCCTGACAAATTTCTCTCTGCGGGCAGACAGCGAGAAAAGTCGGGGAGTGGAAACCGCGAGAAAGCATTCTTCTGTTTCTATTACTGCATTTCTAAACAACCAAGAGCAATACAAGTATGGGAAAAGAGAAGAAGATATTCATCAGTTAGAAATCAGTGAACTGCTGCTGCAGTTCATTGAAATTTCTTCCCAGACTCTCGTTTGTGCGGCGCTCTCTGAGGTGTTCTCCTGAAGGAATGCGGGCGGCTCACTGAATGCATTTTCACTGATTCATACCTTCATCCTAATCTTGTCTTTGTCGGCCATTCTGTTGCTCTGCTTGGGATCATTGTTCTGTTTGTGACCCAGTTTAAGCTTCCTGGAGTTGACTCTTGGAAACTTTAGCCTCCAGAGGAGTTGATGATCCAAATCAAATCCTTTCTCTTAACTGACCTTGAACATCTCACTTGCTAACTGAGGTCTGGACCCAGACTGTGGTTATTCTTCAACCAGCCAGGCAAATTCTCTTTCTACGCAATTCCACTCAATTCTCATCTCCCGTCAGAGCTCCGTCTTGGATTTATGGGAAGTGAACAGATCCACTCGGTCTGTGTTGATCCTTGGGTTTTAACAAAAGTCTAATTTTGGATGCTTATCTGCGGCGCATGTAGTTTCCGGTAAGCTTCATAGCGTGACTTCCTTCACGGTTGAATACAACGCAGGCAAATGATTGGGTAAAATCAGATCCAATCATTTAAAAAATAAATACTAATATCTCTCAAACGCTGCACAGTTTGAGAGATAGTGAAGCATCCGATGCTTCACTGATAAGCATCGGATTGCTGAAGATATTTGTATGTAAAGCAAAGCAGCGCTGAAAAACTTCAGCACAGCAGATTTTCCTAGAGGGCATTTGGGGTAAAAAAAAAAATACATATATATACATTTTTGAGAAGTGCAGCATAATGTGCAAGCGTGGCGATCTGTTCCCGGCAGCTCCGCAGCATCACGTCCTAATCCAATCTGGATGAACGAGGCTCAGCGAAGGAAAGCGCTCGGGCGGGAGCAAGGCGACTGTTCCCTCCGTTTACCTTCTCTTTCTCAGATGAGGCCTGACTCTGCGTTGTGCAGCCGCAGAGCGAGAGGCTGACCTGTCATTAGTAAACTGAGTGTTTCTTTGGTTCAGCTGTACATCAGACAATTCAGCTCAAGCTGAGGGATAAATAGAGGGGAATCTGAGCAGATGTGGCAGCTGTAGAAACCATGCACTATAGAAATACAGGGGTGGATGTACAGGGATGTGGGGCCCTGGGCTGGAGACTGTTTTGGTGCCTTTTGCGCAAAAAAATGTTGCTTTTGCCAGCAACTCCATGTTGTTCCCCCCAAAATAAAATTACTATAACTTTATTATTTTTAAACACTCGAGTATTGATTATATTCAGAAAAATTCCAAAGTATTATTAGCGCTTAATCATATGTCAAATGAAGAGCCCACTGCACCGAACCCCTTTGAAAACCTCCTGATTATTCCACCAAATAGTGATTTCTGAACTCTTCCTGAGTTAAAACATCAGTATTGTTGTTTCTAAATGAACATGAACTTGTTTTCTTTGCATTATTTGAGGTCTGAAAGCACTGCAACCTTTTAATTGTCTGGAAAATAAATACAAAATTTTTGCTTGAATTTTGGAGGCATGTCAGTAGTTCATAGAATAACACAACAATGTTCATTTTACTCAAACATATGTCTATAAAAAGTAAAACCATATAAACTGATAATTTAAGTGTTTTCCTAATTTCTTTCCAGAGATGTATAGAAAGTACAATGTTTGCAAAACTCAAATTCATAAAAAAATGTAATAAAAAAAATAACCCCCAAAAAACATAACTGAGTCCCTGGGCCAAACTTCCACAAAACCCCCCATTGTTCGGAGCTTGGGAAGGATAAATTAAATGTTTGTTATAATTCTACCAATATTAAAGGACTGTATGCAAACCTAAGAGTTTAAGAGTTTTTAAAAAAAAGTTTTTATGTTATTTGATCGATGCTGTTTTATTTCCTCAGAGAAAAAGGTTCTGTATCTTTTTCAGCGGTGATGTGAACGTTTGGTTCCAACTACAGTACACAGAGCTAAAAAATGAAAGCTGCTGGACTGCAGAAAAGCAAAAACAGATTTGAGGTCGAGTCAAGTCAGGTTTATTTGCGTAGCTATTTCGAGAGCTTTTGTCCTTTTAGAAATTCTTCCTGCTTCTCTGAGCTTCCTTTACAGGGTAACAGCGATCGTGTAAAGTTAAAGAGAAACATTCTCATGTTCAATAAAGCGCTCAAAGCCGCTCTTTATTTATTTATTTTATTTATTATACACAGAGCTCGTTGGAAGCTGTGCAATATGTGAACATTTTGCGGTAGCGGCCATGTCATGTAGTGGAGGCAGGATAATGGCTCCATTTAAAGACACCACCATCAGCAACATTAGAGCACTAAGTTCTGATTGCTATCCCCCCTTTGGAGTGCCAGTCAATGACTTGTAATGCGTTGAGGCAGAGAGTATGACCGGGTCAACCTGTGGGGGCGGCTCGGTCCCCCAGACCGCATCTCCATCTGGTCTCCACGGGAACAGTGAGGCCGTAGGGCTCAGAAAACGATGGTGGGGAAATGTTTGGGGCTCCTTCTTCTTTTCTGACATCGGGTTGGAAGCTCTTGAATTGCTTAGCAATGTTTAGGATTAGAGTAAATGCAGCGCAAAATATGCGCTGTCAAGATTTTTTTTTCAAGCAGCGGTGAGGGGGATTAGTTTACCTGCAGCGGTGGTATGATATGGAAATGCATCTCATAGGAATAAATTGTTTTGGGTGGTAAGCCTCTATGCGAAGACGCAACCAGCTGCATTAATCCGATGGAATAAAGTCCTCCAGGACAGGTGGAGGTGTTTTCAGAGGCAGGTTCTGGTTGCACAAGATTCACTACATCCACGGTTCTCAAGCTGTGGTTCACCAGGCGCAGTGGCGGCTCCAGACAAAATTATCCGAGGGGGCTGGGTGCCTTTTTATGGAGGTAAGGAATATAATACAAAAAAAAAAAAAAACAGGACTTTTTATATATATTAAAGCTGCAGTACGCAGCGTTTACAAAAAAAATATATACATATATATATATATATGAGAAATGCACCACTCCTGGCCAAATACAACCAATCAGAGCAAGGAGGTGGGTCTTAGAGCTGTCAATCAATCTCAGATATGTTACTAAATGTGCTAATGGCTAATTGTTTTTCTGCCGTCATAAGTGACCATGTTAAAACCAGCCTGAGCTTTCACAACTCTGTTTTGCTGCATATTAAACCTGATTTAGCTCAATTTTGGGACTTACTCATAACGTTTGCGTTATTTCTCATTTTAATAATTTAAAAATAGTATGGCTTTCCAACTAAAAAGGCAGCTCAAATGTCCTTGACAATGCAAATAATTGATCATTAAAGATGTCCTGCTCCCTGCTGGTTGACTTTCACTGCTCGTTTGACATCACTTCCTCTGGGAAGTGAATAAAAGTTCATGCCATGAAAGGTTCTGACCTTATTTGCAGTTTCTTTTGTCTTTATTCTGTAAACTACATTCATACTTATCCTAAAATCTTGTGCTGTTATGTTCGTCACACATTTTTTTTAAGTTGGCTGCATTGTATTCAAATAATCCATATTGGGTTTTGAAGCTGAGGTTGGTAATCGTATTTCTGACTGTTAGTTATTTTAAATCATCAAACCACATTTTTACATTTTCAGTACAAAGGGAAAATAGATCAACTATTCCTTCCACCAATCATAATTTTTTTTTATGTGTGTATGACACTGGACAATAAACTACAAGAGTACATATTGTACCGTTTCAAAGTAGTACTCTAAAGAGATTGCGCCAACTGAAGAGAGGAACAAATGTACTGATATCAGCCTGAGTGTAAAAGTATCAGCGGTTCTGTGCAATTACTTTAACAGAGCCTGTGAAGGTCTTTACCATCTGATAAACACTTCATTCAAAGTTTTTAGCTGTCGTCATGGTGAGCCTGCAAGCTACTGGAGTCACAATGAACCTTTTATATATACATATTTGTCAGTCTGCCTGTCAGCAAGGTTATATTAACAGTACGTTTTATACCTTTCCTTTTGGTGTTTGTTTTAGCTTTTACTTCATTATTGCTGCAAGAATCCTTTCCTCTGTCAACTGATCAGTGTGTTTAAAGGAGTGAAACTCAGCCAAATTACCTCAGAAAAGTGATTTTATTTTATTTTTCCTGGATAGCTTTAACCTTAAACATATAGTTTCTGGGAATGCAGAGCACTCCCTGATAAAAAAGAAAGACTTCTACAATACAGACCAAAATCCATAGAGGTCCTTTTCTGCTTAAAGCTCCATTATGTTCATGTATTTTTACACAGTAAATAAAGGCAAGTGTCAGCAGGTCCAACATCCAAATAAACTTGCACCAAATTAAAATTCATCTCAAACATGTCACAGCTAATGCTATTTTATAAACTTTTACTGCAGTCATGTTTGCACTGGACGACTTTTTATTTTTATTTTTACACAAATTCCAGTGATTGCTAAAGGAGAAAATGGAGGTGGGAAGCAAACGTTCACTTCCTACGAGAAACACACACTCAAAACAGACACACATAGCAGGTTACAGGTCCGACTAGCTACCTAAGAATCAACAAAATGTTGTTCACTTAAACCACTAAAATATAACTTTCCTTATAATCAGACAGTTATTCTGAAAATCTGAAACATCTCGAGTACGTGTTTCATTCAGGAAGATCATTGGTGTTGCGCCAAATTCAGCCTCCTTCTCCGGGAGGTAGAAGCTGGTGAGGAAATTATTGAATTAAAAGGACGGTGACATTATAGCATGTTTTACCCCAGGTATAGAAACACAAGACAGACTCAACAGTAGCTGCATTTCCAGTACAAATATGTGCAAATTTTGGTCAATATTCTGCTAATATTCAACGGTTAATGGAAACAGCGAGTGAGATGTCGCACTGTTTCTCTAGTTAGAAAATACTTTGAATTCATTCATATGCCAGACAGGTTAGACGTGTTGAGTGAGCATTTACTATAACTCACAGATTATTGCCTTCTCTTCATCAAACAACTGATTTTCTTCCCTTAACAGAATCTTGCTCAACAATCTGAGGAAGACAACATTAAACTAATTAGATTTTAATGTTCCCCTTTAGTCTTCTGCTTGCATTTAAACACAATTCAGTCGTTACTGCAAAAATCGAATCATGGATGTAGTAATATGGCTCTTACAGTATTAGAACTCATCTCTAAAACCGAGCAGGAGTTTATTGTTTCAAGTCCTAAATGAGTGTTTGTACAAGCAAGCTAATAATTCTTTTAAACTGACCTCATGGCAACCTTCAAGAGCATCACATCGGACCCGCTACTTATCATCCTGCCATCCTGAGATTAGATGCGACCTCAGCTCCACTCGGAGAACCTCTGCAGCTATTAGGAAACAAGCATCTTTGACATTAATTTTGCTTTAATACCTTCTGATTTCCTGATATTTCCCACGAGAGCCATGACGGCGCTTTCGCCATCGGCTGAAAAGAAAATAAGGTCAGCACATGCGAGCGTGGCAACAGTGGCATAAATCTCCGCAGCGGATGGCGGAAGAAGGATGGCTCTCATCGGCTCTCTGCTATTACAAATGAAACCGGTCAAGAAGGTGATGTATTTATTGCAACGGGGGCAATAAATACGAATGACGAGTTCATTTATAAAAGGAAAAAAAAAGTCTATTCTCACCAACTCAGCCATATTTGAAAAGTATGGTTGTTTCTGCCAATCGTCTTTGGCAGCTGTTCCTCCCATCAACGACTGCAACAGCTGACAATGAGTGTTTTATATCTCTGTGGAGGAATATTGGTCCATTGTTCTTGATAGAATTGTTTTGAGCCACAACTGGAAGGCTTTTGGGCTGGATTGTTTCTAATTGAAGACTTTACCAGCCAACTCCAAAGCCTTAGCTTTGCTTCTTCGTGTGTCATTCAGAGGTGGACCAGCTGGTGTACTTCAAGATCCTAATCTGTTGCAAAACCCCAGAGTTCCTCAGCTTCTGGTCATAAATTGATGGCCAGATATTTGCTTTCAGGATTTAATACAGCAGAGCAGAATTTATGATTCTATCAATTATGTCATGTCAACCAGGTCCTGAAGCACTAAAGCATCCCCAGACCATTCATCTACCACAGCAGCATGTTTGGCATTTAGTATGATAGCTTTACCCCAACCCTCCCTGGGTTCGTTGTGACCTCCTGGATGAGTCTTTGATTTGCTATTGGAGTAATTTTGATAGGCTGCGCCCCCTGGTGATGGGTCCCCACTGTTCCTTGTTTCCTTCTTTTGTGAGTAATGGTTCCGATTGTTGGTAGTTCCCAACAGTGGATGGTATGGTATTCGTTTGGAGGTCCTTAAGGCTCTGAACGCTGTAAGGATGCATTGGTTGATGCCCGTCCACAACATTGCGTGGACATAGGGGGTGGTTCCCCTGGACTGGCAGACCGGGGTGGTAGTGGTCTCCTTGTTTAAAAAGTGGGACCTCAATGTGTCTTCCAACTACAGAGGATCACACTCCAAAGCCTCCTAAGCAAAGTCTATAGACTTTGCTTAGGAGGCTTTGGAGTGTGAATAATATAATCCCTGAGTATACTCCCTGAGTATACTCAGGGAGGATCATCCACTGGATAGTCGAGTGTCGGATTCAGGAGGAACAGTGTGGTTTTTGAACATTGAACCAGCTCTACATCCTCCCTGTGGTCTCGTAGACCCAGATGAAGACCCAGGACACGTTGCAGGGACTATGTTGCTCTGCCTTGGTATTCTCCCAGAGAAGATGGCCCAAGTGGCTGGGGAGAAGAAAGTTTGGATTTCCCAGAGTTATGTTGCTGCCTCTGCAACTCAATCCCAGATTAAGCAGAAGTTAATGGATTGTCAGATGAACGGTTCCTACTGTGGTTCACAGCAGTTCAAAAGCTTTAGAAATGGATTCTGCAACTCTTTCCAAATGAAGGGATTTCATATGTACACATGTGTAGGAACATATATTTCTCCTCTTATTTTTGTTTACTGTAGATCATGGCATGATATGATTCCTGTTTGAGATTTCTTTTAGCCTGCCTCATGCTACCCTATTTAAATGGTTCCTTGTTTCTTGCCGTTGTAACAGGATAAAAAATTGTAACAGTTCATGAATACTTTAGCATTACATTTTAGCTTAGATGAAGAGAATACATTCCTTTGATTTGACAGAAAGCTGTGTGTATTAATTAACTGTAAAGACAAAATGGGGCACCAGAAGTAGAGACAAATTAACACATCTTTACATATTTTACATTATGAGGTCCAAGCCACATTATTTCAGTACCCTTACACAAAAGACTTCATTCAGTGACTTCATCCTTCTGCCTCGTTATAGTACCTCATGTGAATTTATATTTCTTTTTACTTCTGGCTTCAAGAAGAAATAGCTTCATGGGAGCACTGACATAAAAGTTTGCATTCCCAGTCTCTAGGGTTCTTTATAGCTCTGATTAAAGTTTGAATGCAGCATATCAGATTTTATTTTATTTTATTTTATTTTTTTGCTGTTTCAGCTTTTGGAGGCTCAGCGGAGGAATACGGACCTGAACGCTAAGTCACAACCAGCACAAGACACAGAAAGCTGCCTTCATTGTTGGATCGGAATAAAGATGGTGGCAAAGATTTCTTAAAAAGTGAGCGAATACATAGTCGAGTTAATTATTCATGTCTGGCGGTCTCCTTTCCCTCTGCTTGTCTCGCTGGGCTCCTGATTCACGTCTTTCTTGTGTCGAAGAAACTGCCGAGTCCCGCGGTGCCTGCTTAGCGGCGCGCTCGGAGCAGAAGCGCGGCGGCTTTGGCAGAGCACTAATAATTACCAGCCTCCTCTCTTCAGCCCTCGCCTAATCCCAGTTCAGTGAACCGTCCCACGGGCCTCACACAAAACACAAATCTCCAAAGGACGTAATACATCCCTCGTTTTGTCAGACGGCGCTGAAGAATGGGCTTCTGTTCTGAGCCAGGGACATTAAACCATTAAGGCACCTTTAAGGAACAGTCGTGCCGTTTGTGTCATCGCTCATACCGAGCTGTGCTCTCCGTCTGACTTACACTGCAGCATTATACTTATTAGAAAATACTGCAGTGGCTTCTGACTGAACACATTCAGCGCAGATTTCAGATCAGTTTCTTGCAGCAAGAAGCGACTCTACCAAACGATCACCTCCTGATAATCAGTTTGGTCAAAGTTTTACAACCATCATCTAGATTGCACTGGTCAACATCCCAAAAAATGATCTGGGGTTTTTCAACTTTCTTAGGGCAATTTTGATGTGCTGCATTGGTTTTGCCCAATCAGATTAACTTTCTGATCTGTAGATGCAACATGAGCATCAAAATGCAACGTTTCCCCCAGAAAACCTGCTAAGCCTGGTGGTTGGCTGCTGGGGCAGTCATTCATCCAGTGGCCTGCCATGTTTTTGAGTTAAAAAATGTTTAAAGTTGACAGGAAATTTGAACGTATCACTTGATAATTTTGTGTTATTGAAAGATTGGAAGATTAATACCTGAACACCAACTTTAAAGTCTTAAAAAATGCAAACATTTAAAATAAACATAAATAAATAAGCAATGCTTAGCCTGGTGGGGGCACAAGTAAAGCCTGGTGGCCCGCCAGGCTTATAGTGCACACTGAAAATGCAGGACTTGTTCTCACGTCTGGATCGATTTCCTGAGGATCTGGGATCAGTGAGTGACAAGCAGGAGGAGAGACTCCATCAGGACAGAAAAGAGACGGAGAATTTTACACAATGAAGACGTAATGTTCAATTCACATGTAATTACCCTTATCAGTGTTTATTATTCAATTTAGAGAAATCCAAGTTTTTAACATTTAATTAATACACTCTGTTAGAAAACTACTTTTTTCTCCTAAAACCTATTTTGGATGAGAAATATTAACGGAAATGAACTGATGGTGTCACAAAAATGTAATAAATTTAGTTAGAAGATCAGATTTCTCTAAATCAAATTAGAATAAAAATCTGACCTGATTGAGAAAAATGGATGTCACTTTAGGATTCAGCTGTGCAAAATAATCCTAATTCAGTTTAAAAAACATAGACAACTTCCAAAAAATACTTTTTTTTGTAACTCGGTGTTATCATTGGTGGTTTGAAAATAGTTTTGTGACAAACGCTCAGTTTAGCCCTTACCTAAAGAGGTGCTGCATTTTGCATGCAGCGCCTGCAAGTCATGCAGATACAGTGAATATGCGGTTGGGTCACATCAATTATTAAAGCGACTCTAACCAGCAGATAAGCTGACTCTGCCACAAGCGCCTGAATAGTAATAGTAAGCTGTGCTTGCATTGCCACAGGGCATCTTAGGTCTTCAGTGTGCATATTTTTATTTAATGTAGTGTATCACATTCCAGAAAGTAAAAAAAAAAAAGATTTAAGCAAAAAATGATTTTCTTTAGCAGCCATCAGCCTATCACACTGCTGATCAGCTTTGGGGAATTCAACCAGAAACGATCCAGTGCCGAGTGTTTATTAGAGAAGAAAGGCGGAGCAAGCTCCACCCAGGTGTTTTGCACACCTGAATGGTTGCCATGGAGATGGAAGGATTTCTCAAAAATGCATGAAAGAATCAACTCTAGGTATTTTGTTTTGATGAGGGAATAACATTAACACGTGATGTAAAGCTCAAAAAAGTCAATTTTTAATAATACTGCCTTTAAAGTGTATCTCAAGACTTATTTTTTTAATTTAACCCAATTTTTTTTCCTTATTTCTACTGTTGGATTCCATTGTTGTCTTTTCTTGTGATGCGGTCACCTAGTTAGTTGCTATTAAAAGCCATATAAATCAATAATCAGTCAAACATCAAAAATGTCTTGTCAGGATTTCAAGATAAACCAATACCAAGTACAGCACAACAGTGAAGTGGAAGGAAAATCAAATATAGGTTTGAATAAAAACCTCAAAACATCTGTCATCTGTAGTATTTTTGTCACAGTAAAATCAAACCTCAGCTCTTCAGTAACATTCCTGTTGGAAAAGAAGCAAATGCACAATGCTCAACCAAGCTGCTGCTGTGAAATCAGTGGAGCAGGAGCGGCATGCTGCTCACAGCACGTCCTCTCACACATAGCACCATTATGCAACCGAGATGCAGCAGACGTGGCTTAATCTCAATCTGAAGTACTTTCTGCTCCGCTTGTTTTTAGGAGCTGCTGCAGTTGGCAAAGCAACGCTAACAAACTGCTGTAAGCATCTCTGTTCTCCTCTCTGAGCGCAGAGGTTCAAAGATCGTGATCCGAGGGGAGAGCCCTCGGATCAGTCAAGAGACTTTTCTTTTTTTTTTTTTTTTATGCCTGTCCATCACATTAGGCAACATCTGTGAGTCAAAGAAGTGTTTAGAACCCAGAATAAAAAAACAACAACAACAACTCTGGTCCACTAATTTAAAGGGGCAGTGTTATGAATTTTACAGGCATATTTAGACAATTTATACCACCGTCAAGTAACTATGTTACTGTCAGCTGTTATAAAAATGCTGTAAATATAAAAATAACTTAAAAGGAATTGGACTTTGCTTCATAGCCATGTCTGACGCCTTGAAATTGGGCTTCTGTCTCCTTAAGAACCTCCTACTACTTCTGACACTCCCTCTTCAGCAAGTCATGACAACAGGGCTTGTTGCTGCATTGACAAGAAGTTCCTAAGAACAGCATCAACCAGGGATGCTGTGGTGGCACAGGGGCAAAGCACAACCCATGTATTGAGGCCTCAGTCCTCAGGGTGCAAGTCGCAGGTTTGATTCCTGGCCTGGTGACATTTGTTGCATGTCTTCCCCCCTCTCTCATTACTGTCAAACTACTTTCAAATAAAGACCACTAGAGCCAGCAAAACCTATTTTTAAAACAAAAAAGAATAGCATCAACCGTTCTTAGTAGTGTTGTAGTTTGCATGATAAGCTCAGCAGAGTCTCAGCTTCTCCAGGTGTTTGCTAACTGCTGCTGCCACTAGTCTTGAGGAGCTGTGTGGAGGAACCCAGGGGTGGAGTGCTCTTTTGATCTCAGCATTAAGCTTAGAGTCAGAATTGTGAGAAAAAATTTACAAATCAGAGAAAAAGGATAAAATTCTGATACTAAAGTCAAATTTAAAAATTCTTTGTTGTTTGTTTCAGTGGCCCTAATCTTCTTCCGTACGTTGGGGAACCAAAGGTAGCTCTCATGTGGAAGTTCATGTTCCATCAGACATTATAATCAAAATGAACTTCATTTAAATGTCAGAGAAAGATACTTGTAGCTTTAAACCCACTACTTTAATGCTTTCTCTGTGAAAGCATGCATGAAAGTGTTAGTTTCATTGTTTGTTTATGTTTTGGTTTCTTCACTGAAATGCATTTGCGTAATTAATACATGATTTCTAAACAGTCTCAAGAATTAAATTTAAATTAAATTAAAAGTGAATGTAAGACTTTTTTTCTAAGTAACATGCTGATTTCTAATATTCCAGTAAACGCCACCAGTGCCTTGAAAATAACTCAAAAATAATCAAACTGACTCATCAGCTAACAATGTTAGTCAGCAGCGAAAACATCCGGCGATTATTAATGATTATTGATGTACCGTCCATCTACGACTGAATGACCACTTGTTCACCTCCAGCAGATACCCAGGGGTCCTTCTGTTCACACTCAACACACACATCAGCTTCCAGCAGCCGGTGTATTATTATTATTATTTTTTTTAATAAAACATCTGCTGACAATTCATCCCCAGGCTGAACGGTGTGGTAAATATGAGCCCCCTTTATTTATTCCCTACTATATCTGCTGTAGTCGGAGCGTTTTCTGTCCTCCCCTGTTTGCAAACAATGCACCCACTATTTCTAATTTTAGCCTGAGAAACGTCTCCGCTGTCAGAAGCAGTGTACCTTTATGTCGTTCCGGTGTGATGCAAGAAAGCGCTGTGAGCGCGGCGAATGAAGAAAAAAAAACAAAAAACAACAACAAATAAACAAACAAAAAATAACCGGATGATAACAGTATTGTCTGAATGTGCGACTGCGGATCGGGCTGATCCGATTAATGTGAGGCGGAGGTCAGATCGCAGCAGGAGAGACGGCAGGAAACTCAGAGCAACTTTAGAGTGAGCGACTGAGCACTCACTGATCCAATCACAGGGACGAGCAGGGAGAAGGATTCCTCCATGTTTCTCAGATTATACAGATTTTACGGATTATAAACACAGGCTGCCGAAAACAGACTTTTACATTAAACACAAAGGTCAACCTGAGTGATTTGTTCACTGAATGCATCGCAGTAATAAGACGGAGACTCCCATGCTTGGTCCAGCAGAATCACGTTACATATTAGTTATAGATGGAGGCTCTGAGGCAGGCGAGTCAAACTCAGCTTCATTTTGGGCCGAATCAAAAATCTGAACCTTCTTAAAGAGACGGTTGTGGCAGAATGCATTGATAAAGCCCATTAAACTGTTGAAATATTAATAAATAGTTGTCCCTCCAGGATTTTGCAATTGTTTTTGTGGGAGCTATTTGTAATCAAAATCAAACATTTTGTGGCGCTAATTTAGAAATACTTGTAAGGATTTTTTTTTTTACAATATTTGCGCTAATGTGTGATGTTAAATGTGACTTTTTATTCTTCAAAGTATCGATCACGGATTATAACTTGACATCAAGTGAGGATGAGGCAGCAGTCAATAAAACCTGATGTTTTTTACCAGTTTTGAGAAAATATTTCAATACAATAAGAGAAAATGTGCGGATTTGCTGATTTATTGGGAATTTTGTGTGAATTTTGCAGATCTGTGAAAAACCAGAGGGACTTATCCAGTTGTTGCTGCTAGTTGAGCTGCTAATCAACATATTTGATGTATATTTGTTTGACAATTTGCAATGATGTGATGACATTCACTGCTTGTTCCATACCTGGTCACTAATTGATGTTTTTATTAGAACTTTGGACTGCCTTCTCGCTGAACTGTGCTATAAAAATAAACTTGACTTGGTAAAATTTTTGAAGTAAATTAACTTTTCAATAATATTCTAATTTGTTGAATGGGTTTGCATATTGTCATGTTTATCTTGCATGCAGTTAATTTTGATAGAAATGAAAATTTTTAAGTTTCATGTTTTAGCTTAAAACCGCTAACAGTTTTGAGCTAATCCAAAGTTTCAAGTAACACCCTGCAGTCTGACAGTACTGGGTCTTCAGATTATTATTCACTCTGTGGAGTAAATAAAATTTTATATGATCTCTGTTCCATTTCCAAGCATATTGGGATTGACGTTTCTTAGTAAATGAGATCTTGACTCAAGCTGCAAATCATCTTATCCTGCTTTAATCAACATTTTTACACACTCCCTCACTTTTCTTCCTTTCTTTCTTTCTTTCTTTCTTTCTCTCTTTCTTCTTTTTTATTGTTATTTTCTCGGGAAATGACTTACACACGAAGAAGCCAGCGCTCGTCTGCAGAGCACGAGCCAATCTCATTAGCTCCCTGCTCCTGTACGCTGCTTCAGTGGACAGAAATTTTAATTGCCGCGCATAAAATCGACATTACATGAAAAATGATCATCCAAAGGCGGGGATAAATAAAACGGGCGCCGCTTTAATGTCGGACCGGCGCTAATTGAAAGTCCCTCCGGACTGCTGACGGTGGAATTGATAGAGCAAAAGAGAAACAAATTATGGGCAGTGAACTCGAGAAATGCTATCTATGAAAATAACAAGAGCAGACTTTGAGTGGATGGTATTTGAAGTGAGGGTTTTGGTGCGTCGGTCACCGCGGGAAGAGCTGAAGCTGTGTGAGTTAGGAGACGGACTGCAGCAGAAGGCGACAGTCGAGCGCTGGATCTTCTGTTACAAACACACAGCGGCCCAATTTCAGGACAGTTCTGCCTCACATCAGGCGTTGTACAGTATCCCATTATCTCTGAATGAAACTCAGCACAGTGAGAAATGAGAGTAAAATCCCTTTTTAATCATGATCTCTGTTGTCAGTTATGCTTGATCGTCTGCTCCTTCAACAAACTGGCAGTGTTCATCTGTGTTTCACCTATTAGTTTTACTTCACAGTAAAAAATTATTGTATCATGACCAAAACAAGTTCATTGATGCACTACAGTCAGTCGAGTGTTGAATATCGTCTAACAGGCACTCAGAGTTTTGTGGCGTCAGTATGGAGTGGATTAATCAGCAGCCCCACAGTTGCTTTAGGCTAAGGTGTTCTTCATTTCTTTTCCGAAAACAGATGCCTTCAGAAAAAAAACAAAAAACTCTGACAGACAGTAGAGACAGGCTGATTACAACCGATTACAACCACACACTTACAGAATGGTTAAATTATTGTATATGTGACCTTTTTTGGGGATTATTGATCGTTTATCGTATACCTGGCAACAAGTAAAGACACCAACTCCGTCCTGGAGGCCATTTTTCCCACTCTGGAGCCCAAATGCTTTAGAAATGTTTTTTTTTTTCTAAACCTGTCTAGCTCGATAGGTTTCATTGACTTTGTTTTTGTTTCCTTGTTTTTGAATTTCTTAAGATTGAACAAGATTTGTTTCTGTTTGAGACCTCACAGCCGGCTTTGTGTCGTCAGACAGATTCTATTTATATAATTTCTCCATTCTGATGCTCTGAAATCAGGTCTGGGTTTGGCTAGTGAAATGAAGCTAAAAGGAGATAGTTAATGACATATTCTGGTCTGATCAGATTGGTTTATTTCATATAGGATTCATTTTTTATTATTTTTTTATCATGCAGTACGCTAAATCAGACTAGGACCTGAACGTTCTTTTCTATCCTGTATTTTTATTCGTTATCAGGCTCCATCTAGTCGTCACCTGCAGCGACAGCTAATCGAATTCACCTGTTAAATGTGATTTGACTCCCTTCTGGGAAGAGCATCTCCAGCATCCAGCTGTATTACTTACTAAACTCGACTTGCTGCTGTGCAAAAAATGTTTCCTTTTTTTCATTAAACCACTAAGTAAAACTTTGTTCGTAAACTTTTGCACTCTGCATAATAAAGTGAAACATTTAAATTTACAAAAACAAAAACCCAAACAAAAACACGTCTTTATCAAGTCATCTTTTGCTGCCCTGTAAATGGAAATGATTAACTTCATAACCTTGTTTGAGAGATGAGATAATAAGGCAGAAAGGAGCATTATGTTTGGCTTCAAGGATGTCTTAAATGCTATATTTATTGACTTTTAAAGCACTGCTTTGTTACAGTGCTTTGCAAAAGTATTTAAACCTTTCTAACTTTTTTTTTTTTTTTTTTACCTTTGGTCACGTTACGACCTCAAACTTCAGAGTTTTTTTTTGTTCACGTTTCACAGTCAGGTCTGTGAAACCATCTGAGGTTTGCTGCAGAACGTTTGTGAACCAACAACATCGTGAGGATGAAGGAAGACAGCAGACTGGAAAAGAAAACATCATCTGGCAAAACAATATCCTGCTATTGTCGAAAAAACACGATTTTACAATTGCGGTGTTTCCATTAAATAAGAAATGCAATTAAAATGATACACAAAAAAGTTTTCTCACATAAGTCAAAAAAAAAAAAAAAGAATTATGCGCCATCATCCTTCATCTTCTTCTTTGCGGTTTGTGCCAGTGGCAACATCCAGTTGTTGATCATGTGACTCGTGTGGCGTGAAAAAAGTGTTTCCATTGCAGTTTTACAAAAATAAACCTTATCACCCAAAAGAACCACCTCATCTTAACGTCAAAATGTTTTATCGAAAAACAAGAGTTTGAAATTGCCGCGTTTCCATTAAGCAAATTTATTTTCAAAATATCAAATTGCGTAACTATATGACGCTGATGGCCCAGCCTTTGCAATCAACTCTTCTGTTGTCGATGGCAATTGTTGACATTCCTATAGAAGAGCATATATAAGGTCAGACACTAATGTTGGACAAAATGGCCTCTCGAAACAGATGAGGCCTAGATCCAACCCGGCCCGCGCCCAAACTAAACTTCTAATTAGCATTAGAGGCCCGAGCCAGAAGTAAGCCCAGCCCAAATTTCATTAAGCTATTACTGCTTCTGTGTTAAGACCAAAATTTGAGTAAGCAGTATAAATTCTCCTGATGTTAGCTTTTGTTTAGCATCTTCCAGCTCCATTGTGTCGCTTGTTGTAACCATGGGCTGAGTCAAGTACAAACCATTTCGGATATGTGATTGATAGGAGCGGAGTAGGGTGGAACTACGTGTGCATTTATTGTGCCGTGCCCTGTGCTCGTTGCAGTCCAATGAAAGTCTTTGCCTTTCCTCAACAGGGAAAGCTGCCTGCTCCTATTTGCACTATAATGAGCAGATCTCATTTGGTTTTCTGTCTGCTGTGTGTATTTAGGCAAAATTTGTCCCAATTTTGGCTACAAATCTAAACTGTAGAGAGATAAGGTAATGTTTTTATGGACTTTGTTTTGTACACTATTGAAGAAGCATGTTCAGATAGGAAGGATGAGCATGCAACAACCAATGAGTCCTAAGCTCATTGGTAGAAAATGCAAATGTAACTTAATCAGTTCATGTCACTGATACAAGATACGATAAAATAATCCATACAAAGTGACAACAGGTTGATTTTAAAATGTAGCGAACAAAAGGACAATCATTTTTTCTTTAACATTAACACAAAAACAAGGTATTTTTCTGCCCCATCTCTTTTATTCTGTCGCACCGAGTTACACGTTTCCCCTTCTCCAGTGAAAGTTTGTGTCTCATGCTCTCATTAGCTTCTACTCGGCGTAGTAGTGCGCACTGACTCCATCTTCCACTTGCTCCTCTCATTCAGTTTGAACAGCTCTATTCTCCATCTGGGAGAAGATGCTCCTTTTATTCCTCCCTTATATCATCAGTTTCACTGAACTGAAAATAGGAAGTTAGCAGCTTGAAAAGGGGCTTTTGAGTGAGAGAGAGAAAGAAAGAGAGAGAGAGAGAGGGAGAGAGAGAGAGATGAGCTGATACACCCAGCAGTTGCTGGAGATTGAAGCAGAGCTTCTCAAAACCAACGTTTTTTGAAAAATGTTTCAAAATATGTCATGAACAATATGCAGCATAACATAAACTATGATGATTTGTCTCAAAACTCCATCATCGTTAGACGTGTTGATTTGGTAAATTGTTGGCTAATTGTGAGAACAAAAACAGTATTTTGTGGAAAATCAAGTCCTACCTTTCATGTCTTTGAAAGACGTGCTTCTTTTGATGTGCTCTTATTCTGAATAGTGCATGTGTACTGGAATCAGTGCTGTGGACTTCACTGTGTTCAGCCTCATCATAACTGGTGACTTACTTTTCCTACTCTTCACTGTCTTGTTTAATTGTTTTGCTGTCCAAAAAACTCACTGTATGCAAAGGGCTCTTTGAGTGACCCCAGGTGGGGAATTATTAGGCCAATTAGTTAGCAATGCCATCACTCTCTTTCTGTTTCAAGCATCCAGCATCATGACATGAGTGAGTGTTAAAGTGCAGGATGGGAAGTATTATTAATATTATTATTGGGTCGTTGCACTGTTATTTGAGTTGCAATTGCATAAGTTCTGTAGCTGTGCTACAAGTATGCTGTACATTGTGTATTAAATATGGTTAGAATGTATTTTGAATGTAACTCAGTTTTAAGCTATAGCTTGCTGTCTTGTCTATTACTATGAAATATAAATAACCCCCTTGCATTAACAATTAACTTTAAGCATTAAAATAAAAACAGACTAGGGGTGCTGTGGTGGCGCAGGGGCAAATCATGACCCAAGTATTGAAGCCTTAAGACCTCTTGGCGGTGGTCGCAGGTTCGATTCCCGGCCTGGCAACCTTTGCCGCATGTCTTCCCCCTCCCTCATTGCCCTCTTTCCTGTTGGACTACCTTCAAATAATGGCCACTAGAGTCAACAAACCCTTTTAAAAAATAGACGAGCTACTTCTATGAAAGTTTAAGTCTAGAATTAAAGGGTATGTTTTTTCTTATTATTTGGACACATTCTGTAAAATCAAAGGCAAAGATGAGTGGATAACTCAATTTTCGACAATAACCAAACACCCAGCATTGCCCTGGTTGAATGCCCACACAATGCCCACACCTACCTGTGAGTGCATTCACAGCAAACACATAACTCACTAATTTATCTTATCTTCACAGACAGACCTAAAACAATTTTCTGTTTTTTTGTTTTGTTTTTCAAACAAAGGGAATGAAGATATTAGGTGTCAGGTGCTTGCAGCAGCTGGTTGCAGACCTGTTTTTATTGTGAACCTGAACGGCTCAACATGCATGTGGGAAATTAGAGGGAAGGAATGCAAAACTTTATCTTTGACAAACTCAAACCTTTTCAGTCATCATCCTCCTCAGAAGTTGTTTTCCCACATAAACAGGTGAGTTCATTTAAGCTGGACAATTAAAACACTCAACAATTCATTTCATATAATGAACATACGGGTTCCATGCGGGACACTGTTGTAAGTCCAGTTGACACCTGATGTTTGACTCAGGGTGCTCGCCCTTTCTGCCTAGCAATTATCTCCGCAGGAAGTTCATTTTTGATTAGAAAGTAATCTGCTAAATTTAAAACAAAATCATTAGATTTATTTTGATGTTTTTTAATCCTATGCACTGCAAAAAGCCTCTTTTAACAGCAGCATTGTTTGACGATGTCAACTTTATCATAAATGCTTGAAGGGGCAGCATTATGCAAAACTGACATTTAGGAGCTTTACATTATTCCCTCATCCAAAACATACCTGGACTGTTGCCTTAATTAAAGGATTTCTCAAACATTAAAGGATGTTTGAGAAATAATTTAATGGTAAAAACTTAGTTAAAAGGTTAACAGAGGAGCCATGCTGTGACAACTTCCTGAAGGCGGAGCTTCAGAAAAAACAGGAGCTTCTAAAAGAAACAGAGGCCCAATTACAAGGCGTTGTGATACAAAGTTAAAGTTTTTTAAGTCATGGTATATAAAGCCTTTTTATAACAACTTAAGGTAACATAGCTACTGATTGTGCTATACAATAGAATTACACAGCAAGACGAAGTAATAAAAACTTGTACATTTTCTCTTACGGGTTCCTCTGATCCTCCAACATCCTGGAACAGTTCTGACAAATACATCGACTCCATTACACTCTTTGTGTTTGCAGTCACTACTTTGATTTGTTGTAGTTAATAACGATGATCCAGTTACATCTCTCACTCATGCTCATCATCCATCCTTCCAAACATGAAGGAGGCAAAAACTGATTTGCATCAAAAAAAATAAACGTCAGGATTATGAAGACGGACGATGCAAATTACAACCAAATTCAGCTGAATGCAGCTGTCTATCACTTCGGATTTGAGTGCACATTCCTCCAGCTGGGAATGCTCACCCCATAATTACGAAGTGAAGCCGCTCCGAGTTTGAAACACTAAACCACCTCCCTACCACCGTCCCTCACTTTTTCCCTCTACGTACTGAACACTATCATGAACACTTTGAGCATTTCTCTATCTTCGACCGTGCTTTTCAGGCAAATGTCATTGATTTGCTTTCAGATTTGAGAAAGTCTTTCTGGCTTTGGGAAAAAAATTAATCATGCTCTAAAGATTTCCTGAACCATCTGTGACAACTGTTTGCACGGCAAGGCAGAATATTTTGTAAAAATATTTCACATTCTACCAAAATCTATGAAACTTCTTTTTTTTTGCTTATAGCCAAAAAAAATGGCTCTGATGAGAACGTCTAATTTATCCTAAACACCGGAAACTGACAAACTGTGAAAATAATGTGTGAAGTCAGAATATAAACTGCTGTACTGAACAGTAACTATATATTAAAAAAACTGAATAGTAGCTGGTGTTGTTTGAAATGTGATAAGTGTAATTAACCGCAACAAAATAATGCAGTGAGAGGGGAAAGTATGCATCCTGTGGTTTGACGTATACTGTGAACAGATGTTTTAAATTTAAGGATAAAAATACATCACAGATGTGCTAAAATGTTTGCTATTTTTTAAGCCTTTGAAAACAATCTCTGCCTCTTCATTTTCTTCATCTTTTGTCTCCCTTAAAGCACAAAGTTGATGGAGATGAACCGCAAAATGTGATTCTACAAAATGCTGACTCCACGTTTTTGAAAAGCGCATATAATTGTCCATTCACTTCACAATTATCTGGTACACTGAATACAATTTCAAACATACATGACAGTTTATGTTTGTAATATTCTAAAAATATTAAAGAATCAGGGGAATGACGCTGTTTACTGAGACAAAACAAAAAAATTAAACCACCTAAACACACCTTCATTTTTGAAATGCCAATTCTTGATGCATCGCTCTCTCAAAGATGCTCTTTTAACTCTTCTGTTCAAAATATTATTTACTAATTTTAAAGGATAAAGCTGATCTGAGAGAAACTCAAACATACATAGTTTCATACATACAATCCTTTTAATAAATTTATATATATAAAAAAAATCATGACCCAAGTATTTGTTGAGGAAAAAAAAAATGCTGATTTTTATTGTGTACACAGATGAACTCACTCCTAAAAACAAATCTGCCTCTATAGCTGCATTTCCATTAATCTTAAATTGCACAAATTTAATTTATGAAAATGGATTTGCTTAATGGAAACACATATTTTTTTAAAAAACTCATGTTTTTTGATAAGACATTTTTGTGCTGGGATGAGGCGGTTTTTCAGCCGTATCAAAATTAGTGTATTTCCCAAAACCGCAATGGAAAGACTTTTTTGGCATCACACAAGTCACGTGATCAACAACCAGATGTTACCACTGGTGGAAGCAGAAGAAGAAGTGGTCGGAGGACTGTGGAGCGGTGTGTTGTTTAATGACTTATTACATGATTCACGTGTGGTTCTAATTGCGTTTCTTATTTAATGAAAATACCGCAATTAGGTTTTTTTTTTTTCGACATTAGCAGAACATGGACAAAGTTTTGTGCACATGTCTGATGGAAACGTAGCTGCTGCTGAAAACAGAATGACTCTGCAGCAGATTTCTGGTCTACTGTAAACACTGACACGGCGAGGAACGCTGAGCAGTCCGGCGTTTTGCCTCGACGGTCCAGAGGGAGTCATAGCACCGTCTGCCCAACGGCTAAGCCCACCTGCTCATCAACGGCACCAAGCGAAACTTCATTCCCATACCGGCGACACTTCTACGTACACACAAAATCTAGTTTACATTCCAGCCAATGCTGAAATTGTTCCAGGCACTCATGCATGTTTCACACCCACAGTGTGATCGCTTTTGTCCTTCGTATAGGTAAAAGGTTCCAGCTCTTGTAGGTCCAGCACAGCACTCCAGCTCAGCTTACTGTTTTATTCAGCGTGTTGCAAAGAGGGTGTTATCTAACACATCTCTGCAATGAAGTTTTCTAAACTTCCCCCCTTTTTTTGTTCTCTTTTTCCATCTCATAACTCTGAAAGTAGAAAAGAGCAGCAGAGAAAAACTGACAGCAATAAAAACACATTTGTCTCGCGAATACTTTGTATCCACTCAGCAAAGTTTCAGAAGGAAGTGTAAATCACACACAAACGCGTCTTCAGCAGCTTCCGTCTGGATTTCTAAGAAAAGAAGAAGCACTATAATATTAGCTAAACCAAACACCACCGTCAGCAAGTTTGCTATTTTTGAGCCCGCCTGTCTCAGGTACGACAAAAATGTAGATTTATTAGAAGTGGGAGTCAAAAATTAATCAAGTTAAAGCTACAGTATATAGCTTTTCTTTTTTTAAAATATGCGTTTTACACATTTGTTAAAACTGTCACCATGTCATGACAGTATAATACGAGACAGATAATCTGTGAAAAGATCGAGCTCCTGCTACCTCCTATTGCTGCTACTAATGGAATCTGAAGAAATGCACAGCTCCCGACCAAAAATAACCAATTAGAGCCAAGAGGAGGATCTTACCGCTGTCAATCAACATCGGGAATGCGCTGCTAAATGTGCTAATGGTGGAGAAACAACTCACATTACAGGAAAACCGTTTATCCACCCTCATCAGTGGCTAAGTAACTAGGTGCTGAGGGGAGGAGAGGAAAGCTGTGCACACATAAGCATGATTGACAGCACTGTAAGCATCAAAAACTTATCCTACTGCTAAATTATTGAGTAAATAGGTATATGAGCTGCATAACAATATTTATTGTTTTTGATCTGGAATTTAGATTATTTAACCAGCAGAGTGATTGATTGATTACTTATTTATGGAGCATTTACAACTTCCAACATGGATGACCAAGGCGCTTTACAGTAGGAAGTACATCACAAATGAAAAACACAAAACAAGAATTAAAAAAAAAAACAACTAGATAAATGGTATTAAACACCTAATAGAAAATGATTATTCCTATCCAGCTCTGCAGTGTTTCAGGAGCTCCTGATCATTCATGGAACTTGATTAGAAATGTGGATTGTGGACGCTGACATTAGCCGTCTGTGCTGCCGCTACATGTTTAGCATGCTAGTCTTAAATAGCAGTAAAACCCTGTAATGTTTGGCTCTGTGATGAACGCTTAGCCTGTCTCGTACACACTAACACGACTAGAAAGCAGCTCCACTGCTTTCCAAAAGCTTCCTCTCCACCACAAAAGTCGGACTGGCGCTTCTTTTCTTCCCACGCGAATGAGAAAAAAAAAGCTCCCTGACTCTGAACGGCTTCTTCAGATCGATAGTAGCAGTCTGAACCTAAATATACTTCCCTTCCTTTCCTTACTTTGTCTAGGCTAATCGGCTCTCAATGTCCAAAGATGGGAAGAGCGAAGAGAGAGAGAGAGAGAGAGTCCCAACGTGGAGCGGTGGCGGGGCGCCAGGTGACTCAGGACATGTGATGGGAGGTCACTGCGGTGGGAGGAAGTGAGACGAACGACTGGGGTGCGAATCTTCTCCGCTAATGGAGGCATCCACCTCCACTGAGGTCGGTGGTGAGCTCCTCTGCAGCCAGAACCGGGCCTTCAGCCTCACAGCTCTGCGTTCTGCAGCGACTGTTGATCTGATCGTCAAATGAAACCTGCAGGAGATTCACAGACGGCCTCAAAAAGGAAGCAACACATCCAGCTGGTAATGTGCCTTTCACCGTGAAAGCGCTCCACATTCACCGGCTAATCTGACCGATTACCATACCTGTTGTTGGTTGCCTTGGTTACAAAACCACAGCACTCGGCGCAGAGGAGCGCAAACCATCGCTTTGGAGGTTTGTCTGCGATTTCATCATATTGCTAAATTAAGAAGATTCAGTTTCAGTCCTCGTTCAAGTTGTTTGTCGCTGAGGAGGTAAATTATCATATGAATGGGAGTTTTGCTGCCGTCTCCTTCATACAGTCTGAGCTGGAACTGCTGTTCTGAATGATTTTCATTAAAGCTGCTCATTCATGACTACCACCTGCTCTCCCAGTGCAATCTTACTCTTCCTTAATCTGCTGTCAGAGAGTTGAGCAACATGGATTTCCTTCAGGTTGAGATGTGAGTGTCTAATTATTAAAGCAGTATTTAAACGTAGCAAAAATCTGCAATCTGTTTTTTTTTCTTTTTAGGGTAAATAAATTCTTCTCTAAGTTACTACATTACTCAGGTGCCTGACAGAGAGGGATTTTAATGCCAAAAGGAGAACTACATGAAACTTAAAATCTGTCTTGTAGATTCTTAGAAGCAGTGGAGACTTTTGTTCACGCTCTGCACGATGAGCTAGTTATCTGATGTGAATTTCTGTCTATTCTTGTGAAGTAAAAGTAATTCTAGTGATTAAAAGTGTAATAAAAAACACATTTAAACTCAAAATTGTTCATACCCCCAGCAGATGTTGATTTTAATCAACTAAGAAGCTTTTTTTTTTTCTTTTTTTTTTTAAGGGAAGGAGATGGAAATCTCTCAACAGGTAAAAACAATGTAAAATGATTACTGGATTGTATTAGATTTTATCAAAGACATTCCAAAATTCATTTAGCCTTTTTTTTAATAGTTGTGTTAAATAACTTAATTTTTTTAATGTTATTCGCTCATCAAAAACAGACCTGGATTGTTGCTTTGATTCTCTCTTGCATGTTTGAGAAATCCTGTAATCTCCCATGGCAACTGTTCTGGGGTTGCCATGGGAGATTATAAATCGCAAAGCGCCGCCTATTTCCACAAAGCTTCTGCTTGGAGCTTCAGTCTCCAGCTGAGCTTCCACCTCACAGAGCTGCACTACTCACTCAGCTCCTCCAGACTAGCGGCAGCAGCAATTAGCAACCACCTAGTGGAAGTGTGTATCTGCTGAGCTTATCATATGAACACTTTCTCTGTGCAACGCTCCAAAGAACGTTATTAATGATGGCGTATTAGTGTGAGAAACATTCTCAACGTGTTGGAAAGATTAGCAACTTCTTAAAGAGACAGAGGCTCAATTTCAAGATATCAAATTGCAAAGTCAAATTTCTTTTAAGACATTGCTGATATATACAATATATTATATATTTTTATAACAACTGAAGGTAACATAATTACTTGATTGTGCTATAAAATGATACTATGTATACATAATACTGCCCCTTTAAGGTTGGAAGTCCTCTATGCCATCGCCCTATTCTTTTGCTCTTTCCACTGATTCTCTATTAGATCCAAGTCGAGACTCTGGCAGGACCACAGCAACATGTTAATATAACTCACATTAAGAAGAAACATGTTGAATTTAAAAGTTAACTTTCAACCTAAACCTGCCAGGGGTATGAATAATTTTGGGCCTGACTCCACGTGAGCTGTACCAGCCTTTCCTACCCTCTTCCCTGTTTCCTTCTTTCTTTCTTTCTTTCAGGTTCATGACTTACATCCACCTGAACAAGTGAGCTTTCTGTTCCCTCCATCAGAACTGCACACGGCCACACACACGCTCGGCCTCGACAGTCAATTTAGTCCTTTATTATTTATGTGACTCTGTTCAGGACATGTTCAATCCATAAATAGCCAACGGTCTCCTTGATCGTAAATACCTCTGTCCTGAAGTGAATTGTCAGGATGTCTGGAGCGTTAAGGCTTTTCTACGTTCCCATGAGATGCTGAACTGTCCAAGAGTTTTTCATGCCTTGGTGGAACTGCATGCACGTCCTTTGGATGGCTCAAAACATTTTGTCTGTTTTCTTTTGAAAGTGCCTCTTTGAGACCAAATCAATTTGAAGGTAGGCGAGGCGAGCTCCTCATAGATATGGTAAAGCTGGGCATGCAGAAGTCGACCAACACACGACTTGTTTACGAGAATGTGTCAGCGGCGTTTAAATGATTTATTTTCAGTTCAGTTAAGTTATAAGGCGCCAATTCACAACATTTCAAGACACTTTATACAAAAAGTAATTTCAGTCCAACCATGCATATATTCCAACTGATAGTTATCAAACACTGCAGTCACTTCAGTTCACTATTCAAATAAAATGTTTTCTATCTAATCTTTAATAATCAAGCAAAAACAAAATTACCTTCTCAACCCTCACGCCGTATGTTTTTCATATTTCACATTAGCCACTTTAATGTTAAGATGGTATTTTTTAGCCTTTTATTGCCCTAGAATGGTACACATTTTCATGACTTGGGGGAACATTTATGCTCCATTATATGTTTTTGACTCGTCCTATTCGTATGTCGTGATGGTTAGCCTTAGCTTCTGCTCATTTTGTTATGAGTTTAGTAGTTTAGCGTTAGGTTCTGCTAATTTGTTTTGTGTTTTAGTTTCTGCAAAAATGCATTTATTTAGCATTAGTTCCTGCTATTTTTTGTGTGTCTAATAGTTCAGTGTTGGCAGAGCTAAAGTTTTTATGTCTGGAAATGTATTCTCAGCTTCTGCAAATTTTTTCGTGTTTAGCATTAGCTTGCGCTATTTTTATGTGTTTAGCGGTTTAGTGTAAGAGGAGCTAAGGTTCTTGTTCAGTAAATGAGTGGTTAGTGAACATAACATTTGAGCTCACCACTGGCAATAACTACTGCCAATTTCAGTGCAAACATATTCTCTATTACAATCATGGCAGCCATTTTGAAAAACGTCCAACAGAAAAAACGAAAAAGAACCAGAACCTGACTCAAGCGGCCATTTGCCACGACTAACTGGGGGTCTGAGAAGACAGAGCAGAATGCTCAAAATAAGAAACAGAGGAGCCGACGTAAGAGTACTTTCTATGTTAATGAAAAATAAAAAGTTAATAGAAGTAATCTTTCAGTGAGTGCTGAGAATAATTTCGCTAAGACTCTCAGTCACCAGACTGCCGCATCTAAGGAGGGGATTATCACTGGACATCTTTCTAAGTCACATCTGCATTCCAGTTGGTCCATGTTCATTCAGGACACCACAAAAGGTTGTTGCTCTAACAGTGAGGACTGATTACGCCTTCAGGAAATGCTGTTTGCATCTGTGCTAATTCTTTGTACAGTGCAGAACATCTGCTTCTGCTGTTTTATTAGACACTGACATTTATGCTACGACTGGTGCTTTTTTTCTTTGACTTTCTTCTCATTGCCTCCCATCTTTCTCCATCACACATTATGCAAACAGTAGAATATTGTGTGACTACAATAATTTCCCCTGTACAATGTGGGGAACGCTGAAATATGAACTGTCACATGAAATAAATGAATCATCAGTTTAGAGGTTATGTCAGTGGGTTTCTCAATGAGTCTTTTATGTCGTTGCTCAGCCATTTTCCTGAGTTATCCAAAGGTCAGTGCACACAGGCAGCGTCACACACATCAGATATGATCCCACAACCCACACCAGCAGCATCTGGTTGGCGGCTGACGCTAGCAGCTCTTTCTGAACCTGTAAGAGGTATGCTGCAATATTTTTTCCTGTCTCAAATGTCATGTCTTTGGCTTGTGCACTTTGTGTTCTTAAGACTCTACGTATAACTTCTGGAGCACTAGAGTTTAATATTGAGAGTTTATCTTGACAGGGTCAAAGATAAACTTTTGTCTTTTATTTCCAGTCTTTTTGGCCCTGTCAAAGTTACCACAGATTTAATGCAGCAGTTTAATGTGGGGATTTAGAGTTCAACAATTCAGTAATGGAACTTTATTACGTATTATTACTTTATTATTATTTGCTAAATTGCAAATACATTTGCAATTTAGCTGTAATGTTATTCACACTCTCAACAACTCATTTATTGTCAAGTTCATGTTGCACAGCATATCCATGATCCCGGTCATGGATATGTTGTACAACTTAAGTTGGGAAAATGCTTCTTTCTTTCTTTTTGCCTTACTTTCAAAATATGAGTCTTGTCTAAAGAAAAACATCTTAATTTCCCAGGCTCAATAAAAGCTCAGGAAGCAACTGGACAGTGTTTCATGAGACGGACTTAACTGGTAAATACTGTGGGATTTTGTCTTGTTGGATATCTTTGCAATAAGATCTTGTTACATGCAGTGCTTAAGTTGACCAGCATGAATCGGTACGCAGCACAACCACTTTTAAATTTCACCCCTCAGCGTACTGAGACTTTTACTGGTGTCTTAGCTTCTCTGTCAACATGCGTTTCCCCTACAGCGCTGCTCACTTGGCTCTCCGCACCACCCAGGCGGCTCTCTCCCGGCCCGTAACTACAGCGCTACACTCAAAACACCAGAGGACTACGACGACCATGAAAGCTAAAACATCCTGCTCTGGTGAAGTAAACCCACCGTCCTCCCACCTCTGTCCTGAGGTAGTGTTCAGTCATCGGATAAAACGTTGGATAATACTGCTAAACGGCCATGGGTTTGTGGAGACCAGGACTAACACTGAGAAAAAAATATATGTACATATTAGAGAAGGAAACAGGAACAGTAGTAAGCTTATTGAAATTTTAAGTCTAAAAGGCACTCATTACTACTTTGTTTTTAATAAGCTTTTAGTTTATTTATTTTTTTCAGTGTTACTACTTTAACGCCATGAGGAAGTTAATAAAGGTGACTCCATGACATTTTAAATTTGGCTCATGAGGATTTCATTTAGAACTGGCTCTGTTTTTTTGTTCTTTGAATACAACAGAAAAAAAATTACATCTATATTGGTATGACACTAAGGTGAGTATTGGCACTTATTTTTCCATTTAAAGGGGAAGTTTTATGCGTTTTCCACCCACATAGTGCCATTTTATAACACAATAACTATGTCACCATCAGTTGTTATAAAAGTGTTCTATATCAAATATTACTTAAATGAAATTTGACTTTGTAATTTAGCACATTGAAATTGGGCCTCTGTCTCTTTAAGAAACTCCGGGTCTTTCCGACACTGCCTTTGGGAAGTCATGACAACATGGCTCCTTTATTAAGCCTTTAACAATGTTTTTACCAGCATTTCACTGAGAAGTAGCTCATATTATGAACTCAGCTGATGTTCCACCGGGTGTTTGCTAATTGCTGCTGTCTAGTCTGAAGGATTTGTTTGCGGGAGAACTGTGAGGCAGAAGCTCAGAAACTTGGAAACTACAAGGAGGAGCTTAGTCTTAGTCCCTCCAGGTGTTTTTTACAGCTGAATGGTTGCCATGGAGATTAAAGGACTCCTCAAACATCAATGAAAGAATCAAAGCAACACTCCAGGTAAATTTTTGATGAGGGAAGCTCAAAAAAGATTATTTTACACAGTTCTGCCCCTTTAAAGCTCTGGATAAATGCAAGTTTAATGGAAACACATTTCCTGTCATTCTTCGAACTCTATTAGTATTTTGGTTTTGCTGTTTTGCAGTTCCACTTTCAAACAAGAATAAACCAAACTTATCTTTAAATGTCATCAGTTTCTCCAGGTGGCACCAGTCACAGAACCTGCTACAGTAGCCATTATCCAATCAACCCCTGTTCCCTGTGACTAAACGCAGGCAGGCGGTCAGGGTGACAGATTGCGTTGTGATGACATTAGTCCTCCGTTATAATGCAGAGAGGTATAGGATGAGTCAGATCTGGACCACAACAAACGACACCACTTGCTTCTCCGTAAGTGAATGGCTCGCCAAGGAAAATGCCCAAAGTAGCAACATGAATCGATGCAGAGGTGAAATATTAATCCGTTTCCATTTAAAATTCCCCTTCAATTTTTCTATTTGTGGATAGTGGGCAGGGCGGCTCTTTGATGCTGCACGCTTGAGCAGTCCTTCCTCTAACAACTAGGAGCAACCACAATAAAGACACCTTCTGTCTCGTATCTACGGTATCTCCTGGGGTTTAATTTAACACCCCCCGCCACAGCCCTGGTTTAATGCACTGTTTCCTCCTCAGAAACTGAACTGGGGCTGCTGCGTGTCATTGAAGAATAATTACTGCTCAAGCCTCTGATAGAAGCCCGTTAATGACAACAAAGTCAAACTGAGTCAGCAACTTGTTCGTCAAAGCGTCAAGGCGAGAGCCAAGCAGGCAGAAGGCGGTAAAAGGTGAGAGGCAGATGCTGCATCGCTCACCGACACGACACAAAACATTTTAACAGGTAAAACCAGGAGGAAGTTAAACGTTAGAGCAGTGATCACATTTAACGTTTTTTCTTGCAGGTTTCTTGTTAATTCAACAAATTTAAGAGCTCGTAGTGGAGCGAGTGCACCATATGGTCCTGGAAGCAACCAGCCTGGGATTCATACCCGGCCCTGGGGCATTTACTGCAAATCCTCCCCTTCTCTACCGAACCTTCCTGATCGACCAGCACCACAAAACCAATAAAAAACAAAGAACCTTTAGCGATGTAACTTAGATATCATCACAGAGCATATTTTCTATTTCCTCTTGTCAAGTTCCACTACTGAACACATTTATTGGCAGTCCCAAAAGTGAGTATTTCTTCTTTTTTTTAGTTAACAAAATAAAAGTGTTATTGAGAATGTTTTAACAAAGTCAACATGAGTAAAACTGCTGGAATCCCTTTAAAAATGTAAATAAAGTATGTTCTTTTTTTAACTTCCTAAGAAGTTTGCCATTAACAAACTAATTTGTTTCATGAGGTAAAAATATGACGCAAAGACCCAACTCTATCAGACACTGGTCTCTAGGCTGGACGATGATCTATATTGATCTCATCTCAATGACGAGGATGGTCAGTAAAGGAGAAACATCTCTTGGTGAAGTAATGAAATTACTAAAAGCTGAGGTCTGAAATTTTCAAAACAGTCCATAAGAAACCAGATGTTTCTTATGGGAACAGATATGGCTAGCCACTGCCGTTTGTTCAGTGCTATCTGGCTTTCTTTCTGCATATTCCTGTAGACTCTTAAATGTCTAAGCTTCCCCTCCAAAGGCTGGTGTTTGCAGCCTGATCTGGTCGTGCATACAGAAGGCAAGAATCTCATAAGTATTCTGATGATCTGCTGGTTTAGGACATGAATGCCGATGTAGCATAATTTATCCTTTTTAGATTCATCTGTCATCTTTCATTATGTGAGCATCCATCCTTTCATGATGAGATTAGCAGCTCACAGGCAGATTTCAAACAGCAATCTAACAACTACAGATTGTGTTTTTTTTTCTAGTTACCTACCCCCATCTGCAGGATACATCCCATCTCTCCCTGTGCGGTTCCTCTCGTTGTTCTCCCGTTTCTGTGGCGACGGCTTCGGTCATGTGAGGACAGCTTTGCTTTCTGTTTCATGGAGCAACACCAAACAGCAGCAATGACATTTCAAAACTCAATCAAACTGCGTCCGGCTCCTTAAGTCACGCCAAACGAATCAACACATGGAAGCGAGAGTCGACTTGATTCTCTCTGATGGTTTACACGAAGCGTTTTGCCCGAGATGTCTGGGAGCGTCACATCGCATTTGCACGCCGTACCGTTCTCTGAAACAGAATGCCTCCGCAGGCTGTTTGAAAACGACTTCTAATGAGCAAATGTTTAATTATGGAACTTCCTTTATTTTACTGACTCGTGTAAAATGAAGGAGGCAGACTTTGTGTTTATGAGACGAACCTCGCATGAGGGGTTACGTAAAGTCAAAATGAGTCGGCCTCTGCGGCGGCTGAGCTTTTGATTTCACTCTTCAAAGCAAGAGACTGCAGTCAGAGTCCACACTGAACGGCGCCGGGTCCTATCTTATTACTGCAGATCTAACTTTTCCACACTGGTGGATGTTGTCTCTGCTTGATTTCATTAGGCTTCTCTCTCCTCCATCACACGAAAATCCTCACAGTTATTTCCAAGGCCCTCTATTGTTACGGTCTCATCGTTTCAAGTGTCAAAAAGTATAATAAAACACCGCCTGGGCTTAGAGTCTGACAGCAGCAGTGGACCAAGCGGGCGACAGTTCCTCTGCTTTTGATATTGAATTATCAAGTTCGTCCTCCAGACGGTAAAACGGCCAGCCTTTTGCACGGATGGACGGCAAAACATGAACATAAAAAACAACACAGCCGTATTAACGCACTTCCCACTTTATACACGGCTGAAACAATTAATCGGATTAATCGTGATGAATCGGTTATTGAAAGAACTAATGTAGCAATCGATTAATTGTTAACTGGAGTGTACAGACTCAAAACAAAAGCCATTTGCTGAAGAAACCCAACATACTCAGAGCAGTAATTAAGCCAAAACTGTGCATTTCAGTTAAGAACATCTTTGTCAGTGCGTTTTACCAAAAACATCTCAAGTGGCTTTAACCATTTCACTTTCACTAAAGGAATGCTATGTTATTGAATTTAAGTACTATAATGTTTATTTTCTTATTTAAAAAAGAAATAGAAGGTGCAAGTTAAACAATAAATCAGTACAATGTGCCAAATGTTTAATTCAATTAAGCGATAGGATACTCGATTTCTAAATTAATTGTTAGCTGAAGCCCTAATTTTATCATGTCACAAATATACATTTTAAAGCATCTTAGTTCAGTGTAGAGAATTTTCTCAACTTTTTTAAGAGTAAAAATCTTAAAAGTGTTGTGTATATTTGTAGTCAGACCCCTTTTACTCTGATGCGGCTAAATAAAATTAAGAATAACGAACTGGCTGTTTGTAATTTAATATCAGAGTGAATACTGCTGTTGTATGAAGTGCTCAGAGGTTTGTTTGAGAATAAAACAAACAGTATCACATAGACCAAGGAACATGGGAGACAGGCCAGGGTTAAGGGTTAGAAGAAGTTTAAAGCAGAATTAGTTTAGAAAGTAACTACCAAGACATGGCCGTCCACCTTAGACAAGAGGCTGGGCAAGAAGACCATTCATCAGCTTATGAAGAAAAAATCATACAAACCGTGTTTAATCCGCTTTGATTGAAATCCAGTCCATTTTCTCTAGAAAGTCCGGTTTGTTTGGGGAGGGTTAGGGAATGCATAAACCCCCAAAAAAGTGAACTGTGGCCTGCCTAGAAACCTATGTCTCGGTTTGGTTGAAGTGAACTCTGGTATGGTTTGAATGTCTATGTGGATGCGAGCGGACCAGAGACCGCTTCTAAAGCAGGAAGCGGACTGTAGCGCAGGGCATTCTGGGTAAAAACAACCAAAACAAACGTGTCTAGTGGCAGAAATGGCTCGTGATCTTTAACCAATAACAACTGCTAAAATCTGATGCTTCTCCATTTCTGCTCACATTTCGTAAAGGAGGAAGTTCAGGGTCTTGCCGCAGCGCCACCTCAGGTGAGGTGGGGGAAGGTTTCTCAAAGGGTTTTTGTTTATTTGACACAGTGCGGTGTGAAAGTGAATCGCACCTGTCGAAAATGTAACAAATGTTGCAACTTTGGTCCCCAGTCGAACCGAATCTACCGGATTATCAGGTGTGGGAAAAAACCAAAGTCATAACAAACATCCGGTAAAATGACATCCAAACGATTCTTTACAATTCAGAATTATACATTATTGTCTTTTGGTTTGTTACATAATATCTGAATAAAAAAAATTATTTTGTAGAAGCCCATTTGTGCTTTTGTAAGTCTGTGCTAACAGATCCCAATGCCATCTATCCGTAGAGTGCAGAACAATCAGTATCCCTCTCCTCCTGTTCTGTTGTTCATTTGAAAACGTCTCCATTGCCCTCAATAAATCAGCAGCTATTGCAAATTTGTGCCCTGACAGTCACATTTGCAAAGCACTCCTCAAAAGTGTTTCCTTCTCCACGTTGCCAGCAGCTCACAGAGAATTAAAAGCGGATGACGAGGGAAAGTTGGAGTCGTTTTCCCCGGAGATCTAATTGTGTACAAACTGGGAGGCCGTGGTGGTCCACTGCCGTTTCCTGAGAGCGGCTGGCTGCGGCTGCCGCCTCGAGGGACACCTGGGGGGCCAAAGGAGGTCTTCTGGGTTTGAAAAAAGAAAGTCATTATGCTCTGCTCGCTGGCAACTTGAGGGCACGTCATAAGGAGGAATGCCATTAATCTATAATGGTGATGCTCCTGCGGGTGATTTCTTTTTCCTGTGGGACTCAAAGCATGTGACTCGGCTGCCAGATACACAGTTAGTGACCAACCTCACAAGTAGAACAAATGAAATGCACATCTTAGACAGAGCTGGTCTCTAACATATTATAGCAGGACCGGCGGAAAGTGGCATGAGGCCCTAAACAACTGGAATTCACGTGCGTCAAACTCAAGGGTCGGGGGCCAAATCTGGCACGCCGTAGCTTTATATGTGGCCCTCCAGACTCCAAATTACACCAATAAGTTCTTCCAGTTTTTCACAGTTTTTCAAATCAACAAATCTCCACATTTTTTTCCTGACTTTACCACAAATTTTCTCAAAATTGGTCAAAAACATTGAGCTCAAGTCACTGCCGCCTCAGCCTTGATGTCAAGTTGTAGTCTGTAATTGATACGGTGAATAATAAAAAGTCACATATTTGACATCACACACTTGCACAAATGTAAAAATTCCTTACAAGCATTTCTAAACTGGCGCCACAAAATCTGACCTTTTATTGCATTAAAACAATCAGAATCCTGGAGGAACACCTATTTATTGATATTTTAACAATTTAATAGGTTTTATCAATATATTCTGGCACAACCGGCCCTTTAAGAACTGTCAGATTTTTGATATGGTCCAAAATGAAAATGAGTTTGACACCCCAACTGTAATTTAATTGGAGGATCCACAAATAGATTAGCTGATTGCAATTAATATGCACACTGGAATAATGTAATATTTTGCTCACGAGCAACTCGGTCTAGGAAATGTGACCGCAGCTTAAGCAAAGCAATAGAAAATCTTAAAGTAGACAAGAAAAATTATTAGAATAATTTGGGAGAAATATCTTTTTATGTCTTGGTTAAAATGTTTCACAATAAATCCATTATCAGTGTGGAATCTCTCTCTCTTCAGGTTTGACCAGTCCACAAATTGTTGGTAAATTTGTCCAGCCCTGAGGTGGTTCTAATGTTTTTAAATAAAAATTAAACTGTGAAATGCTCTCCTCCACAAAAACAAGTTTCTGTTAAAAACAACAGCTCAACAGCTATGTAGTAGCAAGCCAAACGCCAAGTTACACGCCAACTTTAGCAGCTACTTATTAGATAGTTGAGGGATTCTTTGCTTAAAAATTCTTTGTATCTCATCACTTCACCATTTTTTCTACATTCTGCCAAACAAGCAGTGTAAAAGTAGTAGGAGTTTCTTTACACAGCAGTCTGACTAGCCATCTTTATTAGCTAACACTGCTAATCAGAGCACGGCAGCTCAGAAACTACTTCCTGCATTACTTCAAAATAAGAGTCTCAAACAGTTTCAATCTAAAAGCATTTTCATATCCAGGGTTCATAACAGTTTACACTCACTTCACTGTTCAGAGCCACACACAGAGGAACAACACAGCAGTTTACGAGACAGATTTCACTTGGCTGATAAATGTTGTAGCCTCTTAATATCATGAGATCTCAGGCCCCTAAATCTCATTATTCGTCTGTTTTGTGTAGAACTGAGTGTTTCTAAACCTGTAAATTCAAGTACTCTTGAGGCACCTGGTCAAGCAGAAGGACTTCAGAGTTCGCTTATACCTCAGGCTGACTCTTATTCTGTTCTTTCACCTGTTTTCTTTTCCGATTTAAGTTTTTATCAGAAAACTGTTGACTTTCATCGTCCTTTATATGTGCTAAATAAGAAAACCACAAACTCACGATTTAGTGATAATAAAAACCCTAATTAGGACTGGCAGAGAGCTCCTCAACCCATAGGAAGCAGCTACAAAAATATTTTTAAAGCAATAAAGAAAAAATTTGAATACAATTTTGACTAATTATGTGTGTAAGTTATAAATAAATGACATCTGTGTTTCACATTTTAAGTAATTCTGTCGCATTTATCCGGAGGATGAGAATATAAATGAATAGATGAATCGATGGAACTCATGAAATAAATCTAATCATGGATGATTTTAACATGGAAACACCTCCAAGTTTTTTTTTATTTTATCACTTAATTATGCAGTAAGTAAATTTAGACAATAAAACAATTATAATTTTATTTTTAACTGCATTTATTTCCAGTTAAGCATAAATCGCGAAATAGATCAAATAACTGTTGTGTTTATTCACCTGTGCTTTACTATAAAATAATTGAAGTTGTCACTATGGTCCCCCTAATGTATTCTGACAAGTGATTGGCTAATCTATAGTTAATCCAATCAATTTTATTGACTGGACCAAAATAAGCCACGCCCATTAATTACGATGGTTAAGGCTTAAAGATTAAATTAATTCCTTGAATTTATTTAATCAAGTATGACAGCATACACCCATAACATGGAAAAATTATGCAAGTTTTTTTTTAGGTAATTGTCTTAAATAATTAAGCAATTACCTGATAATTGATCTATTAATTTGTTTCTGATTTATTGTACTAATGACACAAGTAGGTAATCTATTAATTTATTTATGGGATTGTGTCACTTTTGGACTTCCACATGATGCAAAGTTATGAGTTTTCATTCAACAACGTCAGTCTATTTTTCACAGACGACCCTAAGCGGTGGTCGGGTGGCTGAGCGCCGCTCGGCGTTGTGGCAGCAGCATCCTCACCGGGCTGCAGCAGCAGCACCAAACTGCAGGAGAAGTGCGCCCGCGCAGCCACGGCAATAATGAACTGCTGCAATAAACTCCTGACCAGAACTAACGGCCCCTGAGCCAAATGAAGTTCATTTGGACCCTCGGTGATGCCTCTACTTATTTAAACTTCGTCTGACATGTTGAAATGAACCGTTTTTCAAGTAAATTTATCAGAACCGGACACAGTTAAACCACGTGTTTTGTAAATTGGTTTCAAATTAAATAAACGTGTCTCATAACCACTAACGCACTCAACTTCTTTATCCACTCAAACAACGATTTAGGACACTCCATTTGCACCAAAAAGTGTTGAATGGTACAAAAATGAGAGGACTCGTCGCTTCCTCTGCGCACCCACCAAATTTTTTAACGCCTTTCAGAAAAAAAAAATCCGAATTTACCTTGGCAGCAAACTGCGCCTCTAAATGCGGGGGTCCAGTCACGGTCGGAAAGTCGACTTTTGTCAACGGAGAATCCCGCCACTTCCACTGAGACTAAACGTTCCGGCGAAGTTCGGAGGTATAAAAGAACTTCTGAGCCAATTTCTTGCGCTCCTGCAGCCTGTGGTACTGTACCATCTGTTGTGCCTGTGCGCATCGAGGAGAGAGAGAGGAGGAAGGAGAGGAGGAGGAGAGGGAGGCTGTGAAGGGTCCGGAGCGCGCGGACACCGGTGGATGTGAGAGCGAGTCCGCGCGCGCATGGGAGATTACGAGTCTGAAAAGGGAAATCGACGTATGGCTAATAATTAGCAGCGCGACCACAGAGTCCGTGACTTCAAGCATCTTTTATTCGGCGAAAGGAGGCGAATGTTTGCAGCCTTGGTTTGACTTATGCAATTCTAAAGAAAATAAAAAATTAAAATTAAAATCTAGATTCTATTGCAGTACCATAATTGTTCTTTGAAAAATCCAGCCGCACTTTGAGAATATGTCTAGAAGTTACAGGCAAAAACGCAACAATTTCCTTTGAAATAAACGTAATATTTATTTGTAATTTAGGTACTTATATTGACAGACTTCCTGTTTGCCTGCAATAGATGAGACGTGATGCAGAAGTCACAAAACTGGATGAGGTCCTATCTGTATCTTGTCACTACATTTTTTAAAATATTTAAATACTCTCTACATGCCTCTTTGGAGCAATTTTCTCTATGTATCATCACAAATGTGCAGTTTACAAAACTCTGCAGGGACTTTACCTGTAGGATTGGGTGAGTTGGTCAAAAATAAAAAAGTCTAAAGCCTTTTAGTGTCATTAAGCCTCCAGAAAGACGAGATGCAGAATGTGTCAGGTGGGTCTGAGGTTTAATATATTTTGCATAGCTTATGATTTAAGGAAGATTTGGTTTACAGATATATGCCAAAAATTAACTTTGGTTAACTCAAACAAAATACATAAATAAAAAAAAAATCTTGTGGACGAAAGAATTAAGACACCCTACTAATCTGGAAGACCTTGTTTTTGTCAATGTTTTATTTGGCTAATCCTTCATGTTTTACTCTCAGACTAAAGGTTTGAACACTCTCCATGAAAGTCAAACCTTGTGCAGTCTCTTTCCGACTGTGCAGACAGGCCTTTTTATCTCAACAGTGGCAAAATCCTGCTGAAGGTCATCTGATGACAATTTGGGGTTTCTGAAGACTCCTTTTAGCATCCTGCTCTCAGGGTGAACTTGCTCATAAAATGAGATCAGCAGATGTGCAGTTCCACCTGGTGTTTGCTAAATCATGCTGGCTAGTCTTAAGGAGCTGAATGGGAAGGGGTGCTATGTCATGTGGAAGGTCAGATGCTTTGAAACTGCAGCTAGGAGGAAGTGCTTCGTCCTCGAAGGCGGGGCTAGGTCCTCCCAGGTGTTTTGTTCAGCTGAATGGTTGCCATGGGAGATGAAAGGATTTCTCAAACATGCACGAAAGAATAAAAGGAACACTCCATCTATGATTTTGACGAGGGAATAATGCTAACTATATAAATATCTAAAAAAAAAGTTGAGTTTATCAATCAGTTCTATTTATTCAGACACAAATATGGTCCATAATAAACAAAAACAGAATAAGCAACATATCCATGATCACACTTGTATTACAAATATGTTTTCCATATTTGCAGATATCTAAACCGTCGATTGTGGACTGATGCTAATCCCAGGTTAAGGAGAGATTTCTTTTAACTGAAAAAACTGGAAAATATTTGATTTAACCTTAAGTGGTTCATATAAAAAAACGTTTTATTGGGTGGCAGTAGATTCTTAGAGAGCAGATGGTTTCTTCCAACCGTGATAGCTCTCTGTATGAGACCTTATAGTTTCACATTTAATAAATCAAAGGTCCAAACAGTCCAGTTGCCCTTAGAGAAACCGCCTGGTGAGGTGTTCGGCAGAGTCACGCATGTAAGAAAAGCAGGGAACCAAAAACACTCCGACCCGTCGATGTGCCACGGGTCTCTCTCTACTTTTTATGCCTCTGCGTTTTTGTAGCTTCGGATCTGCTCTCTGACGTGAGAATTAATGGAAGTTAAGTGTTGCGTGAGAGCCTGCGAAAAAGTGTGAAACGTGTCTCGCGCGTTGGCCGCGAAGTCAGCAGAAGTGCACTTTGCAAGTGAAATGAATTGAGTCTCCAGATGTAAACAAATCATTTGTAAGACGCAGCGACAGCCCGCGTCTTTAAACCACGTCTCCTTATCTGTTGCTGTGGAGTTAAGCGGTTTGTGCTGCAGCAGCAGAGATGCAGAGATTCCAGTACAAGGCTAACTTATCACTTATTTTTAAATTACGGTGCTTGTAACCTGCAGGGTGTGGAGTGTGCAATAGGAGCAAGAAAGCATGTGTATTTTTATTTAAATTTTTTTTGTTGGAGGGTCTGTATTCTGTCTTCTCTCTTGATGCAGGATGGCTTCCAAATTCTGCTGCTCTGTTTCCAATCTGAAAAGTTATTTCAGCATCGTTCCACTGTCTCCATCTTCCTCCCCGAAGCGTCTTTTTGTCACGGTGTGCCTCAGAAAACGCCGCGCCGTTTCTCTTCAGACGCCTCGCAATCACAACGGCGTGTGTGGCCTTGTAGCATCACAGCACTCAATCTGGAGTTGCCATGGCAACGGGTGGTTGGAGGGGTTATTTTTTTGGGCCGGGCATTTGTGAACATATTGAGGATATGATGGGGAGAGGATGATTTTTCGTAATCAGACAGATGCAGTCCCACTGCACCAGGTTTTTTTTTATTTAATTTTTTTTTTTAAAGCCTGTCGAGTAAAAAGCTCTGCTTTTTGTTTGTTCAACAGTGAATCATGCCAGGACACTGATGTAATCACCATGAGGACGTGGCTGCATATTTTTGGTAGCCATCCATGAATGAATGGCTCTTTTGGCAGCAGCTTCCTGCTGTGCATATTCCACAAAAACAGGAATTTTAAGAGGGAGACGCAGCTTTGTGGAGGGATTTGACAGCATCACAACACTCAAAATTAATATCATAGCACGTCTTCTAAAAGTGTTTATTCCCCTTTTAGTTTTTTCACATTTTGCTTCAATGCAACCACAAACTTGATGAATTTCATTCAGGGGATGCACCGGTCCACTTTTTTCATTTCTGATTCAGATATCTGAAGTTTGGTATCGGCTGATCCCGATCTGATACAGAAAAATAAAGCTGGATTGACTTAAAATATTTCTTTTTTTTCAAACAGACATAAATGTACTGAATTACAAATTTAGTTGATGCACCACTACAGCACACTTTAATACACCAGTAGCTTCACAAGCTTGGTCAAACGTGTCAAAACAACACAACTTTAATGCTGTGAAAGTGAAAGAAAATTACATTTTTGTCATAGTTTTGTAAAGTGCACCATTTTGGGACACCCAGGTGCTAAGTGCATCAATTCAAAGGTTCCCCAAAGACTAATTTGTTGAGTCAGTGCAACTAAGAGTAAATGTAAAATAAATCATAAAGAAACTGACAAAAACAATAGGGTGACTACATTGGCAAAACATGTCAAATTAAATTTTTCAAACGGTTCAGAAAGTGCGATTAAGAATTCTATATGTAATTTAAAATAATAATAAAGCATGACGTCGCTCAAAGTATAGAATTCAACCAAATAGATCTGCCCTTATGGACTGTGGAGCATTGTCATCGATATCTGATCTAGGATTTTTTTTCCAATGTCGGGACCGATACGGATATTAATATCGGATCGGTGCGTCTCTACTTACAGGTTGTAATGGCACGATGGTAAAAAGGTTCAGTCAGGTTTGAATACTTCTATATCGATCTGTGGGGTTCAGCACACTCTCTCTGCTGAGACATAGATGAGCACGTTTTGTTCAAATATCCACTTAGAGAACAACAAATCACTAACATGATATAAAACCGAAACATTTCTGTGACTGTTGGCTCGTAAAGGGACGTTCTGGTATAAAAACTGAGATTTGGTTAAAAAATAAAAAATTAGATGAACAAGCTGCACAACAGACATCAGACCGCTGGTAAAGGTCATAAATCATGGACCATATTTGACACCCAAACCAGAGCAGGAACATGAAACACAATAAGAGGCCGGTGAAACCACAGGGATTTTTCTTCATGTTCTCTGCTTCATCGCTCTGTTCGCAATAAGTGCAAGACAAGCATTAGATTTTAGATTTGCAGGCTCGTTCGTCCGGCACTTCGGCAGCTCATAACAATAATGTCGTCTGGGATCGTTCCTCCTTTCCTCAAAATTGCTCCCCTCGTGATGTGTGCATTATTTCACAATACATACGGGTATTTGTCTTCGCTTAGCTGAGCGCTCCAGTGGGGTTCTAACACGACGCCAGACTCCAGAAGCATCCTGCAGATCCTGCAGAAGAGTGTGATGAATGATGTAATGCCTTTATTGATCTTGTTAAAGTGTTAGATTTATGCTGTGCTGGTTGAAGATGCGGCTGCAGATATGCATGCATCTCTTGTTGAGCTATGATCATTAAGAAAATAATATACATATAATAAGTGTTACTATTTGAAGTTAGTTAGGGAGGACGATTAATCGGATAAAAAAAATCTGCTGAGTTTTTATTTAACTGCTTAAGCCTTTTTTAGACAGTATTAGAAAACATTAAAATATAGAAACAATTCAATTCCTTTTTTTAAATAAGAAGAGGCAGTTTAGTGCCTAAATTGCAAAATCATAGCATTCCTTTAGTGAACACTTGATCATTTGTAGCACAGGATGGATAAGGTTAAGGTCTCAAGCTTTTCTGCTTGAATTAATATTAACACCAAGCAGGGCTGACCTGCTGATTATTTATTGGATTAGCCAATTAATAATTAGATAGCAAAACCTGCTTAATAGGAGATTTATTTACAGGATTTGAGCCAGAGGTGAAGCTAAAACTGTCACTTTAGTAGTTCTGGGTAGAACATCATTATAAAAAATGTTTTATTTTATCTTAAATATTAAATGTATATATGTTTTGTACAGTTTTGGCTTTTACTGCCATGTGTTCTCATTTATGCAAATAGATTTCTTTAGAGTCTGTTTCCTGTAGATAAGGATAAATCAATTACTGAATTAGTTGACGATTATTTCAATAACTGATTCGTCACGATTAAGTGTTTCAGCCATTCTTTACTTTAATATGATTAAAAATAAAAAATAAAAAAAGAATAGGCACTCTGAATAATGGTGAAAGTCCCAAAGACAACAAACATGTATCAACATTCACTGTTTTCTGTTACAGAAGTGAATATTGTGATTTTGATCAGCGATAGTTAAAACAATGATTCCTGATTTCTTTCACAAAAATAAGTTTCTATTTTGTTGATAGTCATTTTCAGTGAATCAGAATATACGTCCCGATGAGTTTCATTTGTCAGATTAAAAGTACCTTTTGAGAATAACCCTAAAGCGCGTATTAGACACACTTTTCATTAAGTCTATACTTCGCTTTTAAAAATAGTTTTTTTTTTATTGGTCTGATGTAATATTCTGATTTTAAGTCCTGTTTTCAGTAACATTAAAGCGTGAAATCATAAAGAAAGGCTTTCAAACGACTCTCTACATAATGTGCTTCACTAGTGATAAAGTTTCTTAACTTTTCAACAGCATTTTATTAAATGGGTCTAGTAGCTTTTGGACTTAGCATTATCATAAAGAACACAGAAGGTTTAAAATTAAATGTTACACATCCCTATGTTACATGTAGAGCATAATGTCTGTGGTGTTTAAAACAATAATGTAAAATGGAGATACTGCAAAACGTGTAATTTAAGTATATTTCAATCTGGAAAGACTCAGACGAAGAAAAAGGAACAATTAAAAGATTTAATGACAGCAATGAATAACAGTTCTTTGGCGCTTGGGCCCCGGCAGCTGATCTGAGCTGAGATTTGATGTGAACTCGATGAACATCCCGATAACCGATTAAGGATGCTCTCCTCCGGGGCCCGACAGTGGTGGTGGAGGTCTGGAAAAGGTGCCATCCTGGAGAGCCGAAGGATGTGGGTCGAGAAGGGGAGGTGGTGGGTTGAACGCAGCTGGGAAGCGGCCGACGACTTGGGTGTGGATCCTTTTATGCTGAGCTTGATTGATGATTGGACACGCCAGGTGAGGTCCAGAGCTGAGGTCGGAGATGAGCATGACGCCGATGGACGAACGGAGGGGATGGAGTCTTCCAGGTTGAATTTTCGCTATTAGCTTCATTTCATGTGAACCTGCACAGTCTGGTTGAAAAGAGAAAACGCTCATTATTCTCTAACACAAAGGCTGAAACTATAAGGTCCATCTCTCCAGAAGAAGGATAAATGTTCCCACATCAGACCCCATTACAGCACTAAAAGCCTCTTCGCAGCACGTAGATTGATCCACTTCTCTCATGGCAGCATTTTTTTGTTTTTTTTGTTTCCTGAATAAGAGCTAATGGTGAAATCGAAAATAAAATTAGAACAATGGGGAGGCTGTAGAGTGAAGATCTGCTTGTGTTATATAATGGACGCTTTTGAACAATTTTGGTGGCAAACAATTGGAGCCGCAGAGGAACAATGGCAGACCGCATATAGAGTTTATTCACGCGCGATGCGTTTAAGCCCGTCGTGGGCCCCGTTGTTGCTGAAATGGAAAAAAAAAAAATGAAATGTGATACCGGCATTGTGTTTTTAATCCTTCAAAGGAATTAGACATGCCATCTCTTAAGTGTCCGTGAATGCTTCACAAATCCCACTGCGTCAGCATGTTTAATGTCGTCTGAGCAACAAAGACACTCTCACTCCCCGCTGCACAATGGCGCCGAGATTCAATAATAAATGACTGCAAACCACAGATGAAGTTATCTCGTTCTGAAAGTAAATACTTGCTGTGACCAGCGAGTATTTACCGGCCGGTCTGTCTTTTCTGTGGCCGACTGCTCTGCAGCGGGTTAGCATTTGCAGCGTTCAAGCGCCAGACCACAGAGAGGTGTAAAGTGCGGGAACACAGCCAAATGCACGAGCAGCTCTACGTTCAAATATCTTCATGTCTGTTTTTTTCTCTTTTTTTCATGCCAGGTAGTGGATGCGAGTGCTCGCCAAGGATTTCTGCTATTTCAGACGGCCCCAAAATAACACAGTGAGCTAATTCCTGTGAAAGGCTTGGAGGATTTACTATAGACTAAATGAATGATTAATTATGGCCAGGTAGACTCAAGACTTATAGATTTCTGTCAGAAACGTAACACAGATGCAACTATGGGAAAGCTGTGGAACCCCCCCCCCCCCCCATTTAATTCATGATTGTATTAAAACAATTTTAAAGGTTTATATTTCAATTCATGTTTCTGCCTGAAGAACCGGCATCTGTCCTGGTTATATCTCACAATAAAACAAGTGAGAAAAAGTAACGAGCAACTTATTGTTGACGTCAAAGCTTGTCCAGGGAGTAGAGATGAAGGAGCAAATTTCTTCAGACACAGAAGATCAAGCAACACTTTGGACATGAGCTGCAGCCGACTCACCTTATGACACCCAAACTGTGGGGGAAATCAGAAACCAATGGCTGCGATTCCACTGACCAAATAATTACGCTCTTTCACATTTTGAAAAGAAATTTGATTTATGGAAACTTGGCAAATTCGAAAAAACTAATTTTTCAATAAAAAGTTTTGGTGATAGGAGGAGGTGTTTGTTGTTTTTTTGTCTGTAAAGAAATTGGTTTGTTTTACAAAATTGCAATGGAAACATTTTGTTCGCATCACACGAGTCACATGATCAACAACCGAATGTTGCCAGTGGCGCAAATCATGAAGAAGAAGACAGGAAGTAGTTGGATGATGTTTTTTAAGACATGAACAAGCTTATTCATGTTGTGTTTCTTATTTAATGGAAACACCTCAGTTTAAAAATTGTGTCTTTTTTGGACATTAGCAGAATACTGTCAGCGTTTTATATGCACATTTGTAGTGGTACGACTTTTTAATCAGCAGTGTCTCTTCTCCAGCCCATGTTCAGTCTCCATAGCAACTAGGTATTGTTATGAAATGCATCATAGCATCAAGATGTAGGATTTACAACAAATCCTCCAGCAAGGCAAATATTTTATTCAAATAAGTTATTCCAACTGAGCAAATATGTGGCAAAATTAGCTACAAAGTGGTAAATAAAAACAATGTCATCATTTTCAGAATAACCATGACAAAGGTTTGATTTACATACAATAGAAATTGCTTATGTTCCTCGAAGGGATCTACCCGTTTACACTTGTTTTAAAACTGTAAAAAGTGAGACACCTGAAGATCACACTGCACGCAGTGGTGATGTCAACTTTTACAGCGACTGTTGCTCTGAAGGAAACGAGTTGGTTTTGAAAAATATTCAGCCATTTATGCAACACTGTGTAAAAGCCACCTGCGGTGCTGGAGATCCATCTGTCACACTGAGATCATACCAGAATATCAGACAAAATGCCAGCATTTGGTTTCAGTCCTCTTTTGTTGCAAAGCACAGGACGGCAAAAAGTCTTCATGTACCAACTGCAACATCAGCAGTGTCTGAAAATCTGAGTTATAATCTTCATAATTTAGCTTCTACAGTCAAACATGAAAATTAATTGACCGTCATCTGCTGCAATGCTAATTTATTTCAGGTTTAGTCACTAAACGTCAAGACAAGCAGTTGCTCTGGACCTGGCTAGTTTCACTTTGTTACTCTTGTGTTGAGAACTTCGACTTCAGCAGACGCAGGTAGAGAGTCCACAAACTGCACTCAAATGAACTCAACATATTTTTACTTAAGGCAAAAGTATGAATCCAAGAAATTATGCAAGAGTAAAAATGTATTTGTTAAAAAAAAACAGCTATTTGTTTTCAAGTACTGAAAACAAATATTTTAAAGTTACATCAGAAGGACCAAAATCTTGACATTTTAAAGACCAACTTGAAAACAATTCATATAAATGACATAATTTAAATGTTTTTTTCAAGACTCACCTTTTCAGATTGGCTTTTAATTTGAGAGAGCACATTTATTTTATGTTTCTTGTTGGCGATTGGATTGTTTATGTCAACTTTGCATTTTTTGACTGATTTGTGCAGCACTTTGGTTGCCTTTGGTTCTAAATAAATAAATGCATGAGTAATTACAAAATAACAAAATCAGGCAAAAATAAAAACTTCCAGATCAATTTCTTTCAACACAAAACTTATGAAACTTTGAGGAAAACCTGCAGGTGTGTCTCTGTGTCTGGTGGATTTTTGGTTAAAACATGTTTGTCCTTCATTCAGTGAAGTGACTCACAGTGAGTCCAGAAACTTTACTCAAGAGTAGCAATACTTCATAATGAAACTGTAAAGTACAAAGAGAGAAAAATACTCCTAAAAGTACTTTTTTTTCCCCAAAACGTTACTCACGTAAATGTAACCGGTTACTATCCAACTCTAGATTTCAAGCTGTTGCTTGAGCGAGAAAGTTGCATATTTAAAAAATAAATAAATTTTGTGAAACTGAGCTTTCCCCCTCAAAGATGGATGTGTATTTAGTTTATTCTTTTGGTGCATATGGCCGTTTCCCCTGGAAGGGGCCTGTTCGTGGAGAAGACATGGCGTTCACTGCTGGGTGGCGACCATCTGCAAAGGCCCCAGGGAGGAACGGGTCAACCATGTGGTAAATGCGGTTTCTGCTTGTGGTTCCGCTAAAGCACGACTCAAAGAAACAGTGCTTGTGTGTGTTAGCTACCAAACGGCGCCGTTTCATCCAACAAGGGGCAGGATTTCACTCCATTATACGATGAGCAGCGTGTGTGGGCCAAACCTCCCCCCACCCGTACAGAATCTACTAAAGGAAAGGGGGGGCGAGTTTGAGGGCTTTTCACCACGTCAGCAGTAACATAGCAAAATCTGAGTTCAAGCAATGCTGGTGGCTCAGCAGAGGGGATGTGTCCATTGATGAAATGAAATGAAATCCATTAAGTCCAGTCTGAGTGACAGATCATTGAGTTTGAAGGCGGCTCAAATGACAAATCAATGTGTGCGATGTCAATAGCACAGAGCCGCTTTTCACGGGATAAGTCATGCCGACTCTCTCACATTATATCATTCACAACGGATAACTCTGATGAAGCTCTGTCTTTTTAGCTTCAATATATTGAAGCCCGCATGGTTTGCAGCTTTAACACACTTCAACCAACTTGCTCCAGTGCAGTAAAACATACATCATGAGTACATTACACTTAAATGACAGAAAAATAATAATTATTAGAAAGCAATTTAAAGGGGCAGTGTTATGTAAAATCTACTGTTTTGAGCCACATTATGTTCTAATGTTATTCCCGCATCAAAAACATACCTGAGGTTCTGGCATGTTTGAGAAATCCTTTAATCAAAACCATTTATTTGTGCAAAACACCTGCTTGGTCCTAGCACCGCCTTCAAGGTGTAGCTCCTCCTCTGAGCTGCAGTTTCCAAGCTTCTGCATAACAGGGCAGCCCTTCCCCATCAACTCCCCCACTCAGCTCCTTCAGACTAGCCAGCAGCAATTAGCAAACACCTGGTGGAACTGTGCATCTGCTGAGCTCATTATATGAGCTACTCCTCAGGGCAACACTGGTAAAAACTTTGTTAAAGGGTTAATCGAGGAGCCACCTTCACCTTCTGAAGGTGGAGTTTCAGAAGAGCAGGAGTTTTAAAAAAAGACAGAAGCCCAACTTCAAGGTCACATTTTTTAAAGTCATATTTCATATGTACCACATTTTTATCCCAACTGGAGGTAACATAGTTACTTGACTGTGCTGTAAAATGATTCTATGTGATTGGAAAACACTTAGTACTGCCGCCTTCCATAAATGTGACCTGCATAAAGACAGTGAATTAATGGGTACGGTAAAGTACTAAACCTTTCTTGTCAGTTTCATTTCAGAAATCAGTTTGAGTCCAGCTTGTAATGCGTTCCAAAGTCCAGCGCCCAAATATGCAGTAGTTACTCCTGTGCTTTGTAATTTTGAATGACTCAGAAACACATTGAAACAGTTTCTTTCAAACCGCCTTTAAGACTATGTTTCAGTCACTGATGAGTAATACATTAGAAGAGAATTCTGGTTTGTAGTTGGCTGCAAAAGCACTGGGTCAAACATATCACAGAGTATGAAGAAAAATACAAAACTACATCAGACAAGTCTACCAAAAGATGAGACAACCAGCCGAGGTTGAGCAGACACAAAGTACGTGAAAAGGAAACGAGTTAAATGAATCGCCACTAGATAACAACACTGCATTTCCTGCTTTAGCATGTCAATAAAGTTCATTGGAAATAATAAGCAGATTGAAACAAGAGAAATTAAAGCCGGTCTCAGTGTTGGCATCTAAAGCTCATAAATTTGACTGGCATGGATTGGATTGTGTTTATTGATACAGTGGCTGGGTCTCAGTCTGAAATGTATAAAGTGTTGCTCATCCCCAGCTGTTACAGAGGAAGACTCTCACCGGACTCTATGACCGCACTTGTCAAAGTCTTACTAAAAAAGAAAGACTTTCAGATTTTAATCAGACGTGGGAAGGCAGATGCAGTTTATTTGCTGTCCGCCTCAACACTGGTTGGCCACCAGCTTTCATTTTATAGACGTTTCTTTTGAAGCCGCCGGTTGTGTTTTGGAAAGCTGCACGGCGTGCGATGAGAGCCTGCAGCATGGCAGGTTGGCTCATACCTGACTTCATGAGTGAATTTATAGTTAGATGATCTGAACTGGCCTGTTGCAAACTACCTCTGAATCACAGCTGCCTCACCAGCGCAAAGGGTTCACACACACACACACACACACACACACACACACGCTCACACACACACGCAAGCATCGTTTCCATGGTGATGTTATTTGATAAGCGCTCTTGTAGCGATCAAAAGGGAGAATAAAGAGCCACCTTTTTAATAAGTTTAGACTGGTGAGAGCTACTCTATGACTGCTTAGTGCAATTTGGACGCTGGTGTCCAGTGACAGAGTTTATTCAGGTGGAGAGACATGATGTGTCTGTGAGTCCAATGAAAGTCGACCTCATAGGTAAGTACAGCACAGTGAAAATAGATCTGTGTCTTCAGTTTTCTCTTTTATTGTTAAATATTTCAAATTATGCCCCCCAAAATTTTGATAGACAAAGAGAACCTAAGTTTAAAAAAAATTGTTGGCAAATAATGACTTCACTGATTAAGGAGAAAAAGCTATCCAAACCAAGTTGATCGCAGATAAATCATGCATCAAATAGGCCTTTTTCTGAAAGCCTAAGTTTAGTTTCTTTAGTCACAGTCAGGCCTGTAAATGTATGAAGACTCTTAAATAAAACCTATCGTGCAACGGGAAGTAGGCTGCAAAATCTCTAAGCAACAACTCGTCCACCGAGCGCCATTGTTCACATATTGTGAAAACGTAGAACAATGGTGACGCTTCCCTTGGGTGACTGACTAAAACTACTCCAAGACTGCATCAAAAACTCATCCAGGAAATCAAACCCACAGCTTCTGGGTTGTACGACGGCTCCATGTCCACTGAACCAATGACCAGCAGTTTTACATCTGTTTGCTTCTCCCTCGTTCACAAACCCAGAATGGAGACTAAACTAATCTTTCAGTTCCTTTGGGTAAAAGGGAGGATTTCCACCTGATCAGAAACAGGTCCCTGAAAAGCACGATAGTTGTACCAGTGTGTGGAACAGTTTGGCCGCGCAGGACGCACGACGCTAACCTCAGATTCAGCACTGAAGGTGAAATATTAATGCCTTTTCTTCCTGCTTGAAGTTGCCACGCTTTGTCCTACAAAAAGAAAAAGTCTAAGTTTGCAGCTGGTTGGTCGCCAATTGATTTTCCTTTAACACCGCCAGAGTGAGGAGTGCTGAGCTTAGGTCTCGTCAGGTCATAAATCTGCGGATAAGTTTAGGATGTACTGAAAATATGTCATTTATTAGTGAGCTCATGTGAACAGAACAGTAGCTATGCTTTGCTTTGAGCAATGGAAGGTGAAACTACAGGGAATCATGTCGATAGATGCTAGAAATGCAGAGAGAACAGAACAAAGCAGACAAGTCAGGGAAAAAGATCAAAGCAGGTTTAGCTTTTGGACACTTAAAGACTTACCAAGATGTGGCCGTCTACCTAAACTGAACGGTTGGACAGGGAGAGGATTAGCAAAGAAGCTACCAAGGTCCATACATAGATCCATTGCTCAGATGGGACGGTCTGTCAGCTGTAGGCCTGTCACATAACAAATTTTGCTGAGCAATTAATTGTCTCAAAAATTATTGCGATAAACGATAATATTGTTTGAAGACATTTTTACACTGATTTAATGGAAATGACATAACAATGCAAGCCATATCCTTCCAAAAATAGATGCACCTTATTTTCAAAAGAACAATTAACACTGGAACTGATAAACAAGACAACCAAAATCAAAAATAAAATGAACTCTCAGTTTACGTTAACAAAAAATGCACTTGAATAAAAACGAAACAACATAAAACCAAAGTGTAAATAATAACTACATTCAACCAAAAGAGTAGAAATTATGAAGTCTGTACACTATCTTGCCCTTCAATAATCATTAGAGAAGATGGGCTTATCCTAGTTCACTCCTCCTTTAAGCCCAGTTCACACTACACCATTTTTTGCCTCGATTTCCCCCTTATGACAATCTTATAATGTTAAATGTTCTAACACTGTCGCTTGCGATTTCGTAGCCGATCATCCGTGTGACGAATGATCGGGTCCAGTCGTAGAACCTCGTGGCCGCTCCGATCTAAACCGGGGGTTTTCCCCGACGGGGAGCTTAACGCTGAATGTGACAGGTAGCCAATCAGAAAGCGCGGATTCTCCTCCGCGCTTTCTGACGGGAAATTACGGACGGGAATCCCAAACAGCTGTCGGCGCAGCCCGGAGTGCAGCGGACATCGGAGATGATATGTGGAAACAACATTAATGTTTATTCAACGTTTTGTACAAAGAATATCCACAGAAAGGACAAGGGGAGGAGTTGGAGCGAAATTGCTACCGCAGTTGATAAACCCGGTAACTTTTCAGCTGTTCTTCGTTAACGTGACATAAATAGGTTATAATGATTTTCATTCAGTCAGGACTTTGCTGACTCTAGCCACATGCATTTCAGGTAGATTGTAGTAAAACATTGTTTAATGCCTGGTTTTAAAATGAGTTAACTGGACTTGTAGCCATTATTTTGTGCCTGTTGTTGGACACCACACAGCACGACGAACCCGATATAATTTCTGTTGGCTATAGTGTGGTCTCTCAGGTTTTGAAAATGGGCCGACAATCAGGCGGACAGTTCTAAGATCGTGTAGTGTGAGCTGGACATTACGCTAAGGAAATGAGGAAGGGAGGGTCAGTGGAGAGCACCGGAGTTGAGCCTTTTTTTCGTCCAGTGCCATCAATAGAAAGAGAACAAGGCGATAAGCCGATAAATTAAAATGAGGTCGATAGCTTTCATTTATCATACAATTAATTGATTTATTTTTTATCGTGATAGGCCTAGAGCTGGTACTTATGCAAGAGGAACAAGAAGCCAGCCATTGTTGAAGGACAGCCACAAGATATCCTGTTGACAGTTTGGTAGGAAACATGGAAGAAAGGCGCTATCAATCCATCAATTCAAACCAATGTGTGGTTCACATCACTGACTCAGCACATCTCCATGAACTTATTATCCCCATCATAAATCATTATGGCTGCATGAGGTTGGGAAGAAAGATAAAGAGCAACTACAGAAGAGTTGATACTGTGAAGGTTTTCCTCATTTTTAGACTTTTCTTTAAAAAACCCCCATAAAATACAAAGAAGTTTGTGATTGGAATATGACCAAATGCTATAATGTTTATTGGGAGTGAATATGTTTGTCGGAGACTATTAGACTATGTTTACAAAGCAGGCAAATGCTACCCATATCCAATCTTTTCACCAAAAAAAAAAAAAAAAAATCCGATCTGTGCCACTTACATATGTGCTACTGCGTTTTCAAAGTGTCTCCGGTCTGAATGGCCATGTCGCATCTTATCCGGCTTTCTGTCTGCGTCACTGAACCACATGACTTCATAATGCCACAACTCTTGGCTCCAACTAACCATCCAAACAGACTTCTCTACAGAAATTGTGGTCAATGCTCCATGGAAGGCAATCACAATTAGCTGTTCTTTCTTTTTGTTAGCTTCCTCAGCGTTATGAGCTTGTGATGGTACTGTCGGCCTCCATCGCAGCATGAACTTTAACACTGATGCATAAACGACTCTATCCCTTATTACTTCTGTAAACGGTGCACTGCCATGTGGTGTCTCATGCAAATGCAGGTCACTTTGGGGACGTAAACTGTTCACAGAAATCTTACTGAAGATGAGTTAGTTACATGAATGGCCACACACACACAAAAAAAATCTGAATTCAGCATTATGACCTGCTGTGTGAACATAGACTTAGTAAATTTTTTAAGAACAAGGTTCTTTCATGTATTATTCTTATTTGATTCAGAATCTTCCATAAGAGAAAAAAAACCCTAATATTTCAGCCTAAAAGATGTGCCACAGTGTCCCGTTTTACACCCTGAAAATAACTCCAATCGCTCCATGTGTGAGGTATGATTTGTCACCATCAGCAAATAAATGCAGCGATCACAGATTGGATGACATAATTTGACCGACGCAGTCATGGCAACCTGAAGAGGCGGCTCTGGCATCTTGATAGGCTGTCGTCTCTGCGGCTAGGCGGCTCGGTTGCGTAATGTTCTCAACCTTGATTTTTCTGGGCTCCTCTTTGTGCCTTTGTACCTGCGCTGAATATTTATATAACGAACAGAGTGGAGAGGACAGGAACAGCTGCATTACAGAGCAAGAGTATTAAAGAGATGTTGGAGGTGAGGCTGGATATTAGGCTGTTTTTCCCAAAATCCAAAGTTACCCTGCGAGTGCACCATGCAAACTACAGCACTACAAACTGCAGAAAGCAATTATGAAGCGAAACGGCAAAGTTCCTCCTGTTTGGATGCAAGGTGGCCCAGCAAGCAGAGCAAGTTGAGCTTCTGTCAAAGCCATCTGCTGCCCCCTTTAATCAAACGCGTTTGAACCGTGTCACATTCGTTCGACCGGCCTCACCGTTTACTCCACCAGTCTCAGCGGCGAGAGATGACAGAGAACGGCGGCATGGGTGGGAAAAAGGATGCGAAAATGTAATATGTGTGTGTGTGTGTGTGTGTGAGAGAGAAAGAGCTGCTGGCAGCGGGTGGGTGGGTAGGTGGGAGGAAGATAGGGGTGCGAGCAGTGAAAGAAAGACTAAATGTCACTTTAAAATGCAGCGTGTTCCTGCTAATGACCGGTATTACAGCGAATTAAAATGCACACGGCGTTTTGTCCCTTGTTAGGCAGACCTTCACTTGTTTCTAAAATATTTAGAAATGTGCTCAAAGAGTTTATAGCAGAGGTACCCAGACTTTTTGAGACCAACGTCTACTTTTTCTGTCACCCGCTGGCTGAGATCTACCACATGAAACGAAGATATAAAAATTGTAAATGAAACTTTTGTATGCGAATATGCATTAGCTATAGCAGACATATTCAGGCAATAGAAAACCTAATGCAATTTCTTCCAATTAATGTAATTTCATATAATTATTGCGGTAGGAGGGTATTTCAATTATTGAAATACTCCATGACATATATTTGTAATGTTTGTTGTGAATGACGTAGACCAGCAAACGAACGAGGTAATTAGTCCAATTTTGACTTTTACTGAACATCCAGAAATCACAGCGGCTGTAGCAAAGGTAAAATAACCCGAACAGGTGATCAACTCAAAACCACTCGGACCTTTTTACTCTCTCTCTTTGTCGTTTGAGCACACGCGTTGGCGTGGCAACCGCCGGAGTTGTTTGGAGAAACAACTTATTGACTAAACAAAATAAATTTTAATGAATTAAACATTTTTTGACAAACTCCACATCTATAATATTGTTAAAATAAAACCCTGTTATAATTACACACATATATTTCTGTTAACTATGAGTGTTGTAGCTCAGTTCGATTGGGGGCTAAAATTGCAACATTCTCGGTACACTTTCACACGGCACTGTGTAAAACTAAGACCAGACGAGTAATTAAAGTGTAGAAATATTACTTATGAAATATTGTAGATATATAGTACATATGTGAATATATTATATCTAAATATACAAAACGTGACGTGAGCTCAAACTGCAATGCCACAGTTGGCTTACCAAAGGATTGTGTTTAAAGATCGCAGCAGGTACGGAAAAACACAAATGCAACAAAATCATGTACATGACACCACGTACATCACAACAGATCAAAGAAGTACTGAGGCTTTGAATGCTTGGATCTCAATACATCAGTTAGGATCCAAATGGTTCTCTGAGATTCGGCTTTGTGTCTCGGGAGCATGTTTAGTTTTTCGAAGGCGCTAGTCCCCGTGGTTTCGGGCTTGGATACCTAGTGACCACAGGAATGAAGAAAGTGTGTGAGTTTCTTTCCTGGAAAGGATTCGGATGAAGTAGCTCTCAGGATGAGAGCGATTTCTTTTGGAACAAATTTTCATCTGTTCCCAAAGAACAAACTAACCCAGCTGGGGAGGTTTGTCTTGAACAAGCGACTGATGTCTGTGGAACCACAGATGCTGACTTGACTAAGACCTTACAAGAAAGTACTGAGGACCATTGTACTGTCTTTGAAAAAACTAACCCAGCTGGGGAGGTTTGTTCTGAAAGTCAGACAGCTGACAGTCAAAATGATACCAGCGGCTTTACAAAGACAACATTACATGACGATGTTTACTGAGAGGATAGCAGTCAAAAAAACCCCGACCCGGCTGGGGAAGATTTATCTGTGGCTGACCTCACAGTAAAAGTCTTTGCTGAACTGACAACACAAGTTTTGACTACATCGATTTCATCTCTGTCTTTGCCAGAGAAGCGTGACGGCCCTGCCGTGTGGCAATTGGGGCTGATTAATTGCTTGCCATTTAAGGTACTTGATTGTGGGAGGTGCTCCTGATTACGCAGCCACCTGGTGGGTATTTAGGGAGCCACAGATCCACTCTTTTGCAAGTTCCAGCCTCCAAGGTTGTTTCAGCCTCAGCCCAGAGAGCAGACACCAGGCCCAGAAGAGGGCTTCCAACCTCAGGGGAGAAGCCCAGGCTGAGAGAGACGCCGGCAGAGAGGTCCAGACACTGAGGTCCAGACGCGCGGGTCTACTACATCTTGGGCAGCTGCTGTTATTCCCCTAGACATCATGTTTTTTAATAAATGCCTCTAAAAGTCTTAAATGTTGCTGGCTATCGTGTCTTCCCCATTTCTTGTTGCGGCCATCCGAGCCGGGCCGTAACAGAAGTCTCCATTAAAGGGCACATACACCAATGTGTTTGAATTACCAAACCAGATTTTATTTCAATGTCATTTGTAAATGTTAGCTTCTCATTTTCAACAGTGGAGTTATAAAGGTTATTATTTTGAAGATCTACATCAATATTTCCACTAAATAAGAGACAAAATAAATAGCATAGAGGAAAAGCCTCTCAGACTCTGAGCTCAAAGCAAGATGCCAAAGAGCACCAAACTATTTTTTTTTAATATTTAATTTCACATAATTATCATGGTAGAAGCCATTTGTTCGTTAAATACTTAATGAAACATATTTACCCTGTTTGTTGTGAATGACATATACTAGCAAACAAACAAGGTAATTAGGTGTAGTCCGATATTGTTGTTTATTCAAGGCTCAGAAATTGCAGCGGCTGTAATGCACCATGTGGAGGTTCCTCCATCTTTTCCCCAGAATGTTAGTATTTATAATGTTTTCACATAATATATTTAGAATTTTCACACAATACATTTATAATTTCACTCTCTTTGTGGTGGTTATTGCATTAGGTTGTTTACTATTATGGTGCACACATTTAGTAAACACCTTATGTTTATTTGAATCATTAACTACTTTGTTTTGCTGAGTCTGAAGGACTGGCTGAAAGGCAAACGAGGAAGTGGAAATGTCAAAAATGTTTTGGTTTGTCATGTTTATGCATTGTTTGTCGTTGTCTGCTCTCCCACCCCTCCTCATTTGTGTAGGCTAGCCTTTGTGTATAAATTACCCCGTGTTCATTGTGAGGTCAGTTTTGGTTTGTTATCCTGAATTAGGATATTTTATGTATATTATATTTTTGAGATTTGTTGTTGGAAGCCTTTTGTTAAGATTTTTTTGAAAAATAAATAGACAATATATTTTTTAATATATTCCTTTGTCCTTGTGCCTTAATGGTTAGACCGTAACAGATTTTGTTGAATTTTTTTTATTCATTAATAAAGTTAAAAGTTTTGTCACCTACTGCTGAGATCGACGTATTGAGCACCCCCGGTTTACAGTGAGAGGTTTTTATTCATGAATGGAGTTTCTGCAGTGGAAGGTATTAGCGTGAACTCGCATAGAAGTATTCCTCCGTGGCGTTTGCATCCATGACAAAGAAAAAAAAAGGGGTTAGCAGCAGTTACATCTAACAACATCTCTTAAAAGTTGGGAATGTATCCTTCACTATTTTTACACCTTGCACTGTGTGAGATGGTAAAAATATCCACATACCGCAATGCTTCAACTACAACTCGGACCCAAAATTCACACCACGCCACAGGAAGGGTTAAATGGATCAGAATGTGAGAAACAGCAGCTTTTCATTGGGATCGTCTCTCTAGTCAGACTCTGAAGGAAAATACGTCTATGAGGAAGTATTGGAGAATCAAGAATTGGTGAGCTGCTCATAATTGCAAAACTTGACATTTGGAAGATAAGTTTGCCAAATGGAAACGCATCAATTTCAAAAAATCTCTCGTTTCTCCACAAAACGTTTTGCCGCTAGGAAGAGGTGGAATTTTGACCGTATTGAAATTGGTTTATTTCGCAAAACTGCAATGGAAACACTTTTTTTGCATCACACAAGTCACATGATCAACAACCGGATGTTGCCACTGGCGCAAACCACGAAGAAGGTAACAGTGGTTGTAGGACCATGGAGCTGCGTTTTTTTTTTTAATGATGTCACTTGAACGAACTTATTCACGTGATTTTGTTTATTTAATGGAAACACTGCGATTGCGAATCCTGGGCGTTTTTAAAATGGTGCAATATTGACGAAGTTCTGCGCACTTTTTAATGAAAATGAATCTATTGAGATGGATTGTCATAGAAAGATCCCAATTAAATGCAGTGAATTTTAGCTGCTTTATGGCAAAATGTGAAAGGAAGTATGACTGCTTTTCATAGTCTCATGGGTGAGAAAGAAATAGCTGCAGAGGCAGAGAAGGTTACTTGAGGTGAAGATAGGATTTTTTCCCCCTGCACCTAAATGACTAGTCCCTGTGAGAAAATAAAAGATTTTCACATGCACTCAAAGACTGTCTGCTTAATACCCACAATCCTCCTTCAGCTCCAACACTCTGCTCCATTGATAAAACGGTACTTCAGCCTTGTGTCACTTCCTTTTTTTTAACAATGCTCCTGAGGACCAAGTGCACTAACTTCCATATATAGTTATTAATATTTCAGCTGTGTGTAAAGTATGCATTCTGATCCGTATGTAAGCGAAGGAAACGGACTGCATCAGCACTTTATCCCAACCGTTTTCCAATAACGCAGGAGCTTCACGCTTCTGCGGCGCGGCAGGGCTCGAGCCTGTCAAAATGCTGCAGTAATGGGAGAACATTAGGTACGTTTCTGCAGAGCCACAAGTGGAGATTCTTATTCACAGTCCAAAAGTGATTCCTACATGAGGAGAAAGACGATCTCCATACCCGTTGCCACCGCTTCTCCTCTTCAGCAACCCGTGGGGCCTGATGATGGAGCTGGACTGATCTCGGCCCTGCACTTGATGTTAGGGGGACGTGTTGACCTCGTCATGTAGGCAAATTCAATATGCCCCTAAGTGGGATGTGTTGTTTCTCCTGATAATAGATGAATGCCCGGACAAATTGCGCTGCAGATAATGTATCAAATAACGGGACAGATTCAATTTCTTTCACACACACACACTGGAAATGGATTTGGAGAAGTTGCCTGCTAATCCTCGACGTGAACACACACCAAGAGGGTGAGAAGGAAAGCAACAACAATCGTTTATTGTGTTCCTGCCGAGAGAAGAAAAATTGAATACTTAAGGCTGCCAGCATCTTTTTTGGTTTGCCTGGATCTGTATCACAATGCCGGCTCACAATGGATTTTTCTATCTTTAAATGCTCTTTTTTTTTTTCCCACAGAAAAGCAGGCGTGCTGAGGTGAGGCGCTGCTGCGCCGTCAATATGCCAGTATTAGCCCGTTAATCCCAAAGCACGGCGGTCTTGGAAGCGGGATTACTTGCTGTGTTGACGTTGTGTTTTTTTGGCATAAAGTTAATTTAGTATCTGGTGGGAAATTGTGAATGAGGCTCACGCTGCAGGGAGACGTGTGCGCGCACTGTTGGCAGATGAAGCTCATTTTTGCCGCAAATCAGATTATAAAGTCTCCAGGACTTCACAGAAACTCATCAGCGCTCATCCGTTCTGCAGGAGTCAGACGTATGTTTACCTGTCAGCGAGCTGTGAAATAAAACTCCAAACTCCTTCCAGCCAGAGGTCTCAGTGAGATGCTCAGGTTCTTCATTTCTCTTGGCTACTGGAAGCCTTTAGGGCAGAATCTGCCAGAGGAAAGTTTAAGAAGTGGGAACCTGCACAGACAGGTGGATGATGTGTTTTTCACCAGTGTGTTGCAGCTCTGCAGCAAGATAAATTTCAGGCATATTTAGTGTGGCATTCAGTTTATGACTCCAGAATTGACGTATTTGCTAAGTTTTTATTACATTTTGTATGTAATCGTTCTCAAATGCTCTCTGGAGACAAAAGGGGTGCAACGTCCATGCAGCTTTAAGTTTAAAAAATATGCCATAACTCATGACAGAAACTCAGTCAATCCAAACCCTTGTATGCGGAAATGGGGTCCAACCGACCCCACACACGTAAAACCTGTCTAATCCATAGACCTCTACGTTTGCCTCAGTCCTCACATGCGCAAGGGTTAATTTGTATGTATAGAGAACTTATTAACAATGAGGGGAATGCAGAGTGACAAAACAGGAGCTGATGAAAGAGAAAGCATAAAACACAAACGACATACAACGGGCAAAACAAGAACCCAAAAATATACAGAAATATGTAGTTAATTTAGGAAGGACTTGTGTTTAGGGTTGTCACCCGTCCCTTAAAATACAGAACCATCCTGTATTTGGCTGTCAAATGTAGCATACTGTATTAAACCAATATGGAATACAATTTGTTCTGTATTCTACAAATGTATATGTATAATAATAAAAGGTGGTCCCCAAGTACTTTAGGCTGCCCCAGTCATTGTTTCACTCAAGGTGTTGCGATATTGTACCCAAATGCTTTCTGGGTAACACCGACACACTGGCTTTAAATATAGACTGGTCCCTTGGTAACCCTAGTCGAAGCACCCCCCCCACAAGACTAGGACAACGCGCATTAGTTGTTACCTTTCTGAAAGGTGATAAAAAAATTTGGTATAAATAACTACAAAACTAAAAACTAATACAATGAAGATATAGTTTTTAAATGAATGCAAGGAAAATATCAAGTAAAACAATACATAAATTTTTTTATTAAGCTGTATTTAAAAGGGTTGTGTTATGTAAAATAGACTTTTTTTTAAGCTATACATATACGTAATGTTATTCCCTCATACAAAACATACCTGGAGTGTTTGTCAGTCGAAAGTGTTGACTCCACAGTTCTTCCGTAAAATCGCCGATTACAATTTCGCCGAAACACTGCATATGTACGTGGACACTTGACGCTCAAACGCCTCAATGAGATGCCAATGTCTCCTCTGATGGCTAGTGAGTGCCATGGCCGTATTATGAATATCTCATGTAACTATTCACATCTGTCGCCGCCATGACTTTTAATGACTTATTACATGAACAAGCCTATTCATGTATGATTTTCATTTTGTTATTTAACAGAAACAACTCAATTGTGTTTTTTCGACATACTGTAAGCACAATGTTGAACAAAACTTAGTGCACATTTGTAATGGAAACAAATTCTTCTCATTTTGACATAACAGATTGAACTGAACTCAGTGGAATATTGTTTAATAACTTAACTCTGTTTCAAACCTCTTCACATCTTCGTCACTTATCTCTTCGCCGTGTTCAGTGGTCTTCAGGGTGCAGGAGACAAAACACTGATCTGTTGGTAGTTAGTACAATTTTAATCGGCGAATTTGATTAGTTATTGAATGTCCTCTAAACTAAATTGAACTATAAAGTGGCATTTTATTTTGTAATATACTTGCATTAATCATCTCCCATCTATAAAAAAAAGCTAAACAGTCAACAGCAGGAAAAGGTACAAATGGGACGCAATAATGTCAATCAGGGACTCCCTGCAGAGACCCGGAGGGAGACGGCGCTCTTCGTGAGACATCGCTTACAACCATTCCTGACCTTATTTCTAAACCCAGTAAATATCCTCAACCTTTCTGACCCTGAAGAGAAATTAAACCTTCTTTCCTGAGAACTACATTTATAATTCAGCTTCTTTCAGGCCACATGTATACAGGCATCAAATAAATATAGTCTCTTTTTCCTGTGTTCTGCTACAATCCTCACATGCACCTGCATCACACACCCTCCTCTTGGCTTCCTGACTCTGATGGAATCTATATAAAGCAGCATGACAAACACAGCATACAGAAGATCCGCCAGAGTTTTGCAGATGTGTGACCCAGCTGACTTGTTGCGCCTTTGTTTTCCTTCATGCCCTGTGGTCACAAACAGCTACTTTTTCCTCAGGCAGTCTGGCTGCGAGTTGTGGGGATGAAACGCCTGCCCACCGTTTTCAGTCGTACTCTCCCTCAAAGGACTTTCTGTTTTGTTGACTCATCATTTCCCTGGCAGCCGTCCGAATGGCCACATATCTGTCGCAACAACTGAAAGTAAAACCTGAACATGTCTCTACTTTACATTATGGGTAAAAATAATGATAAAAGCATAGCGATGACAATAATGTTTAAGTTGTTATTTGCATTTCCAATAACTGGAATGAGTTTCACTTGCTTATTGTAAACTGGAAAATAGACAAGATTCTGTTAAGAAAATAAATTTAAAATAAGCTAGTTTTAAAACTTAACATGTCTTGATTCAAATGGCCTAAATTGTGGTTTTAAAATCAGTAACGTATTCTGGCTTTTTGACCTTTATGTTACCTGTAGTTAAAACAGATGGTTTGCTAGGATCGTTTGAACTGCCTTTTGTCTGTGTGGGAAAACAATCCAGCTTTTCACACTCATCTGTGAAAAGCCGTAAACAGGCAGGAGTTACTGGCTTGACAGAGGGTCAGAGATAGCTCCTGGATTGGAGGAGCAAAGATACGCCTTATTTGAATAAATTAAAGATAAGAATACACCTTTTACTATAAAACTTTCTACACAGAAGTAACAAATCAGATTTGCTCTTGCAATTCTCCAAAGACGTCTTTGGACGTCTTTGCTTTTCTTTCTTTCTTCTTTCCATTTATGTCAGGTAAATGAATGTATGTCTCCGTTGTTCTGCAGTTTCTGTTGTAAATTTATGCATTGTCTTATATTGGATTAAACTCTGTAATTCTGTGACGTCAACACCCATTGTTGTTTTCCTTGTGGCCACACGTGGCTCGCCGAGAGGACCTGGGATCCAAGAGGAAGAGAGAGCCAGACTTTTTCCAAATTAATTAATTCAGAGAATCTCTTCCTTAACAATTCCTAAAAAATATTCCATCTCAAAATTCTAAGCTTTATAAATTCAATGTGTTTCAAGATTTTCATCAAGTTTGTTCATGTGTATTTAGTTTAGTACTTTTTGGACTCCAGGAATAATTTCGATCCACCAAACTGATTCTAATGATAAATTGCTGCATCCTTTCTTGCTTTGGTTCTCTGGATAGTCCAGTTACAATCACTGTAAGCAAACTGCAGCTGGGTTCACCAGAGAGCAAACTGAGACTGACTTTTATGTGAACCAGAGTCAACTAGAGTTCTGATTAGCTTTTCGCACCTGCCAAAACAAAGCGCACCACCTCACAAGATGCATACTACAGATTAAATCCCGATCAGAAAACTAAACAAAACCAGTAAAATGACTCTGTGAGCTTGAGCTTTATTTTCAAAACCCCCAAAAATCCAATAGTAGTGAAAAAAAAAGTCAACGTTTTGTTTGGTTAAACTAAAAAACATTCTAATTCGAATTCGTACCTTTTGCATTATGGAATGAGAAAAAACTTATACAAACTTGGAAAATGATCAAGTGGAATTCTGTACCTTTTCAGACTGCTTAGAAACCCTGTGCAGTGCACCAAACCTTAACTGAGCCAATTACGTCCTCCATACAGCTCAGAAATAATAAGCTTAAAGCTGTTAAAATGTAAAAACCTCAGCCTGTTATAATGAGGTAAACACAAGTGGCTCTGGATTTTAATTGTAAATCCACGCACCCTGCCTTCCGACTACATAAAAGTAAAAGATGAATTCTTTTTACGAGGCAGCGCCAGACTCGTAGGTAGATAATCAGGATTTGAGCATTTGTTCCCCTCCCGCAGCAAACTTCACACATCAAAACAGGTAAGAGAATGTAAAGTGTTTCAATTAAAATGAGTATTAGCGAGGCAGATGGAGGGAGCATTAAACCTGGTTAGAACAGCAGCAGATTAGATCTGAGTCATACAATTTTTTTTGCAATAACATCACTGCCTGTGCCTCCCACTCTGCTCTGACCTCTGGATAGTTGAGTGCACTTGTTTCTATGTTTTTCTGCCACTCGTCCTCCTGGTATCCAACAGCGCAAATATGTGATGCACACAGCCACTACAAACCCACAAAAAAAAAAAAAAACTAAAAATACCACCAGCCAAAATTCAAAGGCATATCCAGCAAAAACAAAAAGGTGGCATCGTTCGTTGTTGTGTTCAGGTCTGCGTCCCGGAGGCAAACCGAGTCGAACCTCTGAGGAGGGCTGTGTGGTGGGAATGGGTGGCAACAGGAAAGTAACACGAAGGGGGGCGTTGCTATTTTAGATTCAAGCGGACCCCTGCTACCTGTGTGTGCTCAGGTGTACGTCATAAGCTAAATGTCCTCGCATACAGGGAATTTGTAGTGTTATTTGATGTTTTCTGTGCTTTTATACCAATAGGTTCATGTCTAATTGGAATTGTGCTTCCTTTCAGGTCTGTTTTATTTATTTTGTAGCTTGCTAAAAATCAGGGCTTTGTTCTACGCTCCGCTTCGTACAGAGTGTCTGTTATTTAGAAACTATTGTTCCTGCTTTGACCTCTGGACAGCAAATCGATGCTACGTTCGATTTGCTACGAGGTTCTTTCTTTTGAAGAACCTCTTACAACTATTTTGCTTCTTCTGATAGTATTTTAGGCTGTTTTCACATCTGGTAGTCTAGTAGACTCGGTTTGATTGGGGACCGAAATTGCAGCATTTGTTATATTTTCAGCTGGTGCGGTTCACTTTCACACTGCACTGTCCAACGATCCAAACCTTTTTAAATACATGGTTACCTCCTCAACTGGGGATGGCGCTACTGGGGAAAACAACTGAAGGAAATAACATGAAAACCTCTGAAGAAGACACTGAGCACAACTTTCTTATTTGCAAAATACAAACAACAAAAATAGAGCGGCGTCAGACGTTGTTGTTTGTAAAAGGCAGTCAGCAATTTCTCCCAAACTGTTTTGTATGCAACGCTGAACCAATAAGGTCGAGAGTCGACACCATCTTGTGGATGAAATGGAGTCAAATTTTGAAGCATGTCTGTCAGACGAGATAAGAAAATATATAAACTTGTATTATACATTAGTGAGGAACTATAATGACTTTCAGGGAACAAAATGTATGTTGGAGAAAACAGCGAAGACCCTTTGTTAGGTTGAGGCACTGTTTTGAGTTATGTGGAAATGAAGGAATTTGTCATAAGAAATGTAAGAAATTATAATTTCTTACATTTGTTCTATAGAACACAGAGTACACACCCATGTGTGTGGACACCTTTATTGTCTTCCCAACATGGAACAACCAAAGCGGCATCTTTTTCTTCGTGTTGTTTCCATGATGAGGAGGTATGAGTTTGAAGAAATTTCTCCGTCTTGTCTGCTGTTAGCATGTGCTTGTTCTAAATTAAAATGAGCACTTTCTTCTTTGATTTCCAATTTTGACTTTCAATGATTCATGTCCTGCTAAAGAGCCCCCTGGTGGTTGAAGAAAAATCCACAGAAAAGCCGCACCGGGCGTGGGGAAAAAAGTAGCGGCTTATAGTCTGAAAAATACGGTTCTTGCGTTGAATAGACATTTATCGGTGCATCGTATGGTGTCTCTTGAAGATTAGATTGATTTTTATAAATATAAATCTCTGTTTCTGTGCTCCTTCTTTACTTGTTGGTGTTTTGTGTTTCTCTTGCCTGCCTTTGTATCTAAACGTCAAGTCCACTTGTGCATCCAGCAAGTGCTCAACTAACGAGATGCAGGAAAACTAAGCAAGGCCGGCTCGCAGGGCATTGAAGCATACCTACTATCACTGAAAAACACAAATTAAGCTCCACAACAACAGTGGGAGTTGTGGGAACAGAGAAGCTAAAATGATCCTCTCAGTTGGGAGACTGCATGTATTGTATCAGTGTGTAGAAGAGGAAATGTGAATTAAGCCTACTGATTTACAACTCTGCTCGCTGCACCCCACACAGTGTCTGCACTACAATCAGCTGGTAGGTGGTGAGATGCAGTTGACGTCTGCTTGTGGGCAGATAGTCTGCAAGTTTTTCTTTTCCAAGGAGACGAGAGCTTCTCCATTGACTCGGAAGATGGACTGCCTTCTCAGAGCCAAAAGTCACATGAGAACATCTGCTGTGAGAAAATAGTGAAAAATATTTTTTTCCCTCCTCTCCTTCCCTATATTAGAGCGCTCTGATCGGCCCGTTGCCATAGTTATGTGAGGCTGGGGGAGCAACACGGCTGAATAATGAAATTATTAATAAATGAGCACACAACAAAACCAAGGCAGCACAAGACCCGAGTACATACACATTAGAGCGTGTGTATAACATCTTTTCCTGAAGAAATGAGAAAGAAGAAATGTTGGACCTGTGGATTCATTAAAATTTTATGCTGACTTTCAGCAAAATCATGCGCAGAAAAACAGAAGATAAAAATGAATTTGGGTAGAAAACCTTTGAGGTTTTCACAGAACAGCTGCATTTATACTCAGATTAAATTAGGTCTGTATTAGGTCATATGGGTCATTAGATGAATTAGATTTGCTTTAGAATATCAGATTTTATTCAAATGTGTCTGATTTACTTCGACTTCACCAATGCACTACTTTGTGTTGGTATATCACATAAAATCCCAACAAATAAAAGAAAAAAGTTTGTGGTTGTAACATGACAAAACAGGAAAAAATTCAAAGGTTACATATACGCTTACCTGGTACTGTGTGAATTGGACCTACTGTTAGTTGATGAAGATCCTGGTTTGTCTGTGCTGGCCACTAGCGCAAATAAGATAATGCTACCCTTGGCTAGGCTAACAACTAGCATGCCTAGATTGGTCACCTGCAACTCATATGTAAATTCTTTAAAGATAACTTTATCAAGAAAAAATGGTTGTCATACAATATCTGTAAGTGACATACACTAGATGCATTGACGTGTTCTTTTGACATTCCACTGTCTCTGACAAAATGGACTAGGCAAGTGTCCATAACCAGTCTCATAGCACCATTTTTAAAAAGTAAGAGTTTCAAACCACCAAAACCTTCCACCATTTTGCTTTGTTCTTTATTTAGACGGGTTTAAAAGCTCAATCGGTTCACAACCGCATGCCGACAGCGCATGTCAGTTTCCCTAGCAACCCCCCCCCCTCCGTGTCCATTTGTTTTTCTCATTCTGAAAGTGGAAGATCCTTCAAGTTAGGACCAGACTGAAAAGCCACACTCCAAAACAACACGTTCGAATGTCACACAACTTTTTATGGACTTTTGCGTTGCTGTGAGAGCTCTGGTGGAGCCAGATGCTGTCTGAAAAAAAAACCCACAGTAACAAACATCTTATTGTTACTTCCTGTCCTTGTTTTTTTTTTTTTTTTTTTTCATTATTTTCACTCCTAGTAACATCTGCCTGTTGATCATGTGACTTGTGCAAAAAAAAAAAAAGCATTTCCATTGCAGTGGTGTAAAATACATCTATTTTGATACAGCTGAAAAACCACCTCAAAAACCAAGAGTTTTTTCAAAGTTGCCGTGTTTCCATTTAGCAAATTTATTTTCATGATTTCAATTTATGGTTAATGGAAACACAGGTTACGATGAATTGTTACCCAATGGTCAGCCTGCACTGGAAACCAGGGGGAAAAAAACTAAAAGAGTTTGGGACTCTTCTCTGTAACCTCTGCTGAACCCAGAATCGAGGGCTCTACAGCGTCTCCTGAGCCTCGCTCTTCGGTGATGATTTTCTCCATTCACAAGAGGCACTCGGATCAGCCCATGTAACAAAGTGGCCACTCCAAAGCGACAGGAAACGAGTATCTTCTTTAGCCTACACACAGAACAGAAGAGCCAAAGACGAAGGTGGTGATGAGGATGATGTGGATGATAAACAAACTGAAAGCTGAAATCTTGGCATTGATTTTGCTGGATGCTGCTTTAATGATACCACATTTTATTATTCAAGCATATTTTTGAGCTTCGTGAATATTATCTGTTGCTATAATAATTGCATCTCTGCAGAGATGTTCCTTTGCTCTGGGGTTGGTTTTTTTTAACTCTGACTCAGATGACGATGATATGATTGCCTGATCTGTTATCCCATTCATTCAGCAATGAGTGCTACGTTTTCTGTTTAAGTAGTTGTATTGGATTTACTATCTTTGTAAAAAGAAGGAAGAGGTTTTAATCACAGCATTTAAAATAGAAGAAATGATATGACGTTTCCAGGTTTGTGCAGCTATGTAAGACTCAAGTTTTCACAACAGCAAAGCCTGAGAGATAGCCTGCTTTTTATTTTGGGTGAAACATAGTTCATTTCACTTTTAAACAAACTAAGTATAGTTGCTGTTGTACATATTATTTTTGCATTAACTCAGTGTTGTCTATAAAAAACAAGTTGCATTATTTAATAGTTTGCAGGGGGAATTCTGTCACCTAAACAGGTAACCTAACAGAAGAGTTTGTTTTTCAGTCATTTGAGCCACCTATTGAACCTCGTGTGCACATTTTCAACAAGTTGAGTTAATTCGTGTGATTTTAGTCTCCAGTGATTTAAGATGAGGCCACAGTGTGAAACACTTTGCTTATCAACTTCTGCCACTTTCCAAAGGTCGACAAGCGGAGCTACAAGGAAGTTGCGAGGCTTTCCACACCCGTTAATTAAAGACTTCTGCTGGACAAGAGTTTGCAATTAAAGTGTCTCCTGAACCACTGTATGTCATGAGGGAGGTGCCAGGAGGAACTCCCGCTCACCCATTAATTTTTAAACCGCCTTTATTGCGCTGAATTATTCAGTGAGTCGCGTGTCCTCTGGAACTAAGTTGCTACTTGTTGCCTTTGGTCTCCAGTCCTAATGGGAAGCAGCAGCTTTGCTTCCCATTAGGACTGGAGACCAAAGACTGTACATGTGTTAGGCTACAGGAAACATGAGGAAAGTCTGTAGACAACAATAAAAAGAATGGTAATTAGTGAACAATAATGTTGATTAGATCTAGTTTAGCTTAACTCAGTCTCTGCCTGAGACTGAGTTAATCAACACTTGGTAATGTAGAGCAATGTTAAGAGAGAAAATGCAGGATAGATGAGGTAATAGTGGAGACATGGATGCATAAACTGATTCTAAAAGTCACTTCTGAGGTTTTCTGAGGTCCAGAAGTTCACAACATACACACTCGGATGCATCATGTTAATATATTTCTCCCTTGTGGAAGTTTTTCCTTCCAGTTTAAACAGATCGTGAAGTGACATGTTGCTCCAGCAGACAACACCATAGAAAATGGCTGACACCACAGAGTTAAAGAAGCTGCCCTCCAAAACACCTCAGTCTCCTCACGCACAGCTCCTTAAAACACACACCTTACCGCAGCAGCGTGTGAAAGAACCAACTGATTTAAATATGCAAAGTCCTTCATCTCCATAATGTCTGAATTTAGAGCAGGAGACCAGAATATAATTCGGATTTGTTTGTTTCATTGAAAGATTCAGCTTAGTTTGTCGTCTCCCAGTTTACTCTAAACGTGTTGCGCTAAACGCATTTCATAAGCCAGTGGAGCTTATGTAAGACCAGGCTGCATCCGGTTCGGATCGCCCGGGTCGTGCACACACAATGTACCATATCTCACACTGATCCCAATCCATTATTCACAACATCCATTTCTGTAGCAGAATCTACCACCCATTTTAATCTGTGTTTTTTTTTTTGTTTGTTTTGTTGTTTTTTTTCCTCGAACGCCGAATCCGACCGACTCTGACCGCACGCTCCAGCTCTAACCGGAGCCGTTCGTAGTAGCTTATTTTAACAGCTCTGCGAAGACCCGTTTATCTTTATTGAACCGAATTCTGGCAACACTTCTGGCATCCTACACGTTCTCATTGTGAAAACAGCGGTTACCGTGGTAACAAGAGGCACCACAATAAGGGCATGTTAGAAGACAAACAAACCGTGCTGCGCCGTGGAGGCTGGGGCCGAATGATACGTTTATGTAATCAAGGACAGCTACTGTACAGCCACTTTTTTTTTCTGTCATCTAGAGCATCACCATGGCAACACATTTGGTCGATCTGTTATTCAGACTCATCCATGCTTTCTTTAACCACCTGGTTCGTAACTGGCCAGGTCAGCTCTCCCTATTTTTTTTTTTTTTTTTGCTCCAAACGCTCCAGGGTGGAAGCAGGTAGGAGAACAGATAGGTGGAGAGCTCTGACATCAACATGGTGAATTTGCTAAGCAGTGCCATAGATTTGTGTCCTGCTCATTCACATGGATGCCACTGGCACTTTTCGTGGAGTAACTGGATGAATTTGTACACTTAAGGTGACAGATGCACCTCTACAGTGTAGAGATAAAGAAAATAACGCAGATTTAAATTGATACTAGTTATTAAAGGGGCAGTGTTATGTGTTTTTCAGCTGTACAGTATCATTTTGTAGCACAAGTAATTCCGTCACCATCAAGTGTTATAAAAATGCTGTATATATCAAGCATGACTTAAAAAAAATTTTACTTTTGAATTTATCGCCTTGAATTTGGGCCTCTGTCTCTTTAAGAAGCGCCTGTTCTTTCTGAAACTCCGCCTTCAGCATGTCATCATTCCTCTATTAAGCGCTTACAAACATTCGTTGGAGTACTGGACTGATAAGTAGTTTGTATAACGAGCTCAGCAGATGCACATTTCCATCAGATGTTTGCTAATTGCTGTTGGCTAGTCTGAAGGAGCTGAGTGGAGGGAGAGCTGCTCTGTAACGAGGAAGCTTGGAAACTACAGCACCAAGGAGGAGCTTTGTCTCGATGGCGTTGCCCCAGGCGTTTTACAATCAAGAATGGTTGCCACGGGAGACTGAGGGATTTCTCAAGCAGGCATGAAAGAATCAAGGAAACACTGCAGGTATGTTTTTGATGATTGGATAACACTATAACATAGCACAATTTTACATAATAGTACCCCTTTAAACGTAAAGTTTAGCTATAACTTGTGAAAACAGAATCACAAACTCTCCATATGATCTTAAATTATTAGTCATAAAAAGAAAACAGAACACCTTACTTAAAATTTTGATATTAATCTTCAGAGTGAGCAGGACTGAATTCTGGTGTTCTGGTGTAAAGATACCCAGATATTGTTTCTAAATTTAAATATGGCCAATGGGTTTTTAGCAGCTTTTCAGTTTATTCCAACAATATTTGCATTAAATTTCCACAAAGAATGACTAGTGATATTCTTTTACATCTATTTTTCTGGTCATTAGGTTGCAATCCATGTGCTTTTTTAAATTTTTTTTACATCATTTTCCATCCCACAGACACAAAAAGAAATATCCTTTTTTGCAAAATTTTACGTTTCTTTGTTTTAAATCCTAAAAATTGGAAACAAACCGGTGATCCTTTAAAAATCACAATTTCCCTGTAGCAGATATTTATTTAAAGATATGCATTGTCTTTTTTTTTAAATCATTGTGTGACCTTTGCATCTCTAAACAAGTTTTATTTGGCCTGCCTGGAAGTAAAAACATTTTTTTAGTGTGTCTGGGGTTGGACCACTTACCAGAACTTTGAAGCCGAGTCAGTTTGGAGCCCGAAACTCACAATCCAGACATGATATGCACTATGGCACATCGGCAGTATCACCTTTGAATGGCAAAAATAATAGTATTATTGGCTTTTGAGTTCTGTGGGCCAAATCTGTAGTTAAATCAGACTTAGATGCTGTGGCTTTTCCTTAAACGGGTTGATTATGATTGGAAATTCTGCAACATGTTTATATTATAACAGTTCTTTCAGAAGGATACTACTATTATTTTATTTTCTAAAATAATGAAAAATTATCATTCACTACAATTCTTGGAAGGTCATAGTTGCAGCCAAGTGGATCTTGTAACTCTGCAGAAGTCCTGCACGTGTTGACAGAGAGGGCCGCACTCTGTTCACCTGCGTCAGCAGCACCGATCCAAGAATCTAATAAACCCCATCTGCCCCTGTGTGGCGAACTGAGTTTAGATTGTGGATAGTGCATCGCTTCAAAAGTTCAATGTTAGGTCATTTTATATATATATATATATATATATATATATATATATATATATATATATATATATATATATATTTTTTTTTTTTTTTTTTTTTGGCCGCAGAAAGCTTTGAGCAATTTTGTCCCCTCTGATGCTGTGGTATTTATTATTCAGCTTTAAAGTTATCCTAAAATAGAAATCTATCCCATGAAGAATTACTGACCAACGCAGAGCCACTGTAAACGAAACCATAGTGGCTGCTCTCGCATACTTAGACAAACCAACTGAACAGATTCAAATTAGAGACCAAGGAAATGAGTAATTCAGTTTTTTTGTATGTGGGGAAAAAAATGAGCAAATGGCACACAAAACTGTCACCATTTGAGTTATTATTAATATCAGTGAAAGGTGCGACTAGAACCCAAATTAAAAGCTTTTCATAAAACGTTCCCGTAAAGAACAGTTGAAGAAAAACTACTGTTTGCAAGTTAGGATGCTGTAAAAACTAATGGGCTTCCTTGCTAACAGCCATTTCTCATTATCTCTCTTATTAGAAAGCCTAAAAAGAGAGTCCAAAAAGGTTTGCTAATGCCAAGCAAATATCAGGATAGCTACGTTTGGCCAACTTAGCAACATAGGAAATTTTTCATGGTTGTTTTGAAGCCAGTTTGGTGGCAAAGTGAAGAAATTCTGCTTGTAAAATTACGTATTGCACATAAATACAATGATACACACATCTTCTGTAATTCTTACCTATGACAGGTAATGCCAATGGATCTAGTTTGTACTGTAAAACGCTGGAACAATATGGGGTGTTAGGGACATCTGTTCACTCTACATCCAACATGGCGGCGACGTCGAAGTAAGACTTAGCGCTCAATGAGGCGCCTGCCTGACAATGGCACCACCTGCAGGAGACTTCTCTCTGTCGCCTTTCTTGCTGAGACTTTACTCTGACGCCGTTTAATCAAAGGTCTGATCTCTTTTTGTCTATAGTGTGACATCTGAGCCCCATTGTTCTTATATCTAAGACCTAAGAATGTCCTAAAACGTACGCCGTACTACGGAGAACATTTCTAGGTTCTGAGTAAACCGTTTCCACAAGGAAATATTACAATATTTCTTGTGGAAATGACAAAAAAAAATTAGTGTGGCTCCGTTTAAGAGGATTTAACGCAACACCTCCTTTAGAGACCATTATAAAATTTCACACTTTGTCGCTGCCCTTGTTTACTCAGCCAACAATTTTAAGACCTTTTTTTAAATCAGCTAATTATTTACACATTTAGAAATGGTGGTCCTCATTTGGTGTCACCCTTGAATTCATTTCTCAGTGCAACGCCTTGTCTCACTAATGAGATGCTTTGAGTCTGAGGGAGTTTAGCGTCGCTGCAGTGCCACTTCAGTTCCTTCTCTCCTCAAGTGTAATGGTACCGAACACGTTTGGTCCATACTGGTATCGAATTATGAAGCTGTTGAGTCTATTTTTGCTTTAAAAATAGTTTTTGCATACTGTGCTGTAGCTTCCAGAAGGAAAAAACTCTTAAACTTTTTCACATTATGCCATGGTGCAGCTAAAAGAATGTTTACTTTAGCGAGCCGGTAAGACTAGATGTTTTATTGTGGAAAAAAAAAAAGACAAAAATATATAACTTTTGTTTTTTTCTTGTCATTCTTACTGTGTTTACTAAAGATATTAGAAGGAAGTGTTATTCTGGATCAGTGATGCACAGATAATACATACGAGATCAAATTACTAAAGATGTTTTCATTAAATTTTTTTTTAAAATCTCATTCACTCATTAAGTATAGTTCATGTAATCACTAAAAGAAATCACAACTGAAAAGGAGCAGAAAGAAGTATAAATTTGTAATATTCATCTAAAAAGAAAATTAGCTCAATTCAGAAAACTTAAACATATTTTTTTAATTTTACAATCAATGAAGAAAGAGCTTTAGATGGTTTCATCTCACTTTATTTGAAATGCATCTTTCCATCGTTGGCGTCCTGGATTGAGTTTTTTCTTTTTAATTTTGAAATCTTAAAGCTAAAATTGGTCACGTTTGTTCTTGCATCTATAAACCTTTTCTGAAACACCTCTAGATCTTCTCTTTTGTCATATAAATATCTTCTCCAAACATGCAGAAACTCATGCGCCATTTGGGAGAGATTAAACGTGAAAGCCCGGTGGAGGGTCGACTTTGCAGAAACAGTTTTTCCAAGAAAGATAACCTGTTTTAATTGGCTCAGGTTGAAAACAACAACACAGCAGACGTTTGGTTGTGCAATCGGAGACGTTTCAGAAAGGAACCGCCGAGCGTACAGCGGCCGCGGATAAAACGCGATCTTTGTCGGTCACATTAAGCTGTTTTTCTCCGATGTGGAAAAACAAAACTTCTGATGGAAAATAAATTATTTTCTAACAAACAGCATGCATTTCATGAATTTTAATGCTGTGCGTGCTCGTTCGGCTAGATAATTGTTCTGTATTTTTCGTTAGCAGCACTGCCAGCTGCTCATTCTGGGGATTTCATTCATTAGGCCCTTTACAGGCTGTTTATCTAAGACGCTCTAATTTCTCTCTTGCTGAGGTCCCAAACAGACAAAGTGGTCAACCTGAGCAGCTGAAATTACTCCATCACACTGCCGGGTGCACAAGTACGGCGGCATGTTGGACCATTTCATATGGAAGCACAAACAAGTTTCACGTTGCGATACAAGACGAAAACATACTCGGAGATAGCTTGAGCTCTAAGACTCAAGCTTGTGTTGTGTTTTGTCTTAGTAATGACACAGTCAGCAAGACTAAATATCTGAATGAAAAGGAAGGAGCTTCTGTGTTTTCTAACCAGAAGAATAATTTGACACTAGAGACGCAACTATAGCTAGTTTAGAACAAATAAAACCTGACTAGCATCTTATATTAGCAACTGGCACTGTTAGCATTATCACTAGGGCACGTCAGACTCCCAGAAGGTTGCCTGCATTTCCCAGTCACTCCATGCTCCATGACAGGCAGGTTTTGTCCATTAAAACTGCAATATGTAACTTTTATTTTAAAAAGTATGTTTGTTTGTTTTTTACATATATATTTGTTAAAACTGTTACCATGTCGTGACAGTGTAAGATGAGACAATATGAGAACAAGTTGAGCTCCACTGCCGTCTCCCAGTGCTCCCAGTGCTCCCAGTGCTGACTGCGGAAATACACCACTTGGTCAGAAACAACCAATCGGAGCCAGGAGGAGGGGCTTAGTGCTGTCAGTCACCCTGTCTCTTTCTCTCTCCTACGCCACAACATAGACTGCCAGAATGCTAAGGCTAGTTAGCATTCACGGGAGCCCAGGGAGGAGGTCTAAATATGAGACAGATTATCTGTCTCATATTCTATAGCCAGGAGTCAGGACATAGAGACAGTTTTAACAAATATGTAAAAACCACATTTACAGTCAGGCAACTGCTAGGACAGCTAGTTGTATATTGGGGTCCTTAACATGTGCTGTTTCTGCAGAGTTTCATTTCTTTATGGCAGCCCAGCAAGCAAGGAACCTTGTACTGAAAACGTGAGTTTGTACTGCTTCATATGGTGTTGATATGTGGTTTATAGTCATGTTTGGATGTAATTCCTTTAGAAGTTCTTGTCATGACTGTTTACTGTAAGTTTGCACTGTAATTCATCAGTATTGCTGATAAGAAGCTAATTTAGCGAGCTGAATGTCACAGATATAACGTAGACATTATATGTATAATTACTTTATGTTTTTGTTGCTGTTGTGTTGCAGATACCATACAACTGGTTCTGTAATTTGGATGGACCTTCATTAAACTCTGCTAAATTAAGAGCTCTGGTTCCATGTCACCTCTTTAATCAAAGTCCCTCTGTAGATGAGGAGCTAGCGAAACGGTCTCAATTTATTACATACAGTAATTACTGCGAAATGTAGGACATGCTCTTAGCAGAGGGAATATATTCATACAGACATATGCAGTGATTCATATTGGTGTCAGGCAGGAACTGAAAACACAATCGTTAAATGAAATATTTAAAATGTGGATCATGATGGTTGTGATGAATGAAAATATCCTAGCATTTGAAAAAGTGCAAAGAAAGCAATGAGCCTCATAGGCAACTCGCAAACGCAGTCTGTTTACGGGTAAAGAGGAAAGCAGTAACATATCCTCCTGAGAACTTATGTCGTTTATAATGGACATTTTGTGATCCTTTATATTTTGTTCCTACTTTGAGTTACCTTATCAAGCCCTACAGTTCTCTGTAGAGGACATCCAGGGCTTTCCAGGGATGTGCCATGTGATAGGTTTGCATTCCGGGAAGTCCCTTTTTTTCTAAATCAAAATGGCGGGATTACCAGCAAGCACATTTTATGGAAAGAGAAGAGGTAAGTCAAGTATTTAACTTTTTTTGCAATTTTTGCCATGATAAATATTGATATTCTTCTGTGTTTTATCGCCCTCTCAAAATGAATATAATGCAAAAAAAAAAAGAGAGAGATGCCGTGAGATCGACAACTGGATGCCAGCCAAAGAGGCCTTGCGACCGGACTCACTGGAGGGTTTTCTGTTCTTTGAATTGTCTTTGACTGAAAGGTGCTATATAAATAAAATTGCCTTGCCTTGCCTTGCCTTCAGCCCATTTACGACTAATTATGTCCATAATTTTAATATAACTTTAATTTGTCCCTTAGGAGTCTGGGGTCTAAATGGCCGTTTTGGTCTAATTTTGAATTTACCCTTATATTTTCACCATAAAAGCTATTTACCTTGCCTTGTTTGTTTGGTATCATTATTTTCAGCACAACCTAAGCTTCATGATTTTACAGTGTTTGTTTCATTTTGACAAAAATGCATTATCACACTGGAGCAAAAAACACAGAAAAATAAAATCCGAGAAGAAAAAATGTTGATATTTTTACTATGAAATTCTGAAAAATGTTGAACAAACCATTTTTACAGCCTAAAATGTAAATGTCTTTGGTAAATCTAAAGAAATTGTGTACAAACTTAGTAAAAAACAAATTAGTATAAATATTTTTACACCATATTGTGGGTAATTTCCCAGGCGTTTTCCACAACTATTTACAAAATGTGTCAATATCTCCATCACAAATTCTCTCCAACATCACAATGTCTCATCCTCCCCCCCCATTTACAATATTTACAAAATGGGTGTCACAAGAGGTCTGCATAAAAATTACATGTGCCATTTTCCAAAACAGTTTCTCTCAATCATAAGGCACAGTGGCACATCACAGCCCTTACATTTCCATGGAGTGTCCTTCCTGACTTTGTCTGCCTGGAGGCAGTGTCTGCACTGCAGTCTGCAATTTTTGGCATTTTGGTGAGAACTGATGGGCACAGGAATGTGTTCAGTTCCCCTGTTCTTTGGAACACCTGCCATGTCCACACCACAAAGCTGAGTGGCCAGCTCCACATTGAAGTCTTTGTGTGTCATGGGCTTCAGTCCTTTGGCACTGCACAACTCTTGGTGTAGGATGTAGGCATTTGCTGTGGCAATGTCAACCAAATGCATAAGCACAGTCTTGTACCAACGATGAGTTCTCCGTTGCGCATAGTAGTACTGGATGAGTTGATCAGACAGGCCCAGTAGTCCTGGACACTTGGTAGTTGCACCATGGGCGTAGGTTTGGGTAGGGACGGTAGGGACATGTCCCGACCAATATTCACGGGATATGAAAAAGTCCCGACCAATTTTTGCCATATTGGCTCAAAGAACGTGGATCTACGATCTTTGATTAGCAGCAACAGGCGGTGCGCGGAACGGAAGCTTCTTAGTTTGACATTTATTATGAGCCTCCGAGACCGTGTCGGAACGGTGCTGTCGGGGGGGAGGGGGGGAGGGGGAGTCAGTTGAATCGTCGGACGTTCTTTGATTAGCTGCAAAAGGCGGCGGCTAGCTGGGCACACGCGTCTCCTTCTGAGTCTCGAGACCATGTCGCCACCAAAAAAGAAAAGGACAGACATTAGAAGTTATTTCGCTACGTCGGCTGTAAGTACAGTGAGTGGACCCATAAGTTAGATATCTATCACGCAACGCATTTGTTGTAAAGTCCGGTGTTTAGTAAGGTCAGCACTGAATGTGAGGTAGAATAGGTCTGTTAATTATGTAATATTTTTTCTTTTTTATTTTATTATTGATTTCTTCTTATCTGCAATTGTGTTTGCTGTATCCATAGGATATTTCTTTTGATCTTACTTGTAACGTTTGCTGAATTTTGTAAAGGAAAAAGTAAAGTGTTCTTGAACTGATCTGCTGAGTATGACTGTATCTGGTTGTATACACAAGATGTATGATATGGTTATGGTTGGGGGGAGGGGGTTATTAAGCCAATGTGGTTTCCCCCCCCCTTCTCAAAAATGTTCGGTGCTCTTGGGCATTTCACTGTGCTGCCGGGGGGTGTCAAGGTCCCTACCAAGGTCCCCACCAAAACTTAGACCGAACCTACGCCCTTGAGTTGCACCAAGGACATATAGATCAATAGACCAAAGAACTTATACAGCTCCTCATTGTCTATTTCAGCCCATTTATATTTTTTTCCATTTGCTTGATTTTTTGCAGCATATCTGTTTGTGTTGTCACAGATGGTCTTGACTGTATCAGCTGCAAAAAAAACAACAAAAGCAGCTCTCTTGGACTGTGGTTGGATGTCAGATCTATCTGTGGTCCTGGTGTTCTCCTAGGTTGTTCAACAAAATCCATGTTCCATGTTCTGAAATCGTCCTAATGTCCTCTACAATGGACATTCTGTAAAATTTAAATAAAAAAATAATAATAATAAAAATAAAAAATGCTAAGGTGTTTTTTTTTTGGCCTAAATAGGTAGGAAATCACAAAAAACAGAAATTGGAAGACACTTTTTTTCTTCGGTTCTCAGGAGGATATGGCAGTACAAGTTTATCTTTTTCTGTTCCGGTGTCTGATTTATTCATGTATCTGTAATTATGCAAGTCAAGCTCAGTTTTTTTTTCCTTGGAGTCCCAGAGAGACAGGCAGCATGTGTTCAAGGTGAAACATGTTCATTTACACTGCTTTGCTCTTCAGACGTGGAGCAGCTTCCACTCGGCTTTTTGCTCGTTCCAAAGCTTTCCACAATTTCAGTACATTACTATCAGCAACTAATCTTGACATTTGTTTTTTTTTTTTTGTTTTGTTTTTTTGCAATTGCCTCTAATCTCTTCAGAAACTGCACCGCAGAGCCCCACCACAACTGTCAGCCAAGGTGAGATGGACTTTTTTACTTTTGAGCCACAGCCAGAGGAGACCTACTGTGCAGAACAGGAAGTCCTGGACTACCTGACTATGACCTTGAAATTCTGCATCGATTTCCAAACATTAAGAACATTTTCTTGAAGTGTAACACCCCAACCCCATCAAGTGCTCCCATAGAGCGGCTTGGAGTTGCTCACACCTAGAAGAAATAGTTATTTTTTTTGTTGGCTCTAGTGGCCTTTATTTGAAAGCAGTTTGACAGGAAATAGGGTAATGAGAGAAGGGGAAGACATGCAGCAAATGTCACCAGGCTGGGAATTGAGCCTGCGACCACCGCCACGAGGACCAAAGCCTCAAGATGTGGGTTGTGCTTTGCCCCTGAGCCACCACAGCACCCCAAATAAAGTTACTTTTGATGTAACTTACTTACTTTCCAAATCAAGTAATCAGTAAAATAAGTTACTTTTTCTAGGAGTAGTCAGTAATCCGATTAAAGTTACTTTTAAAAAGTAACTTTGCCATCACTGCTCACTGTTGAATTTTCTTACAGCACAGTAATCCATCTGTCAAAACTTTGTTGTAAAGGTCCTAAAAAGCCACTTACAGGCGATGCCACACATGTAATTAAGATTTTTAGATACTAAAACTCAATTAGGCTGAAGCTAGTCAAGCACTCCTTCATTTTGCGCAGACACATAGAAAAATAAAAACTGACTAAATGCATGTAATTGTAGCTAAACATGTAGTAGGAACATTTTCAAATTGAATTGTGATCTTGCGTAAAGACAACATATTTCTTCCAGTTAGGGTCTCAAATGGACAAAATAAAACCTTGTCCATCTGTGGACTAATTATTCTCTCTGGGCCCGACCGTTCTTTCCTCCACTTGTGATTAAATCAACAGCTGTTAATGTTTCCCATCTTAAATTTATCAACATTTTAAATTTCAACATCATATGAAGACACAAAATTGCCTTGTGGTCCTGTAATGAGAAAAGAGCTGTGTGTCTGCGTTGAAAAATGATAAAAAGAGGGAAGAAGAAAAGGCTTCATGTCATAATTAAAAAACTACGACACCACCACCACGTCTTGCTTCAGAACAACAAAGCACGATGTAGAATTGGGCTGAAATCTGCATCCACTGTGAAATGTAACATATCTTCTGTTAGAAAACCAGAAGGCAAACTGCTGGACAGCACAACACAGATAAGTAGTGACAAACTGAACTCTTAACTCGTAGCTTACGGACACACATTTCCAAACCTTAAGCTTTTAAAAGCTCACAAACTAAACACGCAGTCGCTTTTCTCTGCTTCGGTATCTCCTTGCCAAGAATATTGCCTCGTGAGTTGTCTGTGTTAAGGCACAATCGTCATGCACTTCTGCTGCTGCGCCCCACAGCTGATAAGCCTCTGTGAAAGTGCAGCTATATTACATGGCTCTCTTTCCCAGAAAGCACAAGTTGAGAGACTGAGGCACTTTTGTGACTGCTTGAAGAAAAATGATTCAAGTAGGTGGTGGTGGTGGGGAGGCACATACAACCTTTTGAAGTATAGATTTTCTTGGAAGTGTCATAATATTTCTACAGAGCTTTAGATGCCCTGCATAGTGTTTTTTGTTCTTTTTTTTTTTAGTTATTGTTCCTGCATATTATTTATTTTTCTAAATAAAAGTAAACTCTCACAGGTCTAGCAAGATGAGCCAGTCGCAGCGTCGACCTGGATGCATCGGCAAAACGTTGTTGGTGAAAGGCTAAAAAATAAGCTCGGTTAGCAGGGAGTTATTGCGGCTTTATTGTTTTAGACAGCATTGATTGTGTATAGGTGCGGCAAATAAACTTGAGGGAGAATGTCCATTTTTCCTTGTAATAAGTGTGATGTCGAGCAAGTGACAGTAATGCATAGTTGATGAAAGTGTAACTACGTTAGCAAGAAACTGGCCAAGTACGCCGCTGTTTCATCATTTCCACATCCAAGCGTTAGCAGCACGGAGCGTTTAGCGCCGTTGCTATGCGAGTCATAAGATTTACTGACTTTTACACTTAAAATAAAACAGACATAAAGATCACCTTCATTTCAGATCAGATACTTACACTAAAGTGCCTTGTTCATGTTTACTTGGGATGCTAATATTTGTGATCACTGATCACCATGATGACGGTTAGCATAACTCTTGCTAAACGCTTTTAAACAAGCCTGCCAGGGTAAGGCTGAAACTCAGTCTCATGTAATATAGCAAGTAGGTTTTTTTCTTTTTACATTTTCAGTCACCTTTTTCATTTATTAACCTACTTAACTGGGAAGTTTTAATCCTTACAACAAACCAACTTCCACGTGACTTGACAAAAAGTAGGACTTTAAGCAGTGTTATTATTCCACATTTCAGAGGAATCCTGGAGTCCTGCAGTGTTGACTCTGATACTTTACGCTCACACGACTTGGGGTAAGAAGGTTTCCGTTCGCTCTGCTCCCTTTTCCTGGAACTTGCTACTAAGCTAACATTGAGATTGACTTAATTTTTGTGTCGCTTTGAGCTTTTACATCCAAACTAAATGTTCTTAATGCTGTTTCAATGATGTGCCTGTTTTTTTTTGTTTGTTTGTTTTTGGGGTTTTTTGCAGCTCATCACTTTCTACTGTGTTAGTTTTTGTGTTGTATTTGTTGTTGCCTGTTAGCCAGGATTTAAATCTTAATGGCCTTTTATCCTGGTAAAATAAAGGTCAAATAAGAAATAATTTAAAAAAAAATCTCTGAAACAACATTCAAACAAGTTTGCTGCAAGTCTCACAGAATAAGCTGTAATAACAAACCCAAGAAAAAAAAATTCTTGCCATTGGTGTTTCTAAATCGGAAGAAACAGACCAGGAGCAATTGTTCATCACCAAGGACAGCTGATGACTGACAGGATGCTTTTAAGTGGGAGGCAAGAGGTGAGAATGTGTGAATTACAGCGTCAGAGGAGCTGGAACATTCACTCCGACCAAACGAACAACGGCGTCACCAACAGCATCGCAACCTGAGGGAACTGCAGCTGGCGCGTCGCTCCTGTCCTGCTGTGCAGCTAAATAGGCAACATTTATCACCGCTTGCTGTGAAACCATCTGGTGTCACCTGTAGATCGGCGCCAACACCTGGTGACTCAGACTGCATATTATAACGTTTAATATTACATTTAAGAAGTCTATATTTGAGGGATTACCTTTTGTCTGGTCCTCTTAAATTTTTTTTTTAACCGTATTGAGAGTAGCATTTACTACATTTTGGCTGACTTTGGCTACTACCAGAAAACAAATGCATCTACTGTATTCAGTGTCTGCCTCTCAGAAATGGTTCTGGCCATGCCGGTGGAGCTCAGCCTCGGTAGAGCTGACACTGTCTGACATTCACAGTTGATGCTTAAGGAAGATTTTTTTTTTTTTTTTTTTTTAGCCGCCACTGGTGTCAGGTCTCATTGTGCCCTTGGCTAGTTCTGTGGGCCTGACATAATGTCATCTACATTTTGCAAGTTGAATTCCCTGTATGGCAGTAAAAATGTCTCACCAAGCAGCTAACCCGATTACTGGAGTGAGTCAAAAAATATGTATATCACTCAGTCTGACACTGCTCATATCCTTTAAATTTGGTTATCTTTGTGGAGTCCATTTTGATTGATTGAAACACTAGGAGTTAATAGGAATTCATTCACAAAAATGTCAACACAGTTCAAATAAGACTGACAGGTAAGATTAGAGTCAAAATCATACATTTATAAAGGAAGGTCATTCACTAGTACTTATGAAAAAAAATGTTTGTATAAGTTACATACTGCGGCTTTCATGTTTAACTACCATATTTATTAAAACTGTCACCATGTCATGACAGCAGTATGAGACAGATGGTCTGTGAAAAACATTTAGCTCCTGCACCTTCTGCTACTATTGCAGTGAGGTCTGCAAAAATGCACTGCTCCCAGTCAAAAACACCCAATCAGAGCCAGAAGGAGGGTCTCAGCGCTGTCAATCAACCTCCTGTATGCTGCTCAACGTGCTAATTTTGGAAAAATAACTTTCTTTTACAGGAAATCCGCTTATCCGGTGTCATCGGTGGCTATGCTAACTGGACTTTGCATTTTTTTGGGCAGGCTACGTTGTGGTGAACCAGCTTAGCAAAGAGCAAATGGGTGAGCACGAGAGTGATTGGCAGCGCTAAGATCCTCCTCCTGGCTCTGGTTGGTTGTTTCTGACTAACTGGTGTATTTCAGTACTGGGAGCAATGGAAGAAGGGAGATAAGCTCAACTCTAACCTTTTTTTTTTCACATTTTATCTGTCTTATACTGTCAGGATATAATGATAATTTTAAGAAATGTGTAAAATGTGTGTTGCATTTCAAGGATGATAGGATTTATTCATTTTTCGAAGCCTCAATTGGAGTGGTGACAAACTTTAAGTGCAAAACTCAAATTCCCTCTTCTCCAGACATATCTGGGTGGCAGCAGTAATCAAGTGTCTGGTTAAAAAAACAAAACGGAGACCTGACTTTTTGGGGAAGTCACAGCTTTTTTATTTATTTATTTTGTGCCTGTTGAGCTGGCAGGGGCTTGTTTTGCTGTCCTCCCCCTTCGTCCATAGCAAGTTATAATTATTTTACAAATTGCCATGGTAGAGCATGAAAAGCACTGGCTTTTCATTAGCTTCTGAGATGAGTGCTAATTTTAAGGGGGGGAAAGGTCTTGCATAACTAATCCATTGTACACAAGATCAGAAAGGCCTTTTTATAAGTCAGACGTGGGCCGGAAATGTCGCGTTGATTAAACATCTTCACACTCTGCAAACATGGCATAAGAACACTCCTACTTGAGTATTTTACTACCTTAGTGCTCCATTATTACACACGGACAATAAGTTTGACTCATTACAGTAAATTTGGATTTAAACCATAAAATTAGTTAAAAGTTACTAGTGTCTTATGTTAAGGTTTCCAAATAGTGGTACAAAAAGAATAACTACTAACCTTTATTTCTAAACATTGCTAAAAAAAACAAAAAAAAACATAACTAACATTTGGGTCAAATAAATATTTTTATTGATAATAATGCTGTATGCTGCTGTGTTGGCCGTGACACCTAGCAAGACCTAAGGAAACTAAGCAAAAAAGTAATTAAAAATAAACTTTTTACCAAATCTCAGGTTAAAGAGTAAAGAACAACAATCAAAGTAAAAGAAAAAAAAAACTACATTTTTGTGTCTGGTACGATGCCATGTGGTCCGAGTGTGAATGTTCTTTAGCTAGCACTAGCTTGCGCTAACAGGCAAAAAGTTAATGTTAACAATCAACAAACTGGTTCTTCAAAGTTCTTTAGTGTTCATTAAAGTCATGAACACAATTTACATTAATATTATCATGTTAACATTAACTATTATTACGTTAGTACAAAGTTTTTCCTGATTATCTTAACCTTTCTCTTTACATCCTCTGGAAGACACAGGTTGTTGTATGGTTCAAAATGGAGGCCACTGAAGAATGAAGCTTCTTCTAGCCTCTTCTCTTAACCCAACAAACTGGGTCACAATTTTTTTTAAACAATATTTAGTTAAAGCTGCCGAACTTCTGCCCCACTTCCATAAACCATGTGGGTCAAAGAAGCAGCATGGCAGCAGTTTATATGCATTTGTTTTTTTATTCGGATCATGCGAGTGATTGTATTCAGGCCAACAGGCAAAGCAGCATTGTGTAAAAGGGAATAATTCATTTCAATAATATTCTTTCGAGATTCAGCTGCTTGTTTTGTGTAATTCTCTGTCCTCTCACGGAGTGTGAGGAGAACAAACACACGGGGTCCTTTGACAGGTTGTCATCTTTATCTGCCTGTAGAAGCTGTCTGACTCCATCCATCTGCTGTTTCCATGACTCCCGCTGTCATCTCTGCATCCTACCGCCCTAACTGGCACCCGGACTTGAAAGACACTCTTTTTAATTGCGCTCCGTTTTGTGACGACCGTCCAGTAAACCGTCAGAGGGAGCCAGCTTCAGTTGAGGCCTTTATAACAATGTTAATGGATCTAAGTTTCTGCTGATTTATAAGTTCCTCTTTATTACACACATATTTCATTCACTCAGCTCCATATTCTGAATAGTCATGCGTTTTTATTAATATTAATAAAATAAGTCTTGCTTTACAGTCTTATTGCAGAGATGTAACATCATTACAACTTTTATAGATGTCACATTAATACTTCTGTCAAGTTAGGTTGTTTACACTATGGCGATATGGTACAAGTCTTTTATCACGTGTAAAATCTTTAGACAATTGCAAATTGAAGTAAACTTTTCAGTTGAGAACAATTATTTAAACTTTTTTTTCCTTCACACTGTTTGGTGTTTTCTTCTGGATGAAAAACAACTTTATACCATGACAAACAAGGGCCACAAATTGCTGTCAGAGCTGGTACAGTTTGCCTGGCATTGCTGTCAAAACACAGGTTTATATGGGCACAGAGTCTGTGGAGAGATTGGACCGTCATGTGGGAGCAATGTTTGCACCATATGGGGTTACTGTTGCAAAGGATGGTCACACATCCCTGTGCATCAGAGTCAGAATAATTCATTCCAAAAAACGGGACCAATAATTGCGTTTCCTTTAACCAAAGAATTGCACAAATTGAAATGACGAAAATAAATTTGCTAAACAGAAGAACGCCAATTTAGGAAAAAAAAGTCACATTTTTCTCTAAAAAAAAGTTTTTGCAGTAGGATGAGGTGGTTTGTCAGCCATATCAAAATAGATGTGTTTCGCAAAACTGCAATGGAAACGAGTCGTGATCGACAGCTATTGGTGAAAACACTGTAAAAGATGCACAGGAAGTAACTGGAAGGTGATGGATTGTTTTTGGACAACATGCAGCTGACTCCACCAGCGCTCTCACTGCATAGCACAGTTCAGAAAAAGTCACGACATTCAAATGCGTTGGATCTATAGGTCTTCTATAAAATCGCCAACTACAACTTCCCTAAAACGCCAAATACGTAGTTGTTTCCAAATATGAGGGGCTTGTCACTCCAACACTTTAATAAACTAATGTCTCCTCTGATGGCTGATAGATGCACGACTGAATTATGAATATATTTAATATAAGTGTTTATATCCATCACTACTATGATTTCTAATGAATTTTTTGTCGCATGAACAAGCTCATTCATACGTGATTATAAATTAATTTCTTATTTAATTTAGCAGAATATAGACAAATGTTTGCACACATTTGTAACGGAAACACAGTTGTTCCAAATGTAGAAACCTACACAAACACACAGAGAGAGGCAGATTAATGCCTAAATGATTACAAATGGTATGCCTGATGATAACCATGTGGGTAGCCTGGAAATAGCCCTGGATTACCACATTATGTTCTATTAACACACCACCTGTTCACTCAAATCAGTCTGAACCAACAGCAGTAGTAGCTAGAAGCTCTGAATGTGCTGAAGACAGACGTCGTCCTGAAAGGACAGGTTTTTTTCAAGGTGTGTGACGCTCTCGACACTGATGAAAATGAATACAATATAGTGCAACCAATTTCCCTCAGTAAATAGTCTCCACTCATAGTTGGTTAGAGAGTATTAGTGAATGTGCAGCACCATGAAGACCAAGGAACGTCAGGCAGGTCAGGGAGACAGTTGTGAAGTTTAGGTGGAGGTTAAAAAATATTATTTGTTGATATGACAACTATTAGTTATACTCTTTACAAATCTTTCCTTTGCAGAAGAGTGACGCAAAGATAGTTGTCGCTGAAAGAAAGCCCCTATAAGATTTGCTACAGCTGAATGGTAGAAACTAACGTTGCACATGAACGCACCATCAAATAAGCAAATTGGGAAGTAGGATGATGGTGTCAGACTGTTCAATTGTGACAAGGAGCCTAATAAGAGTTATTGGAAAAAATGGATGAAGCAGTACAATACAGGTCAATACTGAGTGGAAAAGACTGTAAAAGACCTGAGACTGGTGTGGAGATTCACCTTTAAACTGGACAATTACCATAAATATACAGTCCTGAGGTACAATTACAAAGTCTAGATCAAAGCATATCTATATGTTGGAGTGGCCTTATCAAAGTTTAACCTAAGTCCAATGTGTGCTCTGTAATGCGTTCGAAAATTGATGAATGTGAGCAATTTTGGAGGAAGGACGAAGAATGGGCAAAAAATTTGAGTCAGCAACTTTGCAAACCTTCCAGAGTCACACCCATAACAATTTGAAAGGTGGTTGTTGAAAACATTTGTCATGTTCCTTCCACCTCACAGTAATGGCAAAAACGCTTTAAATGTTGTGAGAAGAGCAGCTTTAAAACAGGCTTTGATGCTGTCACTCTGTTGGAATGCACTGCATACCTACAAACACAGGAATGGATGCAGACGAACGTAGGCTGATGCAACTGAGTGTAACCTGTCTCCTTCGTACATGAAGTTAAATTTGCTTCCTATTTCTTTTCTCTTTATATTTTGACTTTGATGATTGTTTTCCACTCATCTGTTTAGGTAATCGCTGTACCTTGCACATCTTCTTCAGTGGTGTGTTCGTTCGTAATCTGGTTGTTGCCACAATATTTCTCATAGCTCTTTTGTTTGGATTTTGCTTCTTCTGTACACTTTGTGATATTAGGTTTAAATTTTTAAAACATTTTAGTCTTCAGTTTCCTCTGTTTCTATTGAAGATACATAGTTTTTAAACAGCAGAGAGCAATGTGTGTCTGGGAGGTTATATTTATAATGGCAATAGCTAGCTGGAGATGTGACAATTTCTTTCAGTGAAGTGACAGGCTTATATTTTTTCTAGAAGACCTGAGGCAGGTGCTGAGGTCACAAGTTGAATTCTTTCAGCTCTGACGATTGAACCGCCGAAGAGTTAAGCAAAGTCCTCCTCCAATACCTATACCAATTTCTATTCGGCTTTTATTGCAAAGCCTTGTTAGTTTCTGGGAGTCTCTCATAACGACAGCGCAGTAACAGTTGTTAGATATAGCATGAGAATCCCTGCTTCAAAATCCGAAATCTGATGGCTGAACTTCCTCATCAGTACGAATGCAGAGGTTTGATAAGTTCGTAAGGTAAGGCATTTATATATGTAGATATCTGCTAAAACTAAGACCCGGATCAGTAGGATGTCATCTGCATAGAAACAAACCATTAGGACCCTCTCTGAAAAAATGGAGCAATGTATAAAAGTGGCCAAAAATTGTGTTAAATTAACATTATTATTTCATCAGCAACTGATGTGTTTTCCTGGTAATGGAAAAGTTATGATGGTGTCCAAATGTGTACCCTGAAATTATATAATTTATAGACATGGAGGTTGGTACTGTTCCTTCTCAGCTATTAAATGCATCAGGTCTCGAGAGCAAGGCTCCAGACTTTTTCAAGTTATTTCTGTAAGTACTGCAGCACTCCACTTAGAGGGAGGCTCTCTGTCCTTATAAATTTTGCAGAGTACATTGTGGGGCTGAAACTATCAAAAATCAGGTTTCTTGTTGAGTTTGCAGGTACCTTCACTGATATTACTCACGTTCTCAATGCATCTCAGTATCTCTGACCTGAAAACACCTGAAAAATGTAGAGATTTGAAACCTCAGAAATCTGAGTATTTGCAGTCACACATATGCACATGTTTCCCTCGTCTGACCAAAAATGCTGCTAAGAAAAGCCAAATCACTTAAGTAGATTAAGCGGAAAGATCTTTTATCCTACATATGTTGGGGTCTTTAAATTTTTAAAGGAGAAATATTATGTTATGTTTTCCAGGCACATAATGCCATTTTACAACATAATTAAGCAACTATGTTAACTCCAGTTGTTATAAAAAATGCTAAATATATCAAACATGACTTCAAAGAAATTTATCACCATGACATTGGGCCTCTGTTTCTTTAAAAACTCCTGCTCTTTCTGAAACGGCGCCTTCAGTGAGTTATCATAATGTCGCTCTTCTATTAGCCCTTTAACAACGTTTTTACCAGAGTTGTACTGAGAATTAGCTCCTACAGGAGCTCAGCAAGTGGTTCACCAGCTGTTTGCTAGTTGCTGCTGGCTAGTCTGTAGGAGCTGAGTGGGTGAGTTATTGGTGAAATGACCTTATTCAGTGAGCTTTTTAAAATACTCTATGATTAGTTTGTGATCAGTTGCAATGTCTAGAGTTAAACTGAATGCATGTCACAGATTACATCTCCCGCAGGTGAGATCCTCATTTAGCTCCTTTTTAGAAAATTTGAGTCTGGAATTTTGAAACTGGAAAATTATCATCATCATCATCATCATCGCTCATTTAAAACCACATTTAGATACAGATTGAGCAATATATATCTATATATATAGATACAAAACAAAGCTGCTCTTGCACATCTGCTTTGAATGCAACTGAGAAAAAGAATTTGAAGTAAAACTTTTAAAATGTGTTTGTGTGTGTGTGCGTGTGTGGGGGGGTGTGTGTGTGTGTGTGTGTGTGGGTGTGTGTGTGTGTGTGTGTGTGTGTGTGTGTGGAGGTGGGGGGGTAGAGTCAAAGCATCAGTCAAACTGACAAAACAAACAGTTGCAGATGGAAGAGTTAGGAGTTGAAATCGACTGGAAATTTGGGAGAACAGAAAACTCAAATTATACAAAGAACTTGTTTGCGTACAGCGGGGAAAGAGACTGCTTTTTTTTTGGGTGATGTGAACACCTTACGTAATAGTCACCCCAGCGCTCTGCCACTTCCACGGATGCTGCAGGGAGAGGTGGGCTGCTGCTTCACCAGCACATCTATTTCCACAGCGCAGCAGTAAGAGCTCTTATCCCCTCTCTGCAAGCCCACACTCTGACAGGACCGTGAGGCTCTTGACGAGCCGCGGCGAGGCCAGATACCGCGATTAAAAATGGATGCTGATGTGTGAAAGAGAGAGAGAGAGAGAGAGAGTCAGCATGATGCTGCCATATAAAAAAAAATCCAGTTAGCCCCGCTGTCTCTGGATGTAGCGGCTTTCACAGCGTTATTGATTACACATACGGAGATAAGACTGCTGCGGCTGGAGGTTTTGCGTGGTTTATGCATCCTTTACGAGCCTATCCCATCCTGTGCATCAACGTGTCAGCTCAAGGGGGGGCGGGGGGGATAAAGAGGCACGCTGTACCTGATGATGAATGGCAACTTGTTGGTATGGGGATGAATCTATATGCAGCCGATGGCAGCATGAATTGCAAATGTTTTGTTATTGTTAAACGCTTGAAAAGCAGCAGGTTTGTGCAGAGGACCACTTTAGTTGAGCGATAAATACAGTTGGATGTGTTTGGATAAGATGATTTAAACAGATGCTTTCAGCTTCTAGAAGTGTGAGGTCTACTGCCAACGCAGAAATGTGTTTATGATCCCTGATGGACATATGTTTAAAGTAAAAACATTAATATCCTTTACACTTTTTTTATTGACAGAAACTTGAATGTATATCAACATAAGTGCATTGACAACACTTATTGACAGGAGCTGTCAAATCTTAGGAAATGTTCAAATTTTCACCATGTTTGTTTTAATAGTTATGAACCTATCAATGCTCGTATTCCAACTCTTATTTTCTTTATTGTCTCAAACTTGGCTCAAAATATGAAGCTTTTTATCATAAACTTTTTTTTAAAGGAAGTTGTCAAACAAAAGCATTATTCATTGTTGTGTGAAGTAAAATATTAGCTTAAGCCTCACAATCACAGAAGAAGATATTGGTCATTTTAATCTTGACTTTACCGATGGGTCCCTTCTGGTCCTCTCTGTCTAAAGACGATTTTATTTGTCACTTTCTGACAAAAAAAGAAGCAGAATCCAATCCATTTAACTCTAACTGGACTAAAAGCTTACACACACACACACACACACACACACACACACACACACACACACACACATTGTTGTCACTGATTAACCGCTGTAAAGATTTAGAGGAAAATTACCTACTCTGTCACCCCATTAGTTTCCTATAAACTAAAGGATGCGAACCGAAAAGATAGTAAAGACGTATAATGGAGAACTTCCATTATCAAGCCTGACAGCTACACAGATAAGCCAAATGTGTGGCTTCCTGCTCGCTATTGTGCCCGGTGTTATCACCCTGCGCACCCTTGAGCCCAAATTAGAGCAGCAGATGTCCAGCAAAGGCCTGCTTTTCATTACAATGCTTGAATCGAGGATTCACAAAAAAGCCGGCTATAATTGAGCTCTGCCTCCCGCCGCTTGTACCAGACTATTGTCCCACCGGAGGCTATTTTCGGTCACCCGTCCTTATGCTACGCGCCAAACAAAACCTGTCCTCGGTGAGTAAGTCAGTAAAAATAGTGGTGAAAAGGGGGGGGTGAATGGGAGCTTTTATGGCGCGAGGAATGTTTTCTGGATGTTTCTGCAGGATGGCGCACAGCTGGGAGTCTTTAGAAAAGGCAGAGATGCAATGAGAGGAATGCTGATGGCGGCTTGTTTCCAGAGAGGCACAAGTTACGTTTAATTTGTTCAGTTGGTAACAAAGAGCATTCAGAGATTTAGTCTCGTTTTATTTGGCAAGACATTAGCTAGTAACACCTTGCAAAAAGGCTCCGCGCTCCTTGATGTTTTTGTCGCATTACAACTGAAAACTTTCATCGATTTCATCAGGATTTTCTGTCCCGACATTAAATGAAGAAGTGCATGTTTGTAAAAGTTTGTTTCATCATGTTTCAGGTTTGCTAGGTCGTTCAGGGTATGTCTTTTAAAGTAACTGTTAAAGCTCTTCTTAAAACCATCTATTTTACTTGGCTTTCAACTCCAGCGGGATCCAGTTTTAAATTGTATGTTTGTTTTTAAACTGTAAGTTTTTTTTTTTATTATTGTTATGTTGTGTTTTAATGTACAGCACTATAAAGTGCTTTATAAATAAAGTTGGTATGGTATGCCTCTGCCAAGTTTACACATCTAGAGACTGAACCTGACTGAAGCCAGTTCTTAATGGCGCAAAAGCTCAAATCTAGCTAGATTTGACAAAAGACAAAAAATCTTGCTACTGATTCTCATGGGATTGAAGTCTGGATTTGACGGGGCCATCAAGGTCAAGTGTCACTGCTTGTGTTCAACGTTTTACGTTCTGTTTTTACCTGACATACAGGTTCTGACTCGACGGTTCATCGACACACCACTGGAGTCCAGGCGGAGTGACCATTCATGTGAGAGCACATACCAGAAATCCCTCCAGCACATGCAAAAGCCGTTTCGGCAGTGAACTCAAAGCCGCTCAGACATGGTTACTACTTCGTTCTTACTTTTTATTATACTTCTAAGATCCTACTCACCGTCTTTTTTGTGAGTAAAATATTTAAGTTTGTATTTCTTCCCACAGCGGGAGCATTTTACTTTGATTGATTGTGTTCTGCAAGGCCTCATTAACTCGAATTACTGCGTACATCATCCAACGCACCTTTCTGTTGGGTTAGATGCCAAAGCGGGTCCAGTGTGTCTTGGCCTCAACACACAAATACGTTTTGATCCGAGCTAATCACCTCTCAGCCTGCAGAGGAAGCTAAGGGTCAATCTGCAGGACATTAACCCTTGTGAAGCAACAGACCCACTGGAAGGGTTCTGAAGGAGTGTGTCCAATAACTCACCGAGATGCAGACTGGTCTTTCCAACAGCTTTGCCGTCACAGGGTGTGGTCTGAGTGTGTAGACAACTCCAGTGGTTTCTGGTCCTAGCACAGATAAAGAGCACCAGCCACAGAAAGGTGAACCCAGATCAGTTTGCCTTCAGGAAGAACCACTCTTTATCAGACGTAGTGTCAATAGTTATCATCTCAACCACTTAGAGACTTGGGACTGCTGCTCTTTTTTTACTATTATAGTACCAGAGACTATAAGACAGACTATTGATGCTTGGTATAACACCTTCTCTGGAGCTACATCCTGGGTTTCAAGACAGACAAATTACTGACTGTCAGAATCCACATAAATCCATCTGCCCCATCACTCTGAACGCTGGTGCACCTCAGGGTTCACTATACACACCTGACTGCTTAGATGAATATCTAGTCTGCTGAAGACAACACAGGAATAATCCTACTGATACTGAAACACCACAGAAGTGACTCAGCATATTGGGAGGTCAACAGGGTAGTGGGCTGGTGCCTGTAGAATGATCTCTGCTTCAGTGCAAGGAGGATCAAGGATCTCATCATTGACCTTTGGAGGACGACCCCCACCCTTGTTCCAATATTCATTAATGGGACTCTTATGGAAATAGTTCACAGCAAGTACCTTGAAATCTAGATTTCCAAGGACTTGACATGGACCATCAACACCTTCAGAGTCTGGAAGAAGGTTCTCCAATTGCTCTTCTTTTCTGAGGAAGCTGAGGCAAATTGGATTGCCTCCTTCCCCCCCCCCCCCCCACACACACACACAACACAGATTTCTTACTATGCTGCAGTTGTACTATAATTTTTTCATGCATGAATGATGTTGTGAGATACGTAACCCAACTTTGCTCTCCATAGCTTCATCCATGATCTGTCTACTATGTTCCTTGATGCTGTTTGTTCTCTAATGTTCTCTCACAAACCTCAGAGGCCTTCAGAGAACAGCTGGATTTAATTACACACAGGTTGTCTCCAGCAATTTAAGTGACCCATTTAACTCTGACACATCAACGGCAAGATACTTAGCGTTAACTTTTCATAAAGGTTGTTGATGTTATCAACTTACGCAGCAAATATGTTTTAACACCACATCTGACCACAACAGTCATTTCACTTCAAAGCTGCTCCAGCCTTGAGAAGACATTAAATAATTTAAGGGTTGAATTCAGAGAGGTGCGGAGGAAAGCTACCAAAGGGAGGTTCACTTCTGCTCAGGCAAGATGGACTCACAGCTTCTGCACATGAAGAATCTTTGATGGAGTATTGATTGGTGCAAACCTTCAGCTTTGCTTCCTGCCAACAGGCTCCAGCATCTGGGGACTACAAGTTCCTGCATCTGTACTGTGTTTGGGCGCTAGGCTGAAAACCTTTCCCTTTTCACTGTTCCTCATGGGAATTTCTCTTTTTTAAAGGACAGCTGTTCAACTTTAAATGTTTGATGAAGAGCCTACACCATAGAAAAAGGTGATCCCAGTCAAACTTAGAAAATAAGTTTGACATATACATTTTATTTCACTCATCTATGTTTTCTCTCACTGTGTTTTCTTTTTCTTTTTTTGCAAGAGTCTCAGAGCTAAGCATTACATGATGTTATGTGCATGAAACTTCTACCTATTTTCAAGAAAAACAGGTTTGGAAGCATCTCTTCAAAAAGGTAATGATTAACTCAATCCAGCATGTTGGGAACTTAATAGATGGCATCAAGACTTTTTATTTTTTTTAGCAGCTGGATTAATCTCCACAATAAAACCAAAGAATAAAGATTCTACAACCAGCACTGTACAAATATATAGAAAGAAAGTTGCAACTCCGCAGCGTTTATTTTTAAATGATTTTCTCAAATCTAAAAAAAAAAGAAAAAAAAACTGATCATCTTGGGTAAATTTAGCTTGTTATTTGTGTCTCTATAAACTTCCATTGATAACTTTTCATTGTATGAGCATAAAGATGTGGAGCCAGATTCACAGGAAGAGAGCAGGTGATTAAAGTACTTTGTTGTGGGGTTAATAGTCAGATTGTTGGCACTAACTGGAAACAATCTGAATTTAAAAAAGGGCTTGTTGACAAGCCAAACACTTGCAACGGTCAGCACTACTCACAGAACCTCAGTCCAGTTAAAGCACTCTGACTCATCCTGTTTCCGCAATTTCGTACGTTCTTTCATTTTTATTTTTAGGATTTGTACTATTTCTGTGCTCTCCTGTGGCAGACTTCCAGTCACTAAGACCAGTTTCAAAGCAGGATACAGACCTGATGAAGGGAGAGCACACACCATTTCTACATTTTCAGCAATTTTGAGAGGACTTTTTCCCTCTTCTTTGTGGCTCCCCTTTTTTTTTAATGGTTTCTTAATTGTCCGCATGTTTGGCTCTCCCTTCACCCAGCAAGTTTTGTTGGGGGTTTTTTCCGCCTGCACAGTTTAGTTTTATGGGGTTTAATATACTCCTCACCGTAGCAGGGGAGGCGTAAATGAACTTTCCTGTTTTACTTCCTTGTTTACAATTTACTGCCGTCTGAGGGACAGCCAAGGCGATATGCTGCAGCGCGATAAAGATTAATGGCTGCAGGGAATCATCAATCCAAACCACCGTTTAAAATATGGAGATAACTTAAAGTCCCGCAGCAAATGGCTGGCTTTCTGGATGGACAGGGCCATTCTTTATATTTATTTTTGTCTTAAATTATTGCGTTCGACTGGAATGAGAGTAATCCACTGAAATAAGCTTGACTCATGAAGTCTTATCAGACTTACAGTCACTTGTGAATAACAGAGATTGAGGCAATAGAACACCTGCAGATAACCTCGACAGCAATGCTGTTCCTCACATGAAGAGCAAACAGATAAATAACACTGGAGAGATGATTTCCTTCAAACTCGACTCACCAGTGTTGGTTGACAGAGGTCAAAGGTGAAAAAGCAAACAGTTGGAAATGGTATAAATACTTGGATTGAACATAACTTCTTGCCTCAGTGTTTCAAACAGGGTTGGGCAGTGAATGTACAGTGCTGTGAAAAAGTATTTACCCCCTTTACGGTCATACGTTTTGCTTCTTTTTTTTTTGTCTTATTTAAATATGTCAGATCATCAGACTTTAATCCCAGATTTAAAAAAAAAAAAGCAAATACAATTTACTATTTAATTTATTATTTAATATATTAAGACTACACCAAAAAAGAAAATTGAACCAATTTGGCATGTAAGTATAATGGCCCCTTTTATTTAATTATTAATTAACTGTAACAAACAACTTTTTGTCCCGTTTCACTTGCCACACACAGGCCTATGGAATCAAGAAACAACTTTATAAAAACCCAGAAAGATTTCCAAAAGCAACTCATAATGCTCAGATTTAAACAAGTTCAAGAACATATCAGAATCTGGAAAGGATTAAAAAACTATTTGTAAACCTTGATGCTGTTCGCTGCATGTGAGTGGTTCTGAAACCGTGACGTTGAGCTCCAACTGAAATTTGTTTTAATGTGTTACATGTAATGGAATTAAGTTGGTCAAACTTAATTTATTTATGTTTGTTTAGCACGACAACTTAATATTTACTTGGATAAACTTTATTTGATATATCAAATTATTTCAATTCTTTTAAGTTTGATCACCTGTTTTCCTTTCTTCAGTGCACCCCAGAGAAACAGCCAGAGCTACTATGGTATAGTCAAAACATAAGGTATCTTAAAATGGTGATCCAAATCACACACACACAAAAAAAAAATGGTGGGAGCAAGATTTCAGTTTCTAAATTTAGTTTAAGTTACTTTCATAGACTTGCATCTACAAATGTAGCCAAAGGTTCTACAAAGGACAGCTTCATACCAAAACATAACTAACTTTTTAGATTTTTATAAATTAAAAAAAAATCCTATTTCTCTTTGCTTTATTTTTCAACCATTTCCTTCTTGAGTCAATACTGCTAACGCAGAGCTCAGTAAACTGAACTGTCGTAAACAGCTTTACAACCACATGTTCGGATGCCATTTATATCATAAAGAAACACTGAGCAACAACTAAAGGTGTAAGTAGAGCTCCAAGCAATTAAGGCTGTAGCTGTAAAGCTGTACATTAACCCGATTTAGCAGGGGTAATTTATGCTAGGTGCTGTCTGCAGTATTCCTCGTAAGGTGACTTGGTGCAGCCATAACTTGTGCATCGTTTCTATTACATCCAGATGTTACACCACAGATGCCAGTGACATCACGTTGCAGCAATATCTTTGGAAGACAACGGATTGATCGCCTAGCACAAGCCTGGACTTCATGGGTTATATTTTACTAATAAACCAGGAAGCTCAGACAATGATTTGTGCTCTAAACACGACATGAAGAGATAGAGAAGCATGTTTGATCCCAAATCTAAACAGTCATTGAGTTAAACTGTAAATATCAAGCAGAAAATGGAGGGAAACCAGGAAACTTGTTCCCAGTATGCTGTTTTATTTTTTATTTTTTAAAGCTTTTACAAAATCCTTTCTTCTGATTTTTTTTTTCTCTCTCCCAGGCATGCACACTGTGCAGCCATAAAGACTAAAGACCCACCCTGGGACCTTTTTTCCCTGCAGAAAAATGAGCTCGGGAGCCTTTTCCGAAAAAATCAGCATGAAGCGCTGCGCCTCTGACAATACCTGCCGGTTTCCAAGCAGCTGAGAGGAAAACACTTACCGGGACACACAGCTCACTGCTGCACAATGAAACACTTTAACACAGCGGGGAATAATTCGCTTTTTCTTTTCACAAAAGTTGTTTTTTGAGGGGGGGGTTTAAAGGACATTATTTTACCACAGAGTTTTTCTTGTTTGTGTTGTGATAACAGGGCTAGAGCAGAATCAACAGAATCCCACAAACTCTTACTTTGGCTTTGCTATTTATTTGCAAATCTGCCACCAGTGCGGCATTCTGACGGAAATAATTAGCATATCAGTTTCTGAAAGTCTTATTCACATGGCCAATCTCACAAATTGCTATTTCCTCTCTCTCTCACTCTGAAGATCTGGCACAGGAGTTCAGTAAAAGTTATTTATATTTTCTCAAATCTGGCTGCCGTCTAATTCAACAGCTCATAAACTGCCAGGACGAGTGGAGAGGAAACATGTTATTATTAGTAGTAGGAATAATAACCTGCATTTTGTGGGGTTTGCACAGGGGGAATAGGACATGTGCAAAGGAGAGGATGGGGAAAAGCTTTAAAAAAAAATCTTTTTTCTTTACATTTTATCTCATTACAACCCCAAAGTGTATTTTATTGAGACTTTCTGGAATGAAATAATGCAAAGTAGTCCAGAATTGTCACGCACTGGGAAAACACAAAGTGATTTTATTTTTTCCTGATTCCTTGTTGTTACTATTGTTGTTTTTGGTCTTTTTTTTCCCTTACCGTGCAGCGTCTATGAGTGTTTTGAAAAGTGCTTTATAAATGAAATGTATTATTGTTATTATTATTGTTAATATTATTACTACAAATCAAAGTCTGAAAAGTGAGCAATATGTTTGTATTCAACCCTCTTTAACTCTGATGTGCCTAAATTAAACTCCAGTGCAACCAACTGAAAAATAATTTTAAAAAAAAACAAGAAAAATTAGCCATCTGAGTGTAAATAAATGTCGACGTAAAATATCCGTGAAGGTTTCAGAAGTATGTTGAGCAACATTAGTAGAACATGAATCTGGCAGCGTCATGTTTTGGGGACATCGGATGGAGCTGAATACGAGGCAGTCCTGGAAGAAAACCTGTTAGAGGTCGGAAAAGACCAGATGATATTCGAGCAAGAGACCAGTCAGAGCTTACAGTTGAATCATATTCATATGTTAAAATGGCCCAGTCAAAGTCCCAAACCACATTGAATTAAGAATATGTGGCAAGACTTGAAACGTATTCTTCACAAGAGCTCTTCAAACCAGCCTGACTGAGCCTGAGGCGACTCGTGGTTTGCTACAACTCGTAGCTCATCGCTTCTTTGTAGTCCAGACACAAAACAGACTAAATTTACTCCGAAATAAAATCCTAACGCTAAGCTAGACATTTGGGGAAAACATTTCATTTTGTACAGTTAAAACTTGCCTTGGTTCCTCGGAGTGCAGTCGCAAAGTGTGATGCAACACAACAGTAAGCATGTGTTGGTTTATCCAGCTCAGGTTTCAAAATGGTCCATATTTATTTATGAGAAATGCCCAGCCTCACTCAATGTCTGACTTTAACCAAGACCAACAAATTTATGTAATAACAGAAGAGGAAACTAGAGACACATTGGTGTCTAGGTTTTGGGGTTCTCACCAGCCTCACATATAAACACGCTTTTGATTGGTTAGGATTGGCTCACTCTGTCTAAATCAAGTATCTTAGGGTTGACTTGTGTTTTTGGCAGCAGGATGTATGATTTTTTTATTTCCACTCCACCGGTTTTGTCCAGAGTCAGGATTGGATTCTATAGGAGGTGATGTCTATTTACATCTCAGGGAGTTGCTACTGCATGTCGGTGAGGCGTTTCGTACATTGATGGGATTTTCTTCAGGCTGGTCAATCCTACATCTTATTCGTTTGAAATTTAAATTGGTCTGTCCTGATATAGTGTGAAGAGAGGAAGAAATTGAGTTGTTAAAAGTGCTCTCATCTTGTTTTAATACCGTACACGGGGCTTACAGTTTGTCTCCAAAAGAAGGGGCGGAAAACCTGATTCAGTCATGTTGCAACACTGCTGTGAAAATGATTAGCATACCCCACAAAATGACAGCTTGAGCTGTGCATCTGGGAAGCAGCGATTGGTGCCAGGAAGTCCTTATTGATACACCAGTGACCTCTAATGGAGAACTGGGAAATCTGTTGCCTGCTGTAGTGTAACACCAGGCACACAGACGCAGGAGAAGAAATTAGAGTGTGAGGAGACAACGTAGCTAGTTTGTTGAAATTCCCAGACAGAACTCAACAACACGACAGCCAACCTATAAACAAATAAATATTTTATTACACTATTTCAAAGACAGAAATATCAACAGACTACCTTGCTCATCTTTTGTTTACACGGAAAAAAAGACAGAAAATGTAAGAATGCATTTAATGTGACGCTATTGTAAAAGTGTACCACATAGTAAAATAATATTTTACTCGCCGTTGTGTGGAATAACTGACACTACAGTTGTCATATTTACACAAATAACAGGAAAACAGCAAAGTAAAAAAGATTCCCATACTATTTGCTTAGCACTAACAAGAACTTTTATTTGAAGTTTTGTAAAAAAAAAAAAAACATGGCTAAGAGCGCCTAACCTTTAAAAAAAGCCATCAAGCTAACCATTAGCTAGCTAAGTAAGATGCAGTCTGATTTTGAAGGCCAGTGTGATGCTACAAGTCTTCACTGTGCTAAAAAAAAATGTTGGCAAACTAACATATTTTTTCTTTGTTGGTATATTGACACTACATACTGTAATGTGTTAAACTTGTACTGTATAACTACACTATTGTGCTGTTTAGCAACATTAAAACAGTGCTAGTCGGCTAGTTAGATAGCCAGCTAGTTAACGGGTGAGTAACAAACAGCACAAGAAGTCAGAACATTTGTGTTTGGTTAATTATGTCCCCCTAAAGCTTATTAGTGATCAATTCTATATATTGGAAAACCTCTATGCCAATACTAAACAGTTTTTGGCAGAGTTGTTTGTTATGGTGTGGGTCAGCTTCCCCCTCGCTGAAATTTATCATTGAAGGAAAACTCAGTTTTGATAGATACTAAAATATGAGATTCTGCAAACAGTGGAAATCACACATTTCCATTGTTCCATTGTTTCCAATTCTGCCCTGCATTATGTCAGAACAGATAGGTCTGATCAGAAACTATTTCCAGAATTTGGATCAGGAGAGGATGGAATGGAATCCATATGGCAATAAAAAGTTTGTTGAATTGTCTTATTTTCTTAAGAAAATGTGACTGAAATAATATTTAAGAGAAACAACTGATGGGTAAAAATCCACAAGATTTTTTTGTTGTTTCAATTTCCAGAATAAAATAATAAAGGTAAAAAAAATAGCATGAAATCATGAAATCAAGGCCTTCAAAAGTTCTTTATACGTCTTTGAGTTAAGCAAAAGGAAGCATTTCACTGAATTCATGTTCTAATTTCCTAAGTTGTTAAGCTATAAATGCTTAACAGGTCCAACTCAATCAATTATGAAATCACAGAAATCTTCATTTATTTCAGTAATTTAAATTCAAAGAGGAAACTCAGATATCCTCACATACAGAGTGATCGGTTTCAACCATTCAGTTCTAGGGTTGCACCAATTGCAGTTTTCTGATAGATCACCAATCTTTAGAAAGCCTGACCTGCCAATTCTGATTTTGCCCAATACCGATTGTTGTTTTTTTTTGTTTGAAAAGTTGCTGAATATGCTGGCAGAGGCAAATGGGACAGTAGCTGATTTTCAGCCCTTTGTAGATATGATCTGTTTCACATGTAAGTATCGGCTGATCTCCAAAATTTAAGGAAATTGGTGCGATTTACCAGCCGGCTAATTTCTCTGGGCATACCTATGTCATTCTTTTCGTTTTGATAATTATCAACCATTAAGAGAAATAAATGCTTGAAATATATACACGGGAGTGAAATGAGTTTCAGTTTTTGTGTTGAATTATTTAAATAGAATTTTTTTTATTTAAATTTTTTTAATGAAATTCTGACATGGAGGTGCCACTGTATGAAAAATACACAAAGGATGATACTTTGACCCACAGAGGCAGCTTTGAGACATGACTAATGTTCCTATGTTATTAAATAGAAAACTAACAGCTTTTGGTGTTGTTCAGGTAACCTGCAGTCTCTTATCACATTCATGTCCTCAGAGAGTAAGAAGGTACTTTGTTTTTTCTGCTTTGACATAAAACACACAAATGTGTCAGAGGAGAGTGTTCTTTTGTTTGTTTGTTTGTTTGTTTTCTGCATCAGGAAGAGTCCGAGTCTGAGTCGGAGTCTTCGACGTCCGTGGAGTCGTACTCGTCGGGGGAGTCTGTGAGAGCGGGGTACGGCTGCGGCTGGTCCAGGTTCACATAGGTGATGTTCAGGCTGATGTAATGCTCTCCCTCCAGGCTCGACAGGATGGTGGAGACGGCCAAAACCAGAGTGGCAAAGCTGGGCCTGAGCTCCGGATCAGGATCCCAGCATTGGAGCATGATGCGATATCTGGAGAAAAAAAAAAAAGAAAAGAGGACAGAGTGTAGATCAGGGGTGTCCAAAGGTGTGGCCCAGGCACTATTAGCAGCCAGAGGAGGGGTTTTGTGAGGCCCCTGACTGCAGTTCAGGAATAGTCAGGGCAACCCGGTGCATCCCAAGTTGCCCCATTTAGTCCGCTTCAATCGAAATCCAGTTCATTTGTCTAGAAAGTCCAGTTTGTTTGGGGATCTGTGAATGTGCAATTGAACTAAAATGCGAACCAAAAAAAGCAAACTAGTCTGGATAAGAACTTAGGTCTGGGTTTAATAAAGTGAATTCTGGCGCGGTTGGAATGCATGTAAATGCTAGCGCTCCAAAAGCAGGAAGCTAACTGTAGTCATAAATTTATTAACGGATTAGTGTAATTTTGTGAGAATGTTTGTTGAAGGAGTGTGTGACAAAACCTGGGTGGAAAATACATGTGAAACGACTGTTAGCTTTACCTCTCAACCTGGTCATTAAGGTTGCTAGGAACAGCGTTTAGTGCAAAAAAAAATGTATCATTAAACCTGCTAAAACAAAGAAGTGTGTCACTGAGTTTGTTTTCAAAGTGCGTCGTACACATTAACTCCCCAACATTTCATAACCATGTTAGAACAAGAGTAGTGGACAATTTACCACTACTGGGTTACCATTTGAACAGCTTGTTTCCGCTGGTTGGACTTTGTGTCCAGATCTCCGGCGCTACGCTTGTATGAGGGCTTACTTTATTTCCTATTGGGATTCCACAGTGCTAGCGGCTAATTGCTATCATTCGTGTTACTCACAGTGGGTCAGGGCAGTACTGTGGCTGGGGAAGCCTCCTGCCTTTCAGTAAGTAATGCGTTATGTCATAAGGGTCCACCTCTGGGTAGGGGCTCGCTCCTCTGGTCAGCATTTCCCACATCAGAACACCAAAGGACCACTGCAGGAAAGAACAGGGGGGAGCAAACAGTCAGACACATGCAGAGTCCCACATGGAGGTTCTGGCAAAAGTATCCACACACAGTTAATTCACAAGATTGAACTGAATTCAGAACTTCAGTGATCAAAGTTCTGGAGAAACTTTCAGGCAGGGTTAGATCATAAAACAATATCCTAAGTTTTGAATGAGAAATAATGGGAAAAGATGGACATAAATATTTTTTGTTCCACTTCACAAACATGGATGATTCTGTGGTGGTTTACCACATATTATCATCCCAAAAATAAACACTGCAGTTTGTGATTGCTACTGAGGATGATATATCGGTATTAACATCGACATCGGCCGAAATTCAGAATTTGTGAACAAATCAATCCATAAAAAATTAAATAATGAAAGGAGCGACATGAACGACCAATGTTTATCTCCATCTTGTTATCCTTTGTTTCTAGAGATGGTTTGTCGTGTGGTTTTTGTTTGGTCATGTGACGCTGATGCAGCAAAGGATTGTGGGAAATTTAACTGAAGCAGAAAAACATTGTCAGCAATGTGGTTATTTTTTTTCAAGATGTCAAAAGGATAGTGAAATATGTATATTATCGGTAAGTATTGGTTAATAACAATGTTAATATAGGATATCGATATCAGCCCAAATTCCCATATTGGTGCATTCCTAATGGTAGCAACACAAAATATAAAAAAAAATTGGTTATGAATACTTTTGCAAGATATGTCAAATCTAGAATAAACATATTTAACTCTTCGGTGTCGTCCTCTTTAATCCCACGTACCACGTCTGACTTGGTGGTGAACTTCTGCGTCTGCAAACTCTCAATGGCCATCCACTTGACGGGCAGCTTAGCCTTCCTGTGATCCTGTACGCTGTAGTATTCCTTATCAAAAACGTCTCTAGCCATGCCAAAGTCCGCCACCTTCACCGTGTACGACTCGTCCAACCTGAAGGCAGAACAGTGAGCTTATCATTTCTTGATTCACTGATTTTAGCAAGAGGTCTAATAGCACTGACTGATGTTAATTCCTTACATGCAGTTGCGCGCAGCGAGATCTCTGTGGACAAACTTCTTGGTTGCCAAATACTCCATCCCCTTGGCGACCTGCAGCCCGAATCCGATGAGATCCTTTACAGTTGGGTTCTAAAAAGAAAAAGAAAAAAATAATCAACAAAACAAATATGTTATTCATTGGTTAGCAGATAGCTGCATGAAAACAGACTAATTCAATCAAATAATGCAGCCATTTCCCTGCTGCTTGAATTTATTTTAAGATTCATTTTAGTTGCTTTTAAAAGTCTAAAGCTCAATACATAAAAAATAATTGTTTGATATTTGACTTCGTTTTTGTATTTTTTTCCAATCTTTGACACGCTAAGATTTTTTTGCTCTTTTCTGTTGTAGTGTTTTATTGATAGTTTTTTCTTGCCTTTCCATATTTTGAATGTTTATTAATTTTATCTGTACTGCAGTTGCTGTTGTTTTTTGTTTTAATGCTTGATCATTAAAGTAGTAGCAGTACAATCACACCCTCTTCTCGCAGCGTATGAAGTGCCGCAGGTCTCCGTGTTTCATATACGGAAGCACCACCAGAGGGAGCCCTTCCTGTGGCAGGAAGATGCCCAGCAGAGACAGGACGTTGGTGTGGTGGAAACCCTTCATTATGATGCCCTCTTTCAGGAACTGCTCCACCTCTTCCACATCCGTTATTCCTGGAAAGTTGATAGATAAAAAAAAATATATATATCTAACACATTATAGACTCTTAGACAATTTGTTCCACAGGATTGACTTTCTAGTTCTCTTGTTAAATCGACAGCAGACTTTACTATTCAAAGACTTGACAGCGCAGTGAGTTTCTCTGTTGCTGGAGTCTGATAAGTAACCGTGATAGACAGTTCCAAAATGGCCTGCGGGGAAAACCACAAACAGAATGAGAAATGCTGACTTTTTTTTTTGTACCCCTTTGACGTTCATTTTGATGTGGTTCTTCTCACCCTTCCCGATGATGCGGTGGTGCTGCACTATCAGCATCTCAGCAGGAATGAGAACGTCCTTCACCTCCTCCAGCAGCTCCGGTCTGAAGCTGGAGATGGAGATCTTCTCTGTCTGCATGAGAGGGGTGAGGGTTGGATCTCTGTTGCAGGCGGAGTAGGCCAGACCCCGAAACACCACGGGCCCAATCAAAGGGGTGGGGGGGCTCAGGGAAACGACTGGTGGAAGCACAGATACAGAGGAGTGTCACTGCTGTATCACTGCGGTTCTGGATGTGTAGATAATTACTGCAAAATTATTAAAACCCCTTCAACTTTTACACATTTTCTCACATCGGCAACCACAAACTTTAATGTAGTTGACTGGGATTATGAGTCAGTGCTCTACAACGTGTGTCAAGCTGAAGGTCTGGGGGCCAAATTGCTTTTTATGTGGCCCTCTAGACTTTAGAGAGCTTTCACTTCAAAAAGACAAAATCTTACCAAGTATTTTTTGGTCTAGTTTCTAGTGGAAAATATCTTAGTGGACTTGAAATAAGACAAAACTAACTTACAAGTAACTTTTTAGCAAGAAATAAGAGCTGGTTTTAAGTCAATAATTTCAGAACTAGTTCCATTGGCAGGTTATTTCACTTATAACTTGGGTAAAAGGTCTTGTTATAAATAAAATAATCTGCCAGTGGTACTCGTACTTTTTTCATAAATTTTAAAGAATTACTTACTTAAAACAAGTTCGTAGTAATATAACTTTTTTCTCGTAATGTTATGACTTTATATATGTAATTTTATTTTATTTTGTTTCTTCTTGTTGGCAAAGGTCCAAGGGGTGTGAATACGTTTTCTAGAGTTACCTCTCCTGTAGTCTCCCGTGGGAGTCAGTTCCACAGTGTTGGTCACAGAGCGAGTGGCAGAGTGGGACAACCGGGCTTCTATCATTGAGGCTGAAAGACATTTCACAAAGCTTTTGTTGTTGTTTTGTTTTTAATCATCAACCCCTCCCAAAAAAAAAGTAAAGCGCATGGACATCCGGTCAAAAACTTGCGTTGTTCTAGTTGAAAGACTTTTGTTACCCATTCAAGACTCAATCCATACCCAGCGACAGTTTTATAAACAACTCTGATCAAGGTCCACACAAGAAAGAGAGAGAGAGAGGGAGAAAAAGAGAAAGAGAGAAGGACCTACCTTTCTTTTTCTTTCTCAAATGTTTCATCACAACAAAGGCCAGCACGGCCCCGGCCACCAGAGCCGCCAGGATTCCCAGAACTATCCCCACCATGTAGTGGTTGTTGACCCTCACCACCGTGCCAACATTATGAACCTGGCCGTTGATGGAGATCTGGAGTGCAGACAACACACACGTGCGCGCACACACACACACACACACACACACACACGCACACACACACACACACTGCAAATGTTATTATTTTTGCACATATCTCCTTTTTGATGCTAAGCACTACCTTGCAGTCCTCCAAGTGTTTAAAGCAAAGTTGTGTTTCCTGAAGCCTAAAATGCTTGACCCGAAAAATGAGAAGTTCTGTGGTGTAATTTGACACCATTGTTTTTGCATTTACAGGGGAGAAAATATCAGTCATGATTAAAAGAAAGTATACTCTCAATCAGTTCTAGGGCTTAACAAATAAAAAATCAAAGATCAAAAGCCTAGTGTAAAACATTTGGGTACATTTTCCACTGAGACATAATGTACACCTAAATCAAGAAAACTGTGGCGCGACTTGATTAACATTTTTTATTGAGTACCAGAAACATGCAAATACAAAGATTCCAGCTGGAACCTTTTGGATATAGTCTGACTAGCTCTGAACTTCAACTAAATCTATTGTATGACTAAAAAAGTCTAGCTAAATATTTTATTAGCCACTGCCCTCTTGTTCCCTCTGTCACGCTTAAACCTGAGTCAAAGGTCAGCTAACAGAGTGTTCAATGTGTGCCTGAACAGATCCTCTTCACAACGTGATCCTGGAGGGTAACTTTTCCATAAAAACACAACCTGACCAACCTTCACTGGAAGTCCCTCTCTGGGAATGGTGATGTTTTTAGGGATCCTGCAGGTTATCTCATTATCCAGGACTTTGGCATCGCAGTCGACATCGGCCACCGTCATGACGATGGTCATGCAGGAGCTCACCAGGTTCAGTTTCTTATGCTGAGAACAACAAGTCTAATGAAGAACTTAAAACGATACTGTATACTCACCGGCCACTTTATCAGATACACAAGTTCAATCACTCAATAACATGAGTAGGGAAGTAGCAAATCACATGGCAGCATTCGGATACGCCTGGGTATTTAGATATGACAAAAACTTCTGTCTGAAGGTCAAACTGAGCATTAAAATGGGGAAGAACAAGGATTTAAGTGACACCATCTTTCAGGATTATAGAGAATGGTCTGAAAATGAGACAATCTGCAGAGACTGGATCTCTTCAATGAAAGAAGTCCCAGACACAGCAGTTTAATGGGATTAGAATCCAGCAGAATTACATAGGACGGCAATGGCCATGTTAGCAAAGAACTGAAGGCTGTAAGGAAAGGTATGATTTTCCTCACAAAAATTGGACAATAACTGATTAGAAAAATGTTGCCTGGTCCAATGAGTCTCGATCTTAGCTGCCATTTTTTCCCAGGGCTGGGTCAGAAAGATGGTGTAATGGAGTGGAAGATGCTGTTTTGGTGAAACTCTTCGCAGCAACTAAACATTTAAACACCACAGCCTGTCGCTGCCGATATTCGTCCCTTTGTGACGACAATGTACCCGTGTTCTGACGGACACCTCCAGCTGAAAAAAATACAAACCCACAACTCAGTACTAGTGAGGTGTACCTAATGAAGTGGCCGCTAAGCATTTAATTCCAATAGAATATTGTCAGAGTAATTATAAATAAGCTAATCACTTACATGAAGGGACACTTCATCAAACCCAGGATACAAACTGAGCACATGTCCCTCTGTTTCAAAAGGAATGGGTTCTCCGTAGGGGTGATAGGAGAACTCTTTGTTCCAAAGTCCCACGGCGCCGTCCATGTCAAAAGACAGCAGGCCCTCCTCGCTCTCATCCCTCTGGAACGCCGGAGTGACGCATTCCATCCGGGTGGGAAGGGACTTCCCAAAGCACTCCTAGAGCCAGACACCGGGGCGAAACTTTAGCTCTCAGCACACGGTCAAAATTAATAACCCAAAAGGACATTTTTTAGGGTCACATGCCCCTTAAAAAACACAGTCAAAACGTACCGTTGTAACAGCTCTGAGGTGGCTCTCGTTGGGCTTAAAGCGGATTACGGTGCGATAAACCGAGTCGAGGTTCTCCCCTTCGATCACGATCTTTGAACCTCTACGTTCAGAGAGAAGAACAAAGACGTTTGCGTTTTCATTCCAAGATTGTCAAATCATGTTAAATTCAACATCTTCCACGGTTTGACGTCCTTTTATGTTCCAGATAGAATTAGGTGCTTGGGCTGAGGTCTCTGTGTGGCCAACCTGTGAAAGCTGCAGTCGGGCAGCACATTCGTGATCTTTGGCGTTTCCTTGTAGTAAAACACCTTTGTGTTGGGGACTTGAGATTTGTCGATGAAAACGCTCAGCGGGACATCCCTCACCTCCGAGATGGCCTGGGACAAGCAGATGATGGACGAAACATTGGCTACCAATTTGGACCTGAAGAAACAAAAATGTGAATTAAACTGAAATGCTCTCCAACGTTTAACCCCAGTTTTCCCATTAGGTGAAGGTTACAGTAAAATGAGCTGAATTATTCCACTGCTTCAGGCAGCGGAGTCCTAACTAGTAAAGCACGTTTGAACAAGTTTGACTGTTGGGTCACAGCAATAAAATGTATGAACAAATATCATGTCTTTTAATCATCCAGCAATTCAATGCCTTAAAGGAATAATTCATAAATTCATAAATGAGGCTCTGTCTGAAGGTTATAAGCAGCTAATATCTTTTCTGCAGTAGATAAGTCTTGGTGTCCTAGTATAAACCCAGGCTGAGGCTGGTAAGAGGGGCCAAGACTAAAACATGCTTTTCATAGCCTTTAAACAACTCACAACTTAAAAAATTCAATGGGTATTTATGGAAAATACCTGCAAAAGTTTGCATTGGGTGGGTATGTACATACAAACTAAAGATTATTTACCGAGAAAATGGACGTGGGAGGCTGCGCGCCACCAATGATCTTCAATATATACTGAGAAGGAAACATGTAAAGCATCTCCAGTCAGAGAAACTATCCAAATACATATTCTGTTCTTGGTACGCATTTCACACTGGAAGGTCATTGACGGCGAACTACCACCAGGTTCAACTCTGACTAGATTTTCTGTGGGAACAGCAGCGCTAATGCAAACATGGAAATGGTTTGAAGGCCCTTAAAACAGAATTTCAACAAATCAGTGTTCAGTTTTTGGCACTTTAGTTGTTTGAAGATGCTATAAGTCTGTCTTCTCAGATTAGATGTTAGCTTTAGCCTCTAGGACCAAATAATCTGGATAAACAGTAAGTGAAGCCATAAAAAGAGTTATTGAAATTTCCAGTAACTTGTTCAACGCAAAGATGAAAATGGTTTGGAGGTCATTAAGAAAGCATTTGCCCACACTAGTGTGTAGTTCTTGTCACTGGAGTTGCTATAAGATGGTAGAGGCCTGTTTGGTTGTGGCCCCCGTGGGAACAGACATAACCTTAAGCCTCTGGAACCAACTTATCTCAATGTTTTTTGAGATTTAGAAATATCCAAATCCACTGTTCACCTTCTCATATGGCAGGGTACTTCATTCAAAGTGACTCTTCTGTTCTTTCCAGCATCTAAGTGGAACCCAGTGATGGTGATGAGCGTTCCTCCGACACGCGGTCCGTAGTTGGGCTGGATTTCTGTGATGTTTGGAACCTACAGGGAAAGTGACTCTGTTTTGGTTAAAAAGTTACTTAAAGCAACTTTATTTACAAATTAGTCACTATGAACAGGTAATTTTCCGGGTCTGACAGAAGGGTGAGCATAGTTACCACAAACGTGAACCCTGGTGCCTCAGCCTTGCCATCAATAGAGTAGCGGCCCTCCACCTTGCCCTCATGCACGTCCACTGTAATGTTGACCGGCTTGAATGGCTCAGAGGTCCCAGAGCGAATCTTACACACTAAACTGACAGAAGCAAATGACAGACAAACATCAGCGAGTCATCAGCAAACAACCTGCATCTGATTTTAACAACAATATCCTGGTTTTTTTTTAAATGGTTAAAGTTTCTCTTTACATAGAAACATTAAATTTTTTGTGAGGACAATATAATTCTACAAAATTTTAGGGGTGACAAATTAACAAAACAAACTATGATAATGGTCAAGATTAAAAAATAAAATTGTAAGCTGCCATGTTGGTTTTTTAGGTAACCTTATGAGGATGATCAAGGACAATAACATGTCAAAAGAGGTGCACAGCGTCCTTGTAGTGTATTTGTTTTGAACAGGTAAACACAAAACTGTTTTGTTTCTACAATAACAAGTGGAGTGGGAATCGGACTGCAGGTGGAATTTTTGGGGGGGAGTTAGGGAGAAGGGGCGGACATCTTTGGGAATGTAGCTCTGGAGTGAGGGACAAGTTTTGTGTAAAGTTATCCAAACTTATAAAAATTCCTAGCGGTACAATTTCAATTCAGTGTGTACCTCCTCAATTCAAACATCCTCTGAAAGCCTTTGTAGTTCATAAATTGTAATTCTTCAACAGCTTCCAATAGTTTTTTTTTTTTTATCATATTCACTCATTGATGCCTAAATTAATTTTACTTTTTCATGTTGTTGCTTCAGAGCTCTTCGTACTCAGCAGCTATGTTTCCCCGGTCTCTTTAATGACCGTCCTTTCACAGTGATGGTGGGCACAATTGCTCCATTTTCTCACAATCTGCCGAGTTTCTCTTTATATACGACATTAACATGCATTGTCCTAATTTAAATAAATAAATTAGGGAATGAAAAAATGAGATTTGTCTGAGTAAGAGTAAAAGTGAGAGGGATGCTGGAGACATGAGAGCTGGCAAACCTACGAGAACCTAAACGTTTCTTTTTTCTGTCTAGAGAAAATTTTATTTTAATGTTTTGTATTCTTCCAGAGCGCATTGACTATTAAACAAAGAACGACAACAGTTAACCCTTCAGGTTCACTCACTGCGTGTTGTTGCTTTTGAGTGGAATCACAGTGCAGGCGGTCTGTCCCAGTCGGACCTGGTGGGTCCTGGAGGTGATAGCGGGTCGAAGCGGCGACTGAAACTCCCATCCGCACACCGTAAGCTCCGTTTGTCCATCAGGGGGAGCAGTCCTTGGAAAAAACTGCATAAGCAGAAGGAGGAAATTACAGACTTCAATATACAAAGTCAACACCTTATGGTGTTAAAAAGAGACAGCTGTGTCTTTGATCGCAGCGTAAACCTTACCCCACTGATCCCGGGTGGACAGGATTCATTCCTCCAGCGGCTGTGGCACTCGCTCTTCCATGAACACACTCCAGAGCACCAACCGCAGCCCATGAACTTTGGGGCCGTCAGGCATGTGACGCAGGTCATGAAGTGCTGGCAGCCGGGGCCCCTCTGGGGCACCTGAATCATCTGAACAGTGAAATCAGTCGAGTCATTCAAAGACCACTTTATTCTGCAACAGTTCATTCAGCACTTCAGACACAGATTTTCTACTTGAGCTTGTATAAAAATAATAGAAGAGAGTAGATACACAGCAAATAGACTCACACAAAGATAGAATATAAAATACGTACAAAAAGCTGAATAAAGAACAAAAATACTGTACAGTAAGGGAAACATTTCAAAAGTCAAGTACTTATAAAAAACACTACTACAACTTATAATAGTGAGAGTGAGGAAGCGGTTGCATGTCTTTGTTAACTTGCAATCAGATTGAAATAATTTTGCAACCATGATCCCCAAGAATTGACGTTCCGATTACTATATGTGTGAAACATTCTGTTTTAAACACATTTGAATTGAAATATTTAACTACTTTAGTTAAATTCAAAAGCATTACTTAGTCATAGATAAGAAGAGGAAGAAAAAATGAGATGTCAACAAAATAGTTTTCTAAAAGGAAGCTGTTAAATGTTGATAACCGGCGCTCCTTTGCATAGTTTTGGTAGAAACGTCTTGAAAAAGACCAACTTGTTTTCAGGATTCCTTTAATATTGTAACAAAGCCTTTCTGTTGTTAAGAGTGCTAAGTTTGACAAATGCAGTAACTGATCCTGTATCTAACATCCATCTACACAGACTCTGCTTTCTCAAAACATTCAGGCATGGACTGAAATAAAACCTTACAGGAATGTCTTTAAACCGCTGGAGAAAAGATTTACACCTTCTACCTGAGAGCTCAACTAAAAATGTGACGTAGTATCAGCTAATTACAATATTTGACCAGAGAAACGCGCCGTTTTACCGTACCTTGTCTCCAACTACAAATAGTAGATACTCCGAGGAGTAAACAGCAGCAATAGAAGACACCCTCTGACTCTCCACCAAGGAGTAGTTGGCAAAGATGTCTGGGCTGGATCTTGTCAACACAAGCTGCACACACAGACATAGCATAGCATGTGCTAAGACATTAAAAAATATATATATACATAAGTTATTTTTTATGGGTGAATATATTGATCATCCAACCATCCATCACTGATACCTATCACTGGGCAATAGACAGGTCACCAGTGAGAATACTGTTGATTGTCTCTACTCCTGATGCTGCACTAAACTTGTTAATGAAATTTTATTCTTCTTGTGAAAAACACAAGAACCAAGTTTTTTAAATGATTTTTTTTTTCAGATTAGATCAAGATAAAAAGCACAACATAAGGTCTAATTAATCATAGGAATGCACCAATCCACTTTTTTCACTTTCGATACCGATGCTGATATCTGAGGTTTTGCATTGGATCATATCAGCGGATACATTATTTTGTATCGATACGAGCCGATAAGAAATAATGGCGCTGAATTGACTTAAGACGTTTCTTTTTTTTTTAAACAAAGACATAAATGTAGTGAATGACACATTTACTTGATAACTCTGCACCAGTACTGACACTTCAATACACCAATAGCTTGACAAGCTTGGGCAAAAATGTAAAAACAACAACAGTGCAATTAGTCAAACATCCATCCATTTTCTTTACACCTTTGTCCCTTAGTGGGGTCGGGAGGGTTGCTGGTGTCTATCTCCGGCTAACGTTCCGGGTGAGAGGCGGGGTCACCCTGGACAGGTCGCTAGTCTGTCGCAGGGTAACACAGAGACACACAGGACCAACAACCATGCACACACACCTAGAGAGAATTTGGAGAGGCCAATTAATCTGACAGTCATGTTTTTGGACTGTGGGAAGAAACCAGAGTATCCCCATGCATGCATAGGGAGAACATGCAAGCTCTATGCTGGGGCTGGGAATTGAACCCAGAACCTTCTTGCTGCAAGGCAACAGCTCTACCAACTGTACCACTGTGCAGCCCAGGAGTCAAACAACCAATAAAAAAAATATAATAAAGAAACTGACAAAAATAATAGGCTGACTCTCTTGGCAAAAAATATGATGTCGAATCAGTGCATCTCTAGTCAGTTGTGGACTGCATTATTCTAAGCTAATGATTACAGATTCTTTTAAAGACAGTTTGTGAAGCCTTTACTCTATTTGCGGAAAAAAAATCCTAGCTTGGTTTTCCAGAATCTAGTACTAAAATCACAATGTATTGCACCATCTCATGAGGTGGATATACTGTAACCCAACACCCCCTTGCAATTTGCAAAACATCGTTATTTAGTTGTTTTTTTTTGGGGGGGGGGTTTTTTGCAACAACTCGACATACCTGAAGCAGACGTCCAGTTGAGGTGCCAATGTGAGCAACGGTTTTGTTCTCTATGGTCGTCACCAGGAGAGAGGTGAGCAGGACATTGGTCATCTTCCTGTTGAAGAGGTCCACTCTGTAGTACGGCTTTGACACCATGGTGGGATGGTCGTTGCACGTGGCGTTGTTCTCCATGCTCTGACGCCACCACCAGGGGGAGCAAACAGAGAGGAAACAGTGACCAGAAAAGTAGGCAGTCTTTACGTTCTAACACTGAAATGCTGATGATGTCTACAAACTTCAAAAACACGTCCACTGAAAGAACAAGTCTGCTTTTACTGGAGTTGCTGCTTTCAGGGTCAGATATTACCAAACGTCATTAAACAGCTAGACAAACAAACCCATCTGCTCCTAAAGACTGCGTGTTAATACTTACAGGCAAATGTTTATAGGCAATTTAACTACAAATCAGCAATCATTTTTATGTTAGCTTGACAAAAACAATATGAGCCTGACAACTGGGCATGTCAGGTTAAAGCCAGCGTCATAAAAATGATGCATTATCCACCTTCAAGATTTGATCTTTACAAGCTGACACATGTGCCCAGGCTCACATGGAGACGTGGGGCAAGGTGTGCTCGTCACCACGACGACCATGAGAAAAAGACCCGGCACACCAGATGCACAAGGTGATAATGTGATTAAGTAACAAGCCGTGATAGATGATCAGATGATGCATCGCCGACAGAGAGATTGCCTTGCAGATAGCAACAGAGCACAAGTTAGATCTAAGCTTGACTAAAAGCAGCTCACTAAAGGAACAAATGTTTGTTTATTGCAAAAAAAGCCAAAAAGGTCAAAGTTAATGACTATAAATGGTATGAACTTTGGTTTTAGTAATCTCCATGGAGAATTACGTTCCAATATTCTGATTACCTTAATGTTATCGATCAATGGAGCAATGGGAGTACGAGGGCTTCTATTGGGAAATGGTTTGTTTGTTTCCTCTACTGGTTGCAGTGGGAACACTGGCAAGCAAAGGACACCATAAAGAGACTTCAGAGATGGGTCTTCTCACATCAGGAGAACATCTTAGGCTCTTTACCATTTGTGTTTCTGTCCAGTCTCTGTGGCCATCGCTGATAACACATGTATCTTAATGTATGTGCTTAAAAAGTTAGAAAGAGTGGATCACAATATGTCCAAAGACAAAGTGTCAGACCTAAAGGAACAGCCTACAACAAATTAAATTACAGTGCCTCATTCTTTAGATGCTCATTTCCAGTGCTAGTTTAATTCTGCCGTCTGTGTTGTTTTTTATGTATATAGCTAAAGTGGGATTGATGGAGGCTATGTTATAACTGGTTCTTTGCTAGCATTTCTGCTATGTGTAAATGCGACAGCGAGACAGCTCCTACTTTCAGTTTATGAGTTTATGTTCAATAGATCTACGTTAAGTGACTTAGCAAATACACAAAAGGTTCCTCCTTAACCAGTGGACCAAAACAAAAATGTAATTACTTTGTTTGGACTAAAACTAACTCTGGACACAATCCTCATGGTGAAATGTGTTTTTAATTAAGGATGGGTATTTATTGTGGAGCTTTGGAGAAAAATGTCCTTAATGTGTTCATTATTTTTTATTTATTGTAAAAACGATACAATTAAGGTCTGAAAAGCCTCAAAAACATAAGGGCAATATTTATGAGACTGCTATGAATTTGAACATACATTTTTTATCACTACTTTTATTGTTATCATAATAAATACCAAATAATGTGATAAAAAAAAACTCCAGACCAAATTCCACCTGAAAATTTGTCCAAAAACAAAAATCAACAAAAACATTTCAGTCTCAGATAATATTTTCCACTCTTCTTTATTAGCACAGGTGGTTTGGACTTTTGAGTGCATTAAAAAGGGTTGGACAACACATGTGGCTGGATAAGAAATATTTAGAGTAGAGGAAGCCTGAGGAAAGGAGTTTTCATTCTAATTTTAATAAAAGACAGACTATCAGAAACATTACAAACACTGTTTAGTTGTAACATAACTGCATAACTTCAAAACAGACCATTATTAACAATAAAACTTAGTTGTGAAGTTACTATGGATCTTGTGTTTAAATCACTAACTAAAATGAAGTAACATCCAAACTATTAAATATTGTTGCAAAAGTTTCAGACATAAAATTTCCCATGAATTCTCCAAGACAACTGTTTACATGGGACTTAATGGAAAAGGTTGTCTCACCACAATCCCCATGTTACCAGTCCTCCTCCCTACTGGTAGCACTGGTGCCAAAGCAGAGAAAGCATGTATGCTATGGGAAATATGCATGAGAATTGGGAAAATAAGCAGCCTTTTTCTAAGCTTTCCCCTGGAGATTTAACACACCATATGCTGTGAGACGATAATATCCTAAAAATATGCAATTTTCTGTACATCATGCAACTGTTTTATAAAACAATAGTAATAATAATAACATTGAACTGGAAGTGAGATGTTTTCCCTAAGAACTTTTTCATGTCATTTTTTTAACCAAAAAGAAATCTGTAACCCAGATTTCCTCTCCTCCTGCTCAAGAAAACTAGAGATAGATAAAATAGATAAGACAGACAGACAGACAGACAGACAGATAACATCACTATAAATTTTTCATAACTGAAAAATTTATAGTGATGAAAAGAAGTTGGATTTATCGTTGTCTTTATAAATTCGAAGTAATGATGTTAAAATAAAACAAAAACTGACTGCCTGTCCAGAAATGTTATTTTTACCATTTGTCCCACAAGAGCATCAATAAATATCATCCATCCATCCATCCATCCATCCATCCATCCATCCATCCATCCATCCATCCATCCATCCATCCATCCATCCATCCATCCATCCATCCATCCATCCATCCATCCATCCATCCATCCATCCATCCATCCATCCATCCATTTTCTTTACACCCTTGTCCCTTAATGGGGTCAGGGAGGTGCTGGTGCCTCTCTCCAGCTAACGTTCCGGGAGAGAGGCAGGGTCACCGTGGACAGGTTGCCAGCCTGTCGCAGAATAAATATCATTAAATTAAAAAATTTTATGAAATGCAGTTACTGTGTGCAGTTTAGTGACACTAATCACACTTTTCTATGTAAGTGGCATCCAGAGGAGCCCAATTTTTAATAGGATTTTTTTCTGTTTGTGGTCTGTTTGTGGTCCTATGAATCATCATCAATCATACTTTATCATCATTTTCATCGTTATCACAATAGCGCCACCAAAATGTCATGAGTCCATAACGCCTAGAAATGGTGTTTGCTATGTCCCACTTGAGCTACCAAAGTAAAATTATGTTGTTTCTACACTTCTTCACAAATGCAAATTATGTCATCCTGGATTAAAATAACCAACTTTTCCATCTTAATTGTTTCTGGATTTGATCTTAAACAATTTGTTTTTATAGACTTTTCTCAAACATGGTGCTTGAAAGGAATTGCTGGTTTTATTTAAAGACTTCTCTAATGAACAGGGCTTTTTCTTTGCGTTCATCTAACTCGATCCATGTCAGGTTGTTCACGTTAGAAATTTAAGACATGACTCATGGCTTTGCTTTCTTTCATGAGGCATATTAAGATTAGTTTTCTACAGCTGTGCTGCACCTGCCTTAACATGTGAAGAGATAATTCTTATACTTTTTTTTTTCAGTCAGAAAAGCTTTTTTTTGGCTAAAATAATCATATATCGAAATTTTTGGTTGCTCCACTCGTTTCAACCAGTCCTAAGCTGTTAAAACATGCCAAAGATACTTTAAAATTTCACATGCAGTGATAAATCTTCATCCAGCTACTGTACCTGAACAGTAATTAAGGAAATATGTATTCCTGTAAATACAATCGTATCAATTACATGATCTCATTCTCATCTTATCATGTTCTCTCGTTCCAGGACAATTCAGATCAGTCATGTGTAATAAAACAATCATGAGTCCCAAATCAAGTCCAATGAATGAAGCAAACATTGTATCTGTATGCATGCAATTTAGTGTCTAAGTTATGAGTGCAAATTATGTCCACATCTGCTTTTTCATTAAGCCTAAGTTTATGCATTAACATTTAAACATTATCTTTTTCAGAACCTGTCATGAAGAGCTGCTAATGAAGAGCTGCTAATTACTCATACAATTACCTTTCAAACATTATTGTGGTTCTTCAAAATGAAAGGACTTGCAGTTTGACTGATTTTGAAATTCAGCCTTAACTGTTGTTTATACCTTTCATATAATTTTTCTTTTGACGTAAAGGCAAAACAAAAAATCTGATAGGGAAGAGTCATTCATTCATTTTCTATACCCAACTGTTCTTACGTTGTTGTGTGTGTGTGTGTGTGTGTGTGTGTGTGTGTGTGTGTGTGCGTGTGTGTGTGTGTGTGAGGGGGGGGGGGGGGTGGGTGTGTGTGTGTGTGTGTGTGTGTGTGTGTGTGCGTGTGTGTGTGTGTGTGTGTGTGTGTGTGTGTGTATATGTATGTGATGTATATGTGTGTGTGAGTGCACGTGTGTGTGCATGTGTGTGAGTGTGTACATGTGCGTTTGCGATCATTGTTCAAGAAGCGGGTCACACCCTGAGGATGTCGCCAGTTTTTTGACATGACAATAAGGAAAACAGGAAATAGTTTCATGGACACCTATTAGTTCAAATTTAAACATTTCCCACTCCTTCACTGTAAAGTGCACAAAACAAAAATATTTCTACATATTCCAATTTGCCAAATTATTTTTAAAAAATGGTCTAAATCTGCATTTATGTTTTCTTATTAAGTCTAAATAGCAAAAATATCCCGGGACATTTAACCAATTACAGACTGAGGCACAATGTTACGAGTGATTAAGAGAGAAAGTTGAATTTCTTAACAAATCAATTTTATTTTGAAAAGCATCTTAACAACAAAACAAAAAGTCACTCGCCTAAAGGTAAGTTTAGTCTATTTTATCGTAAGAGTTATTTATTTATTACAGATTTAGTTTGAGAAACATCTGTGGTTGTTATTATAAAACAACAGCTAACATGGACATGTCGTTATGAATCATTAAAACTCCACATCACATAGACGCCAGTCTGTTGCAGGGCAACACAGAAAGAAAGGAAGAAAGTGGAAAGACTGGGAATTGAACCGAGAACCTTCTTGCTGCAAGGCAACAGCTCTACCAACTGTGCAGCCCTGGTTTGAACTTATATAGTGCTTTTCCAATCATTTTGACCATTAAAGTGCTTTGCACTAGAGTCACATTCACCCATTCTCACTCACAAACCAGTAGGTCGTGTTAAGTTAAGTGCCTTGCTCAGTGGCACATCAGTGTGTGGCAGGTGGAAGCTGGAATTGAACCTACAATCTTTCAATCACAAGACGACTACTCTACCCACAGAGCCACAGTCGCTCCAATAATCAAACATGAGAAAAGATAGAGTGGTAAATTAGTGTTTTTCATGAAAACATGGGACATAGTGTTGTAAAGTCCAATAACACATTTAGTTAATGTCATGAGAAATTATTATTATAAAAATAAAGTTATTTTGTGCAATGAGTTCACCAGAGGGCACACTGACAGCGTAAATACTTTACAGTCCTGTGAGTCCGATACACAATTTTCTACTGAACTATAATCTTTGACTAACATAAGGACAATTATTATAAATTAACAGGATTATTACATTGCCTAGGAAAATATGTCCTCTTATAACAAGTAGCATTTTAATTAATATAAACAAAAACTTTATATTTTTACTTTCTCCCTTGATTGCCTAAGTTAAAGGTTGTGAATGAGACCTGAGTTCCTGACAACAACTCTCTAAGTCAAGCTACCATCTCTGCAGTCCATAAATGGAACTGCGGACCTTTCCATTACATCAAGTATCACATCAGTGAAGTGGATTTGTTCTGTTGTTGTTGTGAACCAATAGACTCACCTCATGTGGACAGCTTTCACACGGCTGGAAGTGGCAAAGCCCTCTGGAGAGTTGCTCTGGTCCAGACTGACAGCAATCATCAACGCCGTCAACGATCGCCTTGTTCACGCTGTCCATAGGAAAGGCGCACAAAGCCGAGTCATTCTCCGTCACCCCATTGTCATCAGTCACAGCAAACACCCCATAGAGGATGTCGTCCTCCTCCTCCGCCCCCAGTTCCTCCGCCAGCTCCCTGCCGGCCTTGCCGAAGTAGGCCGCCTGGACCACGTTGTACACAACGTCCTTGTAGGGCTCGCGAACGTTCCTCCTCCTGCGCTTAGGCTCAAAGCGACACTCCAGGATCAGTTCGCGATACCTCTTCACCTCCCACTCGCTCCGTGGCAGACGTCCCAGGCGAGTCTGAAACGGAGATGACTCCTGATCTGGGCTCTCTCTTTGGACCGAGAGGAAGTAGACAAACTCCTGAGTGAAGAAGCTGTAGACATAGTCAATGTGGTAAGTCCTCCGGAGGGTGGGCAGGACAGTAAGGCCTCGCACATCACTATAGAAACCATCCTCTGTGGCCAGTGGTCTGCGGACTGATATCGACTTCCTTCCATAACGCTGGGTAACGCTATCATTGACAGAGGCAGCAACGAAAAAGTAGACTGCCTGGCCCTCCTCTACCATTGACATTTTGGTACCAAGAGGGCTCGCCACGCAGTCTGGACAATAAGCAGCAGAGTTTGCACTCTTCCTGAACAGACACTTAGAGCGAGAAGGTAGTTCTCCGTTTGAGTTCAGCTGATGAAAATAGCAAACACCGTACTGAGAGCTTCCACAGGAATATAAATACATAAAAGGAGTGTCCAGCACCAACACCTGATTGTCCGTATCCTCCAGAAAGTTGTAATCCTTATCGATATCGCATAAGTTGCATATGCGACATTCTGGGCTTCCAACCGGCCCAGTGCGGAGCTCCCAGGCCTTTTCCAGACTCCTGTTGACGGCTTCGATGACATTCTGCGAGGCCACGTAGACTTCCTGATAAATTGAGTTGTTCACTATGTTCTGAATGGGTCCCTGTGCCTGAAAGAAGGGCATGGTGTAAACGACGGAGAAGTTGACCGGGCTGGGGGTCTGTGAGGGACAGTTGGCCAAGGCAAAGGCCAGCAGAGTCTGGAGCCGGATGCATGTCCCCCACAATGTGGTCCAGTGGACCATCGCCACTCCCAGGTTCAGAGGGGGAACAACACACAAATGATGTAGGACTACCTCCACGCCTGGTGATACAACAAAAACATCCTTAGCACCAGCTAATAACACCTAAAAAGAGAAGGAGGAAAAAAATGTAGTTCAATTGTTAAAGACATTAGTTTAATTTAGGAAATGTGAGATCATTCTGTTCCTGTAGGCCTGGTTTAGTAATTCTTGCAGCTTATTTTTTACACATCATCTGGCAGGTGTTAAGTGTTCCACAGTTTTTTAAAGATTTATCAGAAATTTGAAGTGGGTGTGGTTACTATACCAACAAAAGCAGCAGTGGGCAGTCCCTATGAGGACTTCTCAAGAGTTCTGCACTGGAGTTGTTGTAAAGTATGAAATGTCCTGACCAGTTTTTGCTGCCTTGAGTAAACAGTCAAATTTCTTTGTAATTGAACATGATGCACTAGCCTGTACTCAAGGTGGCAAGAACAAGAACGATTGTTTTTTGGTGGTTTTTTGCATTTGGAAAGAATTGTTTATTTTCCTCTGTTCATCTGCAGTTTATTCCAAGTTGACATTGCTGACCATCCTGCAAGATAAACAGAAGCTAAATCACTGTTCTAGTATGTAAAGATAAAAGTTATAGTCCTAGAACTTATAATCATATTATTCATATTCATTTCTTCATTCTATTATAAATGGGACCATAAGCATCAACACTCTGATGGAGACTGATGATTAAAGCATCTGTAGTCATAAAGAGAAGAATTTCCTGTGACTCACCACAATACTTAGTAGAAATGTTTATGTAATCAAACAGGGAGCTTCGACTAAATCTGTTTCTATTGTGACATCCTATTTTCAGGATGTCACAATAGAATGAGTGCTTTGCAAAAGTATCCATACCCCTTCGATAATTCCACATTTTGACAGATTACGACAAACTATAAAGCATGCTGCTGGAATTTTATATGACAGTCCAGCATGAAAGAGTTCATTAATGATAAGTGGAAGAAAAGTGATGCATGGTTTTCAAGCAGATTATTTCTCTTATAACAGGGGAAATGACTTGTTATAAGTGAAATAATCTGCCAGTGGAACTATAAGCTTTTTTAAATCAATATTAAGGAATTATTAACTTAAAACAAGCTCCTCTAACTTGTAAGCTAGTTTTGTCTTATTTCAAGTGTACTTAGATATTTGCACTAGAAAGTGTTTTTGCAGTGTGTTCAGTTTGACTGATCTTGTTTTGAAAAGAAGAATTCAATTCTGTAGATGTGCAAAACTCTTAAAAACATAACCAACAAACAACAAAACAAAAAAAATGCAACTATAACTGCATTAAAAGACGCTTCTGCAAAATATTGACCCCACTCAACAGGTCTTTGCTTTGTAATTCTGCACTGCTTTGTGTTTTCCCGTGTCTATTTTTGTCAGTCCAAAAATGGAAATTCTCCAAATTAGTTGCTTTATGCAAGAGAGCAGAGAGCAGGTTAATCACTGCTGCTGAACTCGAACCCACCGAATCCAAATGTTTCCGTTGGCTCTCTCTGACGGATCTCTGCACAACAACCAACCACGACCCTTCCCTTCATTCTGCACAGACGTCGTCACGTGGATCATTAACTCGACACATTACAGTAGAGTTGCATTCAAGAAATCTGGCCTCTCTAGTTTGCATTCCTGTCACAACCTCTACGTGCCTCGCGGAGGGGAAAGATGTGCGTGAACTCATGACGAGGAGACACAATGTACCTCCTGAAAACTCCCAGGCGAAGAAAGTACTTTTCCGCTCCTGTCACTGAAGGTAATCAGCTCAGAGCGTTTTGTTTAGAAGTAAACAAACTTTATTCAGGCCATAAAAAGGAAATTTTACTCCAGAAAAAAAAAGAAAAACACTCGTTCTCTACTAAGCAGCCAGACGGAGCAGTTTGCCGAACGAGAACGTCCTTGCATCAATAATTCATAGGATGCCGCTTATGTCGTGTTACATTTTAACATTTTCATCTCTATGTGAACCTGAGGTTAAGGTGTGAGGACATGGGTGTACATAGTAATGGCACTGATTGACTTTCTTTCTGACTCACACAGTGAATAAAGTGGGGGAAATGGTTGCAAACCGGTTTCAGCTCATTGTGCTATTTACAGCGCGGCTCTGCAGACTGTTTTTTTTTTTTGAGACCGTTATATTCCCTCGCTCAATTGACTCGGCCTCAAGGACGTGACCCGTGGGTCGAGAACGAACTGTCCACCGTGATATTCCACAGTTTCTTCCGATTAATGGCACTCAGGCGAACGAGGAAACAAAAAAGGAAGGATGTCAAGAGTCAAAACAGAGATTTCCACTGGGATTAACTGTGTCACATTCATATGACACAGTTTCAAGATCCAGTGTTAAATGTTCATTAGATTTGAAAGTTTATTGATATCTATATTACTTGAAAATGGTCTCAAAACACCAATATTATAATTTATTGCAATAACTTCTGGGACAATTTATCATCCAGCAAAATTAGTCAGCTACAGGCCTGTTGCATAAATCAATTCAAGATTAACACCAAAATTCAGATCAAGACACAAAGTTCTTCTGCTGAAAATATGTAAAATTAGGCGTCATTAGTGCTGCTATGCCTTGTTTATATTGCGGGTCAAGCCAGATATTAAAATAAACTTTATAAAAAGGCACGTTTCTCACTATTAAGAATACAAAAGTTATTTTTATAAACTGATTTCAAAGTTAAAGTTATTTTTTGTTTAACTTTGATCAAACTTCAAAGGTTTACTCGCATTCCTTTTACTATTTGCTACTATTGTCTTTCAGCTGTATGACTTAGGTCAGATGTTTCGGGTTTCCTTGCAGAAGGTCATCACATGGTTTGCTGGAATGTTGGCTCATTCCTCCTAAAAGAACTGGTGTAACCGCATCAGGTCTGGAAACCGCATCAATCACACAGATCACCTCTGGCCCTGAAATTAAAGTTTTATCAGGATGTGTTGTCATTAAACCACTTTAGAACTAATTAGATTGCATTCTGAGGGTTATGGTCCATTTGGAAGATCCATTTGTCCCCAAGCTTTGCCTTCATGATTAATGTCTTGAGATGTTGCCTCGACATTTCCATACAGATGTGCACTTCACATCTATTTTGCAAAGTGCACTAATCTCTCTTGCAGCAAAACAGTCCCGCAACATGGTGCTGCCACCACCGTGCTTCACTTTAAGGATGGTGTTCTCAGGATAGCAAGCTACCCACTCCAAATCAGGAGTTTACGACCTCACCAAAGCACCACTTTTACGCCTCACTAAAGCTGAATAAAACTTGTTTAGAGCCACAAATGCTACATGACCTTTTGAACAATGACAACATAATCTTTGTTGCATATCTACTGTAGAAAATGTGATGTTTCATTTTTAAAGATCGGCCATTTCACTCCTATTTCTAGGTTTTAAAATAAAGAAAAAATTGAAAGTTTGGCAAAAAAAAAAACAGATACATTTCTCCCATTAACATTTGATGAAATTTATTTCAAAAAGTAAATCTGAAAAACATCACTGGTACTTTTATTATCATTGTGCGGTGGAAATTCTGTGTAATTGTTCCTTTAAAATACAGAGAAACAGCTAAAGACCTGCATTTGATATTGAATTTTATTTAAAAACATGAATTGTTCCTTTATCATTATTAGCCACAGTTATTAGGAGCTATTATGGAAAGTCCAAACAGCCACTTGTAGTTCTGTAAATCCCAGCTCCAAATGGGACATTATGTTGGCCAAGCAGCTGCAGTGTTGTTCACTGTAATCTCTTTCTCTTCACCAATAGCTTTGTCGCTATTAGAATAATGGTTTCTTCCTCTATGAATAACATTCAGGCATATGGAAATTGTGCCCAAGGTTGAATATTTCTCTTTTTTATATCTTGATCTACTTATTTTTTTGGTCATGATGAAGCAGTGTGTTTGAGATACTGCGTTACAAAAATCCACCGGTCGTCCTCCGTTTACCTCGAATGTTGTTAATGAATGCATCAGAAGCTTACAAAGCTGAGTCATCTTCATCTGAGCTTTCCAACATTGCCTAAAGGCATAATGACTTTAGTGTAAATAAATGTCTGAGTTTAAAAAAACAAAACAAACAAAAAAACGCAATAAAAAACTTAACAACCGGTTATCCTAAAAGATCTAAAGTAGGAAAGGTTTAGTGTGATTTCAAGGGATTGTGAGGAAAAATATCTTTCTGCAAAATTAACTTCAATATTTGGCTTTCTTGTGATAAGGTTTAAGAAAGTTATGATTCATAAACTGTTTTCCAACTTTCTGCTGAGCTCAGCACTCAGCGGTCTGAAAGATATCTATCGGGAAAGAACAATTAGATGAAATGTTTCAAAATATCCACCCCCACCCCCACCCAACCCCCCGCCCAAAAAAAAGCTGAATAAATAATGATGTAGATTCCAAATATGCTCTCAGCAAACTCCTGCATTAATTATTCAATAATTTTATTAAAATCTATGTATTATCATAAATAACATCAATAAAATGTTATTTAGAAAATTATTAGAATTGCAGCAGTAATGTATATCTATAATATTTTTGCAGGAGAAATGATTGTTGTTTTTGTTTTTAATAACGTAAGATCGATTTTAACTTATGATTTTTTTTACTTCTAAATACATACCAGACAGACACAAGTATTTTTCCTCAAGATTATCATAACATGTAGAAAACTGTTACAAATTAAATAGGGCTTTAAACTAAATGTTCTCATTGTTATGGTCGCCACTGTTTCTTAATCCAACATTCTACCTTAAGCGCACTTGATCCACGCCAACGGATCCTGGCTGCTGTCCACAGACAGGATGCAAACATCTGAGCTTGAAATCCTAAACCAGGGCAACACCTTATTCTGGGAATTATTTGTGAGTCAGTGATGTGTGAGGTATGCTGCTGCTGCTGCTGCTTAACCCACTCAGTTGCTATCGAATTGATGCGGAGAGATACCAGTAGAATGAAGAATAAGTAGAAAACACAGAGACAAACAATGCTTTTCATCTCAGCAGCAGCTGTCAGTAATATGTTTACAGCAAAATAAAGAGTTTTAATTTCTTATTTTGTTATTAATTTGTTGTACAACACGAAAATGTTTGACATTATGAATTAGCTAAGTACGCGTACCTGCGCAGGTTGGTCCGTATCCTCCAACAACTTTGGATCCTCCGTCCCTGGCTGACAGCGCGCGCCGGGTTCTCATCCGGTCGGGAGGAAAATCACCGCCCTCGTGGGTTGTTGCTTCTCACGTCAAACTTCAAAACCAGCAAAGCTTCATGTGTAAACTCCTGGTGTCGATGGAAAGCTCCTCAGCCGTTCCTCCAGCTTGCGCTCTGCCCTCCTCTTCGCCCCCCCGGACTGACACCGACTGCGAATCCAAACCTGGATTTATCCTCCTTCCGCCGTCTGCGCGCGAGACCCAGGGGCGCCGCCACGGGGTGGGCCGGGAAGGGGGCCACCGTGTTAAATGATTTGTTAATGTAACAAATATTACATAAATGTCTCAGTTAATGTACATCCACTCAGTACCTGTTTGTTGCTTCTGCTTGAATTACGACATTAATGCAGCAGGACTGTAAACAGCCTGGGATTCTACAGAGGCTTTAAAGAAGACTAACTTTCAGTTTGTTGTTTGCTCATTTTTCTCCTGTTTAGGTCAGAGGAATTAAACCATAAAGAAACGTCATGGCATTTAAGCCAGGTATTTTAAAAATATTATTATTATTTCCTTGATCTAATCCCATTGGGATCCATATCTCATTTGCACGAGGGACCTGGGTATAAAATCTGCAACACACAACAACCTGCTAATGCAAAAGTAAAACAAATTAAACCATATACACAAGTTTAAAGCAAATTACAAAACTGTTTAAAAGAAATAAGATGGATTAATAGAACCACATCAATGCTTTTGACAATATGGCAAGCTCTGGAGTAAAATGAAACCAGAAACCTTGATAAAGCTCACCAGGAAAAAAGCATGTAGTGCATTGACATTTATTAAAGTTCGATTCTCCACTCCTGGTAGCTTGATTATTTTTTTTCTTAATGAAGCGCTGATCATATGTTTTTATGTGAAAAGGGACTTAGGGCATCTTAGTCCGAATAAAATGCACCCAGTTTGTCTCTGGTTTTGGAATGGCTTAACCCAATATCACCAGTAGATCCCATACCTTTGATCTATCCCCGCTAAGCTCTCAAAATGGGATTTTCTTCCCAATCCACTCAAGGAAGTTGCTATATGTGCTGTTTATGTACTTTCTTCTCCCCCAGCCACTTCTTCCTTCCACTAAACTTTCTATTAACATGTTTTGGATGCCATCAATTCAGCTCTTGACATTGTGCACACCATGATGTAATATTTGTGTTAAAAGTATTTTCTATTAGTCTAAAAAGAAGTCAGTTTTCCAAAAAAACTGAATTTAGGGTTTTCATCTGCGGCAAGCAAAATATCAAATGCTCAAAATGCATCCATTGTTCAAATATTGAAGCCTCACAATTTGAACTGTACATATCTTTTAGTGTTATTTTAATTGTTTCAAATGTGCATGTATTAATTAGAAAAATGTGAATGTCATTCACTCCCAGTCTTACCTTGTCCATTTTAATCCAATCTTTATATGAAAACTACCAGTAATACACTTTCCTTCTACTGACCTGTCTCCTCCAATCTAAAGTCATATTTTGGAGCATCTTGTTTTCATCGTGCTTTGTGTGTGTACAGTTCACCTACAGCTTAAGGCAACGGTAAACATAGTGTTGTGTTTTGTACACGTTTTCATCGGGGCGGAATTCAAGAATGACGAAAGCTTGGATTGGTCTCTTATTTATTAACAGACAATTGTTCTGCGAATGTGGCTTCTTCAATAAATTATCAGCTTTTGCACAAAACTAATTAGTTAAGGCGTGCTTAGTGAGGCAGAAGTTGCAAAAAAAAAAAAAAACACACAAAAAAAAAAAACAAGGTGTAGTGAAACACAGAGGACCCTCATGGCACATGCATAAGAAGGTTGATTTCTCAGGTGAGAGGAATGAAACGGCACGTTAGCATTTGAACACTGGAACAAGAACAGTTTACATCGAGAAAAACAACGAGAAGCTTAAAAACACAGTGAACAGCTTCCAGTCTCTTCCATGAAGTGTTTCTTTAGAAGACAGGAGTGCATAGACGGGAAAACGGCAGCGTTTCCTGGAATCGACGGGGCTCAACAGGAATGTGGCCAACACGCTTTGCCAATGGATCTTCAAAGACAGTAAGAGGTGTTGCTGCAGCTTGTTAGCCCCACGTTTGCAAAGCCTGGTTTTTGTTTTGTTTACTTTAAATTCCTAAGAAATGAAATTACAGCTTAAAAAATAAAATAAAATTGGTTGTGCTTTTAGAAGCACATGAAATGAGTCTTTATTATTAAGAACTTTCACAATGAACAATTTCTATTTCAAGCCAGGCAAAAAGCTGCAGCGGCCCCTCCTAATTCAAAATAAAACCATTTAAAATCTTCCCAGGTAAAACACTGCTTTAATTCAACTTCTATACCAAATCCTGTAAAAGAACAAACAAAGGAATTAAATCGGGGGACGCCCAGAATCTTGAAATGCATAGCTCTGACAATCAACTTGTCTACGGTGAGATGATTGTGGTTTTATTGTCCCGTGAGGCTGCTGGCACCAGGCCAGTAGGTGGCGACAGAGTTGTCTACGATCTCAGGAGGTTTGGTTCAGCTCGGCTCAGTATGTGAGCGGGCTCAGGATGAAGAGACGATCCTCCTCCCTCCGGATCCACTTTAGGAGCTTGTTTACAGCAGAATACGCCAGAGCCTTAGTCGCCAGCGGACTGAAGCAGAGGTAGAGCTCGAAGCCGCTTGTCACCTGCAGGCCAGTAGAAACAACAAAAATGCAGGAAAGGTGGCATGAAAATGCAGCAGGATGTAACATTCACTTAAGCTCCACTACTAAAGATATTTATTTTTTTCTTCAGTTTTTTTTATTTTTTTATTTTTTTAGGAAACAAGATGGTAAAACTACAAGACAAATTCCCAGATTTGAAATAACAGAAACAGCTTGGACTGGTTTCAGCAGGTTCTTATTACACAACTGAAACACCGAGGATCTCATACTTCATAAAAGCTCCTGCTGTGGGATCACAGCCTGCAGGATTCATCAAGCCAAGTAAAACCAAACGAAAGCATCAAACTCCAGAGACAAAGTCTGAAAGGTAAACAATCCCACCAGTAGGTGGCAGTAACAGAATACTCTGAGAATGCACTCCACATAAAAAAATTTCAAGGGAAGCAATTTAAAATACTTTATCCAAAAAGTGAATTGATTCAGATAGAGTTTTTTCTTGTTTTTATTTGTTTGTTTCTCAAAATTCTGATGTTTAACTTTTGAATTTTTTTTATCTATTTATTTATTTCTAATATGAGGTCATTTGTGAGTTTTGGAATTACTTTTGATGTTGGTTTCATTCTAAAATCTTATTTCCATTTACAATAATTAATCTACCAACTGATGAAGCTGAACTTATACGTCTCCAAAAAGTAGAACTGTACTTTACAAAGCATTTATTACTTTTTCTTATTTAACTTGAACAAAATCTGCAGCTATTGTCCCTTTAAGTAGCATCAACTGCATGTAGAGCTGCTCAATATACAGCATCACAATTGTCATCCTCAAACTAATATTTGTGATATTGCAGTTGGGAAGTATTGCTTGAAAGTCATTTTTGGTTGCCTATAATACTACAGACGTGTGATTGAGAGCAATAAAAAAAAGTGTCTGAAAAAATATTATGAACTCCAGTCTAGAACCACACAGCATTCTGGGGGACGTAGGAAGAGGAACTGCTGAAACTCTCACGATGAACTAAGCAAGGCTAGAGGCATCAACTGCAGCATCCAGACACCGACTTGAAGGAGGTGAATAATTATGCAATAGTTTATTTAAAAGAACAACTCTATTTAAACATAATTTTTTTTCTACAATCTGCACTCCATTTCAAGCAGTGTGGAATTCCTTAATAAAAGCAGAAATGCAGCTTCTGCTGTGATATTTTTACGTTTTGACAGAGACATCCACCCACCATGGCCAGCAGGTTCTCAGCTTCACCGCAGCGGTAGAAGGAGCGCAGCGGTCTGGTCGGGTGGTGCAAACAGCTGTGAAGGTCCTGGTAGAGTCCCATCAGCCTCTCCTGCTCCTCATCAGACTGGTACACCTCAGGTATCTCTGGACTGGACAGAAAAAAACAAACAAACATAAAAGTACTCAGAAAACGTCCAACATCTCAGTTAGAAGTCAAAAATGAGCATTTTCACTAGAGTTGCACCGATCCAATATTAAATACTACAAAGGTGTTGAAATGGCACTAAATTATGTATAATATTTGTAAATGTTGGTTATTGGCCATAACAGCAATATTCGAACAAAATTTTCATATCGGTGCATTGATAGTTTTTCAGTGTCAGATTGGTGTTGGCTGATGCTAAATCTCAGATATCGGTATCTGAACCAAAAGAAAAAAGTGGATCGGTGCATTCCTAGTTTCTGCTAGACGTTGACCTCTCACCTGGTGTACAAGCCTGAGCTCTTCGACTTGTACAGGAAGTGCCTCAGCTCTGGGATTCCGACCTGCACCACCGAGTAGCTCTGGCACTTGAGCGCCTCCTTCATGGCCTGGTAGGCGCTGCGCTTACTCAGCCTCTCCATGAAGCGCTGCTTGCAGTCCGACATGTTGAAGAAGTCCTCCCTGTCGGTGGAGACCAGGATGAGGCAGAGCTCGGAGCCGGGCTCCAGGTAGGAGATGTGGGCGTGGAAGAAGCCCGCCGTGTTGAACTTGGGCAGGCAGATGGGCGTCCAGCCCTCGCCCTCTCGGAACGACGAAGACGAGCCGACGAGGTTGAAGACCAGGTGCAAGTCTATGTGGTGCAGGAACTGGTCCTTCTTGCGGACCAGCGTGACCAGGCGGTCGCCGGCCAGCAGGATGGAGAACACCAGGTTCTTGGCCTTGGCCGCCTGCAGGCTGGACGACACCACATCCCTGGCGGAACTGGCCAGGGGCAGGCAGGTGACGGCGCTGAGCAGCAGGCCCGGGTCGCGCTCCAGCCGGTGCAGCAGGTTGTCGGTGAGGTACTCGGAGCCGGCCAGCAGGCGGCGCAGGTCGTAGTTCTGCTTGTGCTGGAAGATGTGGTTGAGCTGGGTCAGGGTGAGCAGGCTGACGATCTGGTAGTAGATGTACTGAAGCTCCCGGAGCAGCTCCTTCTCCGACTGACTGCTCTTGGCCACGCCCACCAGGACCAGAGGACTCTTAGTGAGGAAAACCACCTTACAGCCGTCTGGGAGCCGAGACACAGAGGGGTCAGGTTGATTAGCTGCTTTGCTGAACGCGTTACCAATCACCAATCAATCAATATTATATGTTATTTTACCACAATTTAAGATAAGGGAGCATTAATTGACTTGACTAGTTTTACTAAAGTATCAAACTCAGCATAACAGGGACAAAACCTGACTGAGTTAATACCAAAGCGTCCTCTGACCTGCGTGGATGGAGCGGATGATGTTCTTCTCCGCCTCTACAAAAGACACCAGCGCCATCATCACCCCCATGGTGCTGGACAGGGCCTCCTCCGTGCCGTAGCGGGTGTAGATCGGCTTTCCGGCCTCGCTCAGCACAAACACGTGTTTTTTGTGGTTCCTCCACGCCTCGCTGGACACGTCCTCCTCTTTTGTCCTGCTCTCGGACGAAGTGTTGCTGTTGAGCCGCTCCTTGGCACTTTTCTCTCCCACCAGCGCATTGAACTCCTCTTCATCATGTTCCGCTGAATCATCTGACCCTGGCGCCCTCTGAGCTTCTTCCTCAGCCTCGGTGGTCAGGTCTTCATAGGACTGTGTGTGATAGAAAATGGCACTCTGCTGACCAGCACCTGCATTGATAAAAGGGACAGAATTATTAAAACAAATGGCTTTTAATGGAAGGTGTTACTTAAATACCACAAAAAGTCCTGAAATCAAAGTGGTTAGCCAACGGTGCATTTGTCAAAACTTCCTCTAAGTACCTAACCTCATCCATTCGAGATCCACAATCATGGTCGGATTATGATAGGTTTTTATGTTCCACAAAAACGAAACAGAAACAACTGAGTTTAATCTGAAAAAACATCAATATTTATCCTAGTGGAAACATCCAAAGTGATGATATGTCAGGCTTGGATTTTTTTTTTATAACTTATGTGTCATTTAAATTAGAAGATGAACATATCCAGGAGTTCTGACTTGGACCAGGTGGGGGCGCCAAAAACCACAGAACTACTAAAAGTAAACTACGGGACAGAAGAGCCTTTTCTTACCACTGATTATTAGGGCCACTGTAAATAGAACAAAATAGTACATTTCCACCAAAAAAACTAATCTCAATTTTTTCAGAATAAATAAATAAACAATGAGGACAATTCTGAGTTTGAAAAGCCAAAATTTGCTAAAACAAAAAAAAAAAGTGGAAATTTCTGAGGTTCCATAATTTTCCACATTTTGAACCTCATTAATTTCTATTGACGTCTCTGATGAATAATCGGACACAGAAAAATTGACATATTCCACAGATTTTTAGTTTAACCACTTTACCTCTTTATACATTATTAGAATTGTATTAAAATATGAATATAAAACAAATAGTTCAGTTCCTTTTTAAATAAGAAAATAGACATTTTAGTTCCTAAAATGCAATAAGTTAAAATTCCTCTAGTGAATCTGAACGTTTCCATTTGAGGAGATTTGACTAAAACATATTTACAGACAAAGGTGTGTTCATCTTAAATGCAAAATGTATAGATTTTTTTTGTACAGTTTAATTAAGCAGTAATTACAGCTTAACTACCCCTTTAAAGGCGTTATTTTTTCAGTAAATGTCCCTTTTTTGAGTCTGTATACTCCAGATAACGATTAATCGTTTACTGAATTAGTTGACGATTATTTAATTAATCACAATTAATCATTTCGGCTCCAATCTAAAGGTTGCAGGACGCTGGCTCTGGAGAACCTTGATGGCTGTGTTGTAGAACGTGAGCTTGCAGAATTCCTCCAGCCTGCTACAAAGTCTCAACCCTGGAAAAGGCTGCAGCTAGTACTGCATTAGCATTAGCAGCTGCTCTTCACTGAGTGCTGCCTGCACTTGCGGAATACAAGTGCAGGCTGTTATGAAAACACAATGACTTGCTATAGACGTCCAAGTTCAACTCATCTTTGCATGTACTGCTGTCTTTCATGACAGGAAGAGCTAAAGCACAGTGTTCTGCATTATTTTACACAACCCTAGAATGTGCACAATCATGCCACTTCACACCCAAACCACCTTCAGCATGACCCCATCATAAAATATAAGATATAAGCTGGCCCAACTACAAATACACTCTGCATTTTTCAAGTTTAAAGTATGTGTATATATGTCTTTCAAGTCAACAGTTATAGTTTTTTTATTCCATCTTTGCTTTCATCATCTTTCTTTCATCTAGGTCACAAATTCTGTGGACAATCCCACTGAAGCCGTGAATAAATAAGGTTATGGATTTTAAAATCAACTCTGGGCAGACAGTGGTGAGGAAATTCATCTATCAGATGTGGAACTTTTGCACCTAAATTTGTATTACTTTCTGATAAATGAGGCCCTAGTCTGGCAAAGTGAGGAGTGGCATATCCCGAAAGACCTAAATAAATGGTGGTTCTGCTAAATTGTTGGAGGCCAAATACAAATCCAAACCAAACTTTTTGGATATACTGTAATTGAAAATTCTGAAAAGTTGCTACAAAAGCAGTAAAAGGCACTTAATATAATCTAATCCAGATTAGTCAAAGACTGACCTGGAGTCTACATGATGTTGTAGCCCTACTACAGGAGAAAAAAAAAACCATCTGTCTGAGAAATACAGACATGTTGATGTTCACACATAACAGTTTCATGTGAATCCTGAAACAAAAACAAACAAAATCATCCCAGAAATAGTTTCAGATCGTTATTATTATAAATTTTACACTCCAGCTGCATCGATGTGCTGAGTAAGCATGGAGAGGTGAGAGCGGGTTAATCTCAGCTCACCTGGTTCCGTCCCCTCCACCAGACCCGGTGTGGGGCTGTCCGCCCTATCCAAGCGCAGCCGGTCCACAGGAGCCAGCAGACCGTTCTCCCAGGACACGGTCGCCTTGCCAGTTTCTCCTTCCATCCCTGCTACTTCCGGCGGGGGGACACACCTGGACAGCAGGACCGACACAGACTGAGAGTTGGGTCCAAAGGTCGGGCGGTTTCGTGACTGCGTCGTTTAAAGATGAACGGGGTTATACCCGGCTTTATGTCTACAGTGACTAAAAGCTACAAACTAGTACCAGCAGAAAAATGAAGTGAAACTAAACTACGGAACCAAAACAATAGTGTTGGGGGGTATATTGTTCTCTCACATCCCTTATTTAACTGTAAGCATTACCTAAAGGAGAACTTCAGAGGCTACGCTTAACTGCTAACGCCAACAGACGTCAGCTATATCGGAGGTTCGCGACGTCTATTCCAACTTCCTACATCAAAACGAATACTTATCGTTACAAGACAGACAATTGTCAGATTTGTACCTCTCATTTCCACGGCTTTCGTGTTTTAGTTCACGTCTCCTCCACTCATGTAACTGCAGCAGCTGTTAGCTGCACGAAACTAAAGTACTTCTGCCTGCCAACATGCTAGGTAGCGGAAGTGGGAATTGTGGGATATGAAGTCCCTAGTCCAGAAAAAGAGAAGCACGTGAATGCTGTGAGGACGACGTCCTCAGGACGTAGTCACATATGTAGTATTTTTTTGTTTGTTTGTTTACGTTTAATTGATTATCTAAGCTACTTTATGTTTTTTGAGTCGAAGTAATTAGTAAAGGGAAAAAAACATAATTATTGAGTCAATGACTGAATGAAGAGTTAAAAATACTTCAAAAAATATGCTTTAAATAATACATAATATTAAAACATTCATCAGATTATTCTTAAAATTATAAATAAATAAATAAATACAAATATATTGGATTTTTCTATGTACACTGGAAAAGTATGCATTCATTTTTACCTATAATACGTGTTTGTTATTAAAAAAATAGAAAGTATTTATTTTATTATATGCCAAATTAATGTAAACATATGCATTTGTTTTACTGTTTAATTATTCCACGTTTCAGCACATTGTGAATTTATTTGCCAGGCTTATCTATCCATTGGAGATGTTTAAGGAAAACTTATTAATATCTACTCCTGGCTAGTTTCAGCTCTCATTTATTTTCATTGAACAGAGAAACTTCTATTTGGAAACGAGGCAATGTTTCAAAAAAATAATACAAAATTTTTTTTAATGGAATATCAATTTTGTATTGAAACAATGGAACTATAGTACCTATATCACTTTCAATTGTTATATATCAAACATAAGTTATGAAATTTAACTTTGAACACTGACAACATGAAATTAGCCTCTGTCTCTTTAAGAAGCTCCTACTCTAACACACAGCTGTCAGTACATCACAAAATTGCTACCACTGTTGCTAACTTAGAAACTTTTTTGCAAATGCAAAATTAGCATGTTGTTGTTATTGTATCCATATTTAAAAACAATAGCTGGAATTTTATCATCTTAGCCAAAGTTATAAAGATCCATTGTGGAAGATCCAAAGAATCACTTGTGGCTCTGGAGCCACAGGTTGCAGATCCCTGCATTAGAGGCTTGAGAAGAGTACTTTCACTTTCATTCAGACAAGTTGAAAAACAGTGGTTTGGATCTTTACCCCATGACCTTTTGAACAAAACTCTTTGCTTTTACTATCCATCTACACTGTAAAAAAAAATTTAAAAAATCTCTAGTTCATAGTAAAATACCAGCAGCTATGGTTGCCAGAATTTTACCGTAATTATACAGTACAAATACAATAAAATTCCTGCTGATAGCAACCGTAAAGTAAAGACGTTTTTTTTCTTCTTTTTTTTTTTAGTGTGTATTCAGACCATCACCTATGGTCGCAGGAATTGAATAGAAACTGAAAAAACCCCTAGCAGAATTAAGCTGCTGGGGGTTAAAGGTTAGGGTGACGATTACTGAGATATTTAGGGATTTAGTCTGATTGCAATGATCAAATTATTCCAGTAAGCATTTGCATTTAAACAACAACAGCAGTGCACAAACTCTAGTAAAGATGGTAAATTAGGCTCTTGAAAACTTCATTAAAGTTCAAATAAAAACAAACTGCGTAATTCATGAAGTGAATCCGTTTAGTCTCCCCTGCATCAGTCTTGTTAATCAGTAACCTTGTTATCACTGTTCTTTGCTCGCTCTATCGTTCATCGGGATTGTCTCTGTATTTTATTCATGGTGACTCTTCATGTTTTTCATAGGACACTAAAATGCTCTAACAGCTGCAGATTTCTAGTTTGGACAATCAAAACCCACTGTAAGTAGAAATGGCTGAGTTAAAATCGTGGTTTAATATGTGAAAATACATTTGTGTGCTTTACATTGGCTTGATGCATTTGATTTAATTCCTATTTTATAGCAATTCAACATGTATTTTGTGTAATACTGGTTGGACCAGTTGAAACATCAATAGATGGGTGAATCTGCTTCCATAAAATCTATAGACGTCAGATGACTGATACAAATGTTTACTTTTATTCCTTATGAAATTTTTCTTCTTAAAACTTTTTACTGGAGGAATCCTTCCTGAGCATGTTGAGAGGCAAATTTTCACTTCTGGGACAGAAAAAGCAACAACATTGTGAAATACTCAATACTGCGATCACACGCTGGTCAAAACGTTTAGGTTCAGTGACTATTAGTCATGAGGTTTTAAAAGCCTTGCCTCCAACAAAATCTGAGGTTTAGCGCTTTTGTGGGAAGAGCAGCCATAAATCACTTCAATATATTTATACTCAAATAGAAGCAAAAAAGTAGCCATCTGGAAAATTATTTAAGGAAGAGTAAAAAAAGTAGTTGGTAAAATATATATATATATATATATATATATATATATATATATATATATATATATATATATATATATATATATATATATATATATATATATATATACATTTCAAATTTAAAAAGAATTTAACTATACAGACAAAATATAAAGATGGGAGCAAATTCTGGCAGAACTTGAGTTTTTTGTTTGTTTTTTTGTGGGGGAGAGGTTGTTGTTGTTGTTTTGTTTTTTTTTTAGGGGGGGCGGGTGTTAAACATTGTTCCACCCTGATTAAATCACACAAATCTCTAAATAGTTCCATGGAAGTGACCACAATATAAACTGATTACTTGCACTCGACTGACCACTATAGTCAATCGTTAAGGAGAGATCGATGCAAAGTCAGTGACTCGATAGTCAGCTGGGTTTCCTATATAGAAAACAACTTGGCATAATTGTCATAACTTATTAAATTATATTGTATAACAACTTTATATAATAACTTCGAATCTAACTGTGGCTAGACTTGATATTTTTTATCTTATTTTTTTGTCAACATGTGTAAGTAATTTAGTAAATTTAACGCATTACTATAATGAAGATTAATCGAATTACTTATTTTGTCCAAAGACGTTCACATCAGCGCGGCTCGGCACATGGACAGCGAAAGGTAAAAGTTTTGCCACTCGGAGTGAACCCAAGACATGGTACACAATTACACAACGAGAAGAGTTGAACAGTTTTCAATTTTCGTGAGTCGTTAGTGTGACACACTCTAACGACACGAGCTCGAAATCTTCAATTTAGTTCGATACAATAAAACATTTTCTTAAGCATTTTTCAAAATGTTAATATTTACATTTCGAGTTTACAAAGTTGAGCAAAGTGGTTAATCTTGATTAATGGCAGCACTGAAGTGTAATTAATCTGATTTTTTTTTAATCGATTGACACCATTAACAAAAATAAATCAAGAACTGACCAAATTTGAATTAAGGAGGAGAGGTCTTATATAAACTACTGAGTTTGAGGAAAGTCCTACCCTTTCTTTTTCTTTTCTTTTTTTATTCTCCTTTTTCTGGCATTTAATTATGTGTTTTTGAACAAGTTAAATAAATATCTAGTTTCAGCTATAAAACCAAACAGCTGATTGCTTACTTTTTTAATAAAGGGGGTTGTGGGGAAAGAACGTATTAACTGGCTGTTTACCGATTATCTCTCTCTGACAATATTTTCGGTTCTTACCTTGACCCCTGCCTTCATTCCAGATGAAGCTGGCCTGTTGCTGGAGCGCCACGCTGCTGCTCATTCTCGTTCCCAGCTGCTGTCAAAGCGGCAACATCCTGGTCATTCCCACTGAGGGAAGCCACTGGCTCAACAACGAGATCCTCCTTAAAGCGCTGCACTCCAGAGGACACAACATCACCATTGCGCGTTCCAGCAAAAGCTGGTACGTCAAGGACAGCTCCCCGTACTACAGCACCTTCACAGTTCCTGTGGAAAGGAGTTTTGACAAGAAGTACACAAGAAGGCTCGTAACCGAGTACATCAGATTTCAACGGGGGGCTTCACCTTTGGTCAGTTTTCTCCATGTAACCATGGGGATGATTGATAAAAACGTTGAGGTTCACAGAGCTGTGAGTGAATTTCTTCCAGCCATGTTAGACGACACGGAGTTGATGAGGAGATTAAACCAGAGCAAGTTCGACCTGGTCCTTACTGACCCCTGGTGGGGAAATGGGGCCATTGTGGCAAAATATCTTAATCTTCCTCTAGTTTACAATGTCCGCTGGTTAAATCCTGAAGAAGCTCATTTTCCCGTCGCTCCTTCACCTATATCCTATATTCCTGTCACATTATCTGGCTATACTGATAAAATGAACTTTTTTCAGAGAACCAAAAACATGATTATATATCTGATCACCCAGATCCAGACTACCTCTGTGAGCAAACTGGTATACCAGCCACTGTGTTCCAAATATCTTGGACCTGATGCGGACTTTGATCAGATAAAGTCAGGCGCAGACATCTGGCTGATAAGAACTGATTTTGTGTTTGACTATCCGCGTCCCACCATGCCTAACGTTGTGTACATGGGAGGGTTCCACTGTACGCCTGCGAAACCGTTACCAAAGGATCTGGAGGACTTTGTGCAGAGTTCTGGAGAGCACGGCGTCATCATCATGTCTTTGGGAACTTTTGTGCCCAGCCTTCCAGACGACATGGCAAATAAGATTGCGGCCTCTTTTGCCGAATTGCCCCAGAAGGTCATCTGGAGCTACAGCGGAAGCAAACCATCCACTCTGGGGAACAACACTTTACTGGTGGACTGGATGCCACAAAAAGACCTTTTAGGGCATCCAAAGGTGAAGCTGTTTGTGGCTCATGGAGGAACCAACGGAGTCCAAGAAGCTATCTACCACGGAGTCCCAGTGGTGGGTTTGTCCTTGTTTTTCGACCAGTATGACAATCTGCTCCGTCTACAAGACAGAGGGGGAGCAAAGGTTCTCACCCTGACCACAGTGGACAAAGACGACAACTTCCTGAAAGCTGTGAAAGAAGTCCTGAATGAGCCGTCCTACAGAGCGAACATGCAGAGACTCTCCAGACTGCACAGAGACCAGCCAATACAGCCCATAGACAATGCCCTCTTCTGGATAGAGTTTGTAATGAGGAACAAAGGTGCTGCTCACCTGAAAGCACAGTCCCATGGAATGCCCTGGTACATCTACCACTCTGTAGATGTTGCTCTGTTCCTAACAGGGGCAGTGCTGCTCATGCTTCTGACTGCTGTCACGTTTATCAGGTGTTTATGTAAATCGCCGTGCAGGGGAAAGCTAAAACGTGACTAGTGATGGAAGAAACATTAGAAGAACAGCAATCTATTCTTCTACGTTAGTGTCAGGTTGAGTTGAGGAGAAAGATTTCACTTTTCCGTGATACTTCCTCTTTGTACTGTCGAGTCAGATTTTCTGTTCACCAAGATTTAATGATTTGAAACTACTACTTTGGACATCACAGCTAAAGTCATCTCAAAAACCATATCGTTATTGTTGGATTCTTTTATTTTCTTTGAGAAATTTTAGTTGGGAGTAATGTACTTTATTGCAGCTATATACTATGTTTTTAATGAGTGCCTTTCGTGTGATTCTATACAACTTGAATGTTTTTTTTGCTGTGTTTTCAGCTACATTTTTGTATTTGAATAATGAGTATCTTTTTGATTGGTGGGTGGATGTTGCAATTCCTCAAAGCTGGATGGATTCCCAGGGTTTTTTGTAGCTATGTATATAGTTAATTTTTACTATTACTAAATGACCAATGACATGAAGTTGTTCAACCATCAATCATTTCTTTTGGTGGTGTTAAGAAAATAAATTTAAAGTATGCTAGTTTTAAAACTTAACACATCTTGATTGAAATAGCCTAATTATAGTTTTAAAAATCAGTAACTTATTCTGGCCTATTGACCTTTATGTTACCTGTAGTTAAAGCAGATGGTTTGCTAAGATCTTTTGAACTGCCATTTGTCTGTGTGGGAAACAATACAGTAGAAGTTCTAGTTTTTCACACTCATCTGTGAAAAGCCGTAAAACAGCAGGAGTTCCTGGCTTTAGAGAGGGTCAGAGATAGCTCCTAGTTGGATGAGCAAAGATATGCCTTATTTGAATAAATTAAAGATAAGAATACACCTTTTACTATAAAACTTTCTACACAGAAGTAACAAATTAGATTTGCTCTCGCAATTCTCCAAAGACGTCTTTGCACGTCTTTTCTTTTCTTTCTTTCTTTCCTTCTTATTCTTTCCATTTATGTAAATGAATGTATGTCTCTGTTGTTCTCTAGTTTCTGTTGTAATTTTATGTGTTGTCTTCTATTGGATTAAACTGCAATTCTGTGACGTCTGCACTCATTGTTGTTTTTGTGTGGCTACACGTGGTCCACCGGAGAACCTGGGATCGAAGGAGATCAAGCCAAAAGAGTTTTCTTAAGAAATATTATAACCTAGAATCTTCTTCAACAGTGGTTTAAAGCCATTGGACACAAAATATTGTGTCAGAGTTAGAGAGTATGCACACAACATAAATCCATTATTATTTCGTAATTTGTTTGTAATTTAACTAAGTTCTTGTTTCACACTTGTATAGTAGATTTTCAATAATAATAATAATAATAAATAATAATAATTTTGGTTTTCCAGAGTAATTAATAACTGGGGTAATGGCTCTATAGAGAAAAATAAGATTTTCAGTGACCTAGATTTTAATTCAGTATTTGAAGAAACACAAAATTAAAAGATTACAAACAAATTGTTAGAGCAATCTGCTCAGGCAATTAAATTTCTCTAATGCTCACATAAATAGATTTACTATTTGCCATTTGGCGTTTTAAAAAGTGATGCATATAATTCTAAATAACCCCAGGTTACGTTGCTACAATAATATAATAGTATTGCAAAAAAAATCCCATAAAATCTACAACTGGTGAAACTGACTGCGACAAAACAAACGCACAAAAAGCACAGTGAACGCACCATGAGGGGGCGGGGCTTACGTTTGAACGTCTAGCGGGGAAACAGACTCAGATGGAGGAAGTGTTTGTGTGACTGTTAGCTAGCTATGGTTTGAGTTAGTTATGTGGCGCTAACTAGGTTCAAATAAGGCTTTACGGATATATTTGGGGATGCTTGAGGTTGTTACGAAGGACTGTGCTGTAACTTAGCGTCTCTATTTAGTAAATATGAACACCGGTAATGTAGCTGTTAGCTAGGTTGCTATTGTAGCTATCACTGTGTCTCATGAGACGACAACATTAATTTTAAAATATGTCCTGTTAAACACGCTGATAGTTGGTGAGATAGTAACACAGTAAAGTCGTGACGTGAACCGTTTGTTGTTTCTTTTATATAACACGAACAGGTCGAGCATTATTTGTCTTTTACAAAAAAATGCCCATCCGAGCACATTGTACAATATGCTCGGATTTTTTTGACCACGACAGAGATGTATCTGCCATTCACTGTGGACACACTTTTCACTACGAATGGTAAGACGGTTTAAACTGTCCAAATCCGTCAGTAGTCTCCAAAAATTTCAGCACATTTTCTTGTGCGTGTGTAAAATATATTTTCCCAATTTCTTCCAGTCTTCTTCAGTGGTTTCAGACCGCTCCTACCAAAACCTGTCCTCAGTGCAGGAAACAGGTACTGTAAGGAAACATCTGCTCACATTAACAAAGAAAACAGCCTGATCTGAACTATGTACTCATGCATATGGATGCATAACTTTCTTCTTCTTTTTCTTCTTCTTCTGTAGGTCAGCACCAGACACATCATCAACAAGCTGTTCTTTGACATTGGAGGAGGGGGGGAAGAAGGTTCTCCAGACCCAGAGAGCCTGCAGGTAAACAAACAGTCCAAGTGAGATTTTTAAAAATTTATTTTAAAAAATGTAAAACTTTGGATAAATTTAATCCGTCAGATCAAGGTAAAATTGACAGATTCTGCTCTCTAGAATGTGTTTTTGCATTTCACTCTACTGTGTTCTCTACATGTCTTCCACAGAATGAGGTTGATCGAATGAAGGCACTGCTAAGCTCTAGAGGTGCTCCACACATGCACTTAATTTCCCCTTTAATTTGAAGGGTGCTATGGCCAGCTGATCCACTATCTAATCGTTTTTTGTTTGTTTTTTCAGATCGAGACTGGCGGGAGAAACAGAAGGCGATGGACGGCTTGAAGGACACAGTGAACAAGCAGAGGAGAGACCTGGACGCCATGCGGAAAGAGGTCATGGATAAGGAGATGGTCTGTGTCGCTCTCAAGGTACGGCTTTTTGTTTCGAGGCCGACGCGATGAATCCTCCCCGTGAGGCCGTAACTGGTCGCCCTGGTAACGTTTGGACGTGTCGACAGAAGCAGATGGTTTATCTGGAGACGCAGCAGAACGAAATTCAGGCGGCGAAGGAGGAGGTCCGCAGACTGAGGGGCAAAATGAAAACCTTTGAAAGGTAACACTGAGGAATTTAAATGTTCACTTTAGCGAAGTGGGTTTTTTATTTATGTTTTATGTGTCACAGGAAGCAGGACGGATTTATTCTGATGAAATCGTTTTGACTTTAATTACTGACTTGTTGTGAACTGATGATCCAGCTGTTGTCTTCCCCAGCCTGGACGTGCTGCTGCAGGGTCAGCGAGGCGAAGTGGAGTCCATGATCACAGATATGGGTGTGAGCCAGGGAGCAGTGGAGCAGCTCTCCATTTACTGCATCTCTCTGAAGAAGTAAGAACCCGCTGGTCAGGCTGGATCCTTTGCTTCGCTTGATGGATTTTTGTTGTTGTTGCCGGGGGGTCACTGTCTCTTCATCCATGTCACACATCCTGTTAACGTAACAGAATCTGCTTACGAACAGTAAATCATTATTTATAGCTGTTGGATTTGTCAACATCCAGACACATTTGCCAGTGTGCACACTGGAGGCACACCGGTTGGGGTTTTTTGGCCGATCACCAATTTTTAAAAAGCCTGAGCTGCTAATTTTTGCTAAAACCGATTTTTAAATTATTTGTCTTAAAAGTCACTAAATGTATTGATAAAGTTGCTAAGTTTATCACCAATAAACAGGCACATACTTTTGAGTGATTTGGTGGTCACATCTGCAGTTAGCTACCTCATATCTGGGAGTGAATAAGTTGTTCAGCCATGGGCTGTGTGGAGAGATTAGGGTGGCTCTTGATCCATGGAGTTCAGACACAGTAATCAGCAGTACTTGTAACTAAATACTAGATATCGCATATCTAGAAGGGCAATAAGTTAATTTTATTTCGATAGAAAAAAACCCTGATCAGAATGAATCATTTTTCTTAATTCTGTTTCCTCAAAACATTTTCATCTACTTCCCTGTATTCACAGAGAGTATGACAACCTCAAAGGAAGCCTCAAGTCTTCAAACGACATGTGCGAGAAGCTGAAGAGAGAAGTTCTCTCCTCAAACAGCAAGGTAGCGTCACATCTGGAGCTTTAAGTCAAACGCCCCAAAAAATGTCCTGATTGTCAACCGTTTTTTTTTTTTTTTGTTGTTGTTGTTTTTAGCTGCAGAAGGCTTCCCTGGAGGCGCTTCAGCTCAAAGAGGAGTTGAAGTCTCTGCAGAAAGACCTGGCCGGCGCTGACAAGGAGATCTCTGTAAGAGCACATCAAACTCGGACGCGTACACTTGCGCTATCCGAGGAGCTTGTGCTGATTCCCGCTCGCGTTCTGTCCCCAGAGCCTCAAGAAGAAAGTGGAGTTTCTCCAGAAGACTCTGAGCACGCCGACGCGAGCCAACGAAGCCCTCGGCAGGCTCATCTTTGAAAGGTTCGTTCCCTCAGAGCCTCCTCTGACGTCGAAGCGGTTTCCCGGGAAACTCCGTCAGTCATTCACGCGGGGCTTTTCTCCGTAGCCCAGCGCCTCTGGAGCTGAAGCCCCCCCGCCTCCACCAGCCGGCGCACGGAGACGACATTGACCTCAACATGACCTATGACATCGCCACGCCCGACGACGCGTCAAAGAGACCGGCCCAGGTTCCCTCGAAGAAGATGCGGCTGGAGAGACCGGGGTAAGCTCTTTGCGTCGACGGGTTCGGATGACGAGTCAGTCGATTTAAGGCTCAGACGGAAAAACTTGTCTCGTTTCTAGAACGTCTTCGTCGAAACACGGCGAGAAACTTTCCTCCCTGAGCAAGGTAAGGCCTGAAGCAGTCTCTCTGCAAGACATGTTTCACTGTCACCCGTTGAGCCTAACGCAGTGATTTTCTGCCGTCGGCTCAGAATGAAGATTCAACGCTTGATCCTTTTTTGAGGAACTCCCTTCTCTTCAGAAAGAAGACTTTTGGAAGCATGTTGGACCCTCAGAAGAAGGCTGGAGTCGTATGTACAACAGAATCAACGTACAAATCTCTGCTTCTCAAAGTATCATCTGTCTTATTTCGTTTTTTTTTCTTTATTAGCTCCAAACTGGCTATGATGGATTAGGAGGACGGACTAAATTCATCCAACCTGTATCCTTTTTTCTGTTTTCACTTCTGTGGGAGAGAAAAGTTCAAAATGGTCCTCATGTATGTTACAGATTTTGGCCATTTATTGAAAGAGTTAATTTTTTAGGTGGAAACAAAACAAAATAAACTTTTTACCAAAGGTTCTGTCTCATTCCATACTGTCACAACATAATGACATATTTAACTAATTTTTTAAAATAAAAGTTACATACTGCAGCTTTAAAGTAGTTGGTTTGTCAGCCGTTTTAGGGATTATTTTCCCTAAAACCAATGTTAGTGTTTCTCTGCATCTTGCTAAAGAACATTTAACCAGAGGTTAGTGGTTGTGTGTGCGAATATATTGGAAAATCCACAATATATTCAAATTTGTTCTCAAGTCTAGCTCTTAAAAAGCAATTAAGATATTTGCTGTATATTTACCAAGTCATGTTTTTTGACCAGCATGTCATCGTTCCTTAGCCGAGCTCTTTGATCCAGTCTCCTTTATCCGAGATCCGGCCTCTGCTGAAAGCCAAAAGGAAAAAAGTGACTCGGCCTCCCTCTAAGATTCCAAGATGTCTGACTCTGGACAGCTTCCTGGAATGAAGTCGGGACATTTGGGGGGAGAAACAAATCATTGGTGCTGCTGTGGCCCAGGGGGGTGGGAGGGTACGGGTCAGGCAGCAGAACTTTGTAATTACTTTATTTAAAAAACAGGAAAATGCACCAAACAAAACAACAAATGCTGCCTTTATTTTTTTAACATCAACATGTCTGATGTATATAGTCCTTTTTTTGTTGTTGTGTTGAGATGAATTTGTACTCAGTCTGTCCTGAAGCGCTTCTGACTAGACGCATTATTGTCTGAGTTTTTTATTTTCCCATTTTCAGCTTATTTTTACGGCATTATGTCATAAAGATTCACATTTAGATTAATTATGTTATGTTTGTGTCAGCCATCCCAAAAATAAACCTTTTTGTTTTATTTTGGCTTGGGTCTGTTTCTTTTCCTAATATTTGTACTAAGCGGTGCTCTCCAGCAGAGGGCAGTACAAACTATCGCATTTATTTCTTTAACATTATGTGTCTATTGATCTTTTGTAGTATTTTTTTACTTATGGAACTGAAATTTGAATTTTCATAGGTGTAAGCCATAATAATCCAACTTAAATAGTTTCTTTTCTAATTGAAGAACAACCTGCAAAACAATTTTTTTGTGATGTAAACATGAATTAAGTGAAGGTAGCTGCTCAGTTCTGATGGGATTCGATTAGTTGAAGTGATGTAACATTACACCAAAGTAAACCATGTTTCAGGTGAAGGTTCAAAAACCAGCAGGATTTGCTAACGCTGCTGTTAGCAGTACAAGCTAATACCATTTTATTTTTACCACTAAACAAAAGAAAGGCAATGATTTTCAATTTTGAGGATAAGATTAGGTACAAAAAAAAATTCCAACTGGAGTAAAACACATTTGAATTCTCTGTTACCTTTTTGCACTTCAAAAAAAAAAAAAAAAGGACCGCAAACCTACAGACCATCCTTCAAACAAAGAAGCACCACTAACGGGTAAAAATGTTTTCTTTAGTTTGGTGAAACAAGAAAGTGAAAAAGTTCAAGTTGTGCTCCTTAACTATTTACTTTGTCTATTGTGAAAAAAAAAAGAAGTAAAAATCCTGAGATGAATGAAACTTACAAAGGAAACTAAAACAGGTCTATTAGGCGAACATGAGCTCGTATTGATTCAGTGTCATTTTAATCATTCCCAACATTTCCTCGAACATATTTTCACAGTGATGAAGGCCGATCGGCTGCGCTCTGGCAGCTTCCCAGTCGGGAGTCGTATAGCTGCCACGCAGCCTGACCTTTTCACAGAATGCTTCATATTTTCACAAACAATATGGGGAAATACCAAACATTGTCTTCCAGAATGCTGATGTAAGAGTACCAGGTAGAGAACAAACATCCTGCTCACAATCACCCACGTCCTGTTTGTGCCCCTAAATGTTGTTTCCACCTAAAAACAAATTAGGTTCTCTCATTATTACATTAGTAAAAAAAATAAATAAATATTGCGTGACATAAGCGACTGGCTATTGAAACCAGCAGCGATGCAGATATATTGATATGTTTTAAATCTCTCTCCCTCCAGTGTGATAAGAGACGGTCATCCCTCATAAACAATGTGTGAAACATTCATAATAAACACATAAAACACATAAACCATGCAGTGCTTCAGGAGCCGCTTGGTCCCAACGGCTTCCACTAACGATGTAAATCTTCCTGTAGGACAAAGGAAAATGCTTTTCTTTCTCCTAAGAAGTATTTCCGAAGGAGCATTTAAACTCCTAAACACCTCCATTGAGCTGAGGTATAAGGACAGTCCTGCTGAGACGTTTATGTCCACCAATCGTAGGCATGGATCTATTAATTAAGGGCTTTTGGAGACACATTTAAACCGTTCTTTAATCCAAACAGCATATATGTATTTTTTTGAAATAGAAATTAGTTGTGATTTTTTTGTTCTCCACAAAGGGTGAAAATTATAAATATAGGTTCATATATGTAGAAATAATTTTGAAACAGATTTTGTACTTGAGGCACAAGTTGCCTCAAGTAACTGGATGTTACTTGATGTTGGATGTTGGATGTTTGATCATTGACGTAGGAGGACTAGATCAAGATCCTTGAACTTCACAGCTAGTCACCTGAAACTTGGTCGCCTGTGGATGATCCAACAGGACACTGATCCCAAACGCATTACAACTAGAGCTGCACTGACTCAACTTTTCCAGTCGATCGCCTATCTTTTAAAAAGCCTGACCCGTCGATTCCAATTTTGGCCAATGCAGATTTTTTTTTTTGTCTTAAAAGTTGGTAAATAAAGCAACAAAGTCACGTCGTTGGCGACGTGTGGATGTGACCTGGTAGAAGATCTCTCAGTTTGCAATTTAAATGAGTTGATCATTCCTAAGAAGAAGAAAAAGAAGAGGAAGAAGAAGAAGAAGAAAAAGAAGAAGAAGAAGAGTGGTGAAATATCCATGCAGAATTATGCCAGAATTCTGTTGATCACCTCAAAAAGCATGCAGTTTCTCTGCTGTGTGCTGAAGGACATTTACTCAAATATGGGAGGATGTTTACGTACGTATTTGAGCTTCTGCGTCTCATTTTGTCCCTTTTTGAATTAGAAAATCAACAGTGAATCCAAACTTGTGCACCAATTTCATATTTTTGAAATGTAATTAACCTATTGTATAATGTGCAACAATAAAAGCCCGAAAATGAATGCAACATCCATAACCATGATGAGTGTGTGCAAATTTTAGACTGGAGCTGCAGGTGGATAAAGGAGCATAAAAAAATCAGTTGTTTTTCCATTTGATTCCAGATGGCTCAGTATCGTTACAGTCCCTATGTGTGTGAGTGTTAGTTTCTCCTTTGTTTCCATGTTTCCCTCCAGGTTGAATAAAGTTTTATAAACCTCCACATTTGCTGGTAGTTTGGTTCCACAACTCAAGGACAGAAACAGACACTCAGATGTTTCCACCTCTAAATGTCCCCCCGTCGTGTCACTGAGACCTGTCCGGCTCCATCTTGGACTCTCCGTTCTGCTTGTCGTTGACCTTCTGGGACAGGCGCGTGGACACGGTGGCCGCCTGGACAACGGCTTTGAAGCTGCGCTTCCTCTTCTGGACGTTCTGCTCCGGGTGGAAGATGATGACGTAGACCTTGGGGATGTAGAGCATGCCAAGGGACACGGTGGCGCTCAGGCTCATGGAGACGGTCAAGGTGGTGGTCTGGATGAACATCTAGAGACAGAGAAACACACAGGAGGTGAGAAACACAAGCAGTGGAGCTGGGAACAACGACAAGGTTCAGGAGTACAAGTTGTCTTATTTATTTATTTCATTTTAAACCACAGCGGCCAGTGTTCCCTGATGAATGGTTTATGTCTACGTAGATGTAGTCCGGAGAAGATGTCCCATTTCTGGGTTTTCACATTTCCTCTTCGCCATTAACTCTTCTACGAAAAATATGGCAAAAATAATCAAAAAGTACGACAGAGTACTGCGGCCATACTAAGATAAAACGAGAATAAAGTTGTACTACAAGAATAAAGTCTAAATAACATGAGAAAAACTTTGCAATAGGAGAAAAGTCAATATTTTGAGAATAAATTCGTAATATTATGAGTTTATTTTCGTAATACTATTCTCATACTGTTGGCTTTATTCTCAGAATTTCATTCTTTTTAGTTTTATTTTTTTAGTGTGGGTCAGTCGCAAAAAGTACCAATAACATGTGAAATTTTATATATATATATATATATATATATATATATATATATATATATATATAACAATTTTTTTATCTGTCAAGGCAAAAAAAAACAAAAAAAAAAAAAAAACATGAAGTCCATGTGCCATGAATAAGACATACGTCTGCTGCCATAAATAAATCACCAACCATCATTCTGTCGCTTCTGAGTTGAGGTTATACTGCTGTCCTCTGCCATCTTTCGCATGTTTCCCTTTTTTGTATCATTATTTATTTCTTCTCGGAGGAATCTTCTTTCTTGGAGAAGCTTTCAGTGATTTTGTAGTACAGTGGAGAGTGTGTGTGCGTGTGTGTGTGCGTGCGTGTGTTTGGCCCCGGGGTGAGCAGAGAGACGTGCTCAGAAACTAACTTTGCCGTCGCCATGTTTCGAGCTAACAGGTAGACCAGCTCCTCCCCGCGCGCTGCTCTCTGCACGTGACGGCTTGATAACAGATGTCACTTCCACGACGCGGACAGAAGACGCGGCCTATATTTAGCCGTTTTTCCCAAAGTGATGATTAATTGAACGAGAGGGTTAAATTGGTCTCCGAGCGGCCGGATCATCCCGTCGACTCGTCTGCCCTCCTTTCTTCTTCCCTTCCTGTCTTCATTCACTTCACTTCCAGTTTGAAGAGGTGAAAAGACTTTAAAAGCACCCCAAGGCTTTAATTGTTTCAGCATGACTGAGTCATAATGCAGCTCTTGATTAGTCAAAGCCTATCCGTATTTTTTTTCTCCGATATTCCTCCATCAGTCCCGTATTTTGTTGCGGCAGAAAATAACCCCGAAGCTAATTTAAACCCTAAGTACAGTGGTGGCAGGATGTTCTGCGAGGGCAGCGGAAAGCAAATACGATTTGACAGGCAGCAAACCGAGATTTCACTTTGAGGATTTGAGGGTTTCTTTTCTTTCACTTTCCAACTGTGAGTGTGCTTTCCTTTGTGTGTGGCAATAATTTCAGCTACTGCACCAATTTAATGCCTTCATAGGGATCAAGGAGAGAGAGTTGTCTTAAAAGAGAGCCAACGCAGCATCTATTGTCTTTTTTTTAGACCTACACCGGTTTGCAAATGTGTTCACAACTCTTAGTCTCCATCCATCTTCTGCTCAGCTTCAGCTACCCTGCCCCCATGCCCACAGCATGCTGCTGACACCGTGTTTTACTGTGGTGTGCGATGGTGTGATATGTTAGATTTTCACCGCATATTGTTTTACACATAGCCCAGAAAGTTAAGTTAGGGTCTCCTCTGGTCAGAGAATCTTCTACATGCTCGCTCTATGTTCTGCTGTGTGTTGGGTTGAGCGCCCCCATGTGTTGAGCCCTTAATGCTGAGTTAGTTACGCTTTTAAAAGTTTGCATTAAGCGCACTCGAGCTGAGCAAGTGGTCTGGTGTTTACATTAGACGTGTACGTTGGTGCGGTATTCTCTGAAAATGGCCCATTGAAATGCCAGCGCAGGTGTACCTGCATTAAAAGAACACAGTCCGAATTGTTCAGTGACAGGTGGCACACAAGTTGCAAAAATTCAGAAGTTCAGGGACTCCACTACTTAATAGACCTCAGTCAGCCTAGGTCTTTAGTGTTTTTTGTTGATTTTTTTACATATCTGCAGTTAAAAGGCAAGAGTGGAGCATTCCTACTGTATCTGTTGGCAAGATGTGAGGTACTGAATCCTGCCTCACCCTTGTGTTCATTGACACTTAGATTAGTGAATGGTAAGAACGTGCACAAAGGGTACAGTCTGAAAAGTCTGAATACATAATAGTGAAAGTACATTCCACTGTATGAAGTACTCTAAGAGCTCAATAAGACTAGACGTGATGTTTACGTGTCGTCCTGACCTAGTTTCAAATGACCCAATCATTTTTCTTATTTCTACCACTTTAATTACAGCAAAAATGGACAATGTGACACTTTCAAATCAAAGACACTTCAAAATTAAAAAGAATTCCTCAATAAAAAAATATGTCAGCTCCCTGCTGTCCCAGATGTTGGGCAGCAGAAAACAGAGTTCATACTTGTACCTTCTCTGTAGACTGTGCTGTTCCAAAAAAGATGGGAACGAAGGCCAGCCAGATGATGCAGGTGGTGTACATGGTGAAGCCAATGGGCTTTGCCTCGTTGAAGGTCTCCGGGACTCCTCTGCTCTTGATGGCATACACCGTGCAGGTGATCATGAGCACAATGCTATAGCTCAGACAGAGTATGAGCGACAGATCGGACATGTCGCACTTCAGGATCCCACGTGCAAACTCCGGATTCGGAGGCTTTAGCTCGTCGTAGTCAATGGTTGTGTGAGGGGGAACCACGCCAAACCAAACGAACACCCCCAGTAACTACAGAGAGAGAGAGAAGCATTAGACTGCTGCAGGTACTGAACTGATGATGTATGTCACCAAAACGTTTACCGGTTTACCTGAACCGAAATGAGGATGAAGGTGATAATCAGCTGAGAAGTGGGGCTGATGAACTTGGGAGGCGTGACTGATTTCTTGCCCTGTTCAAAGATCCGGTAGATCCGATTGGTCTTGGTGAGCATGGCGGCGTAGCTGATGCACATCCCGAGACCCAGCAGCAGCCTGCGTATGGTGCACACACCCGCACTGGGCTCCGCAATCATGAAGAAGGTGATGAGGTAGATGAGAAAGATGCCCGTCAGCAAGACGTAGCTCAGCTCTCTACCAGATGCGCGAACAATGGGCGTGTCGTTGAATCGGACGAAGGTGGCGATGACTCCGGTCGTGGCTAAGATTCCCAGTATGGCCAGGAAGACGGGGATGATGGCCCATGGAGAGCTCCACTCCAGCTTGATTATGGGCGTGGGACGACAGCCTGTGCGGTTCTTCAGGGGCCGCATGTCAAAAGGGCACATGTCACAGGTGAACTCGTCCAGCAGGAACTGGTAGCCGTCACAGAGCTCACAGTGCCAGCAGCAGGGAACACCCTTCACCATCTTCTTCCTCTCACCGGGCTCACAGGGGAAGCTGCACACGGACTCCGGGATCTTGCGGTCGCCTCCTGACCACTGCATCTCCTCCAGCTACGGTAGAGGTTCAAACACACACTTGTGTAACCAGTCTTGATTTCTGTCATCACGTAGATAACACTAATAGAAAATATTGTTTGCTAAATTTGACTGAGCTGAAAAACAAAACCTCACAATTTGGAACTTTCTACTTAGATTTCTGACTTTATTCACTCCAGCTGATTTTCTCCCACTGGAAAATGTTGGAAAGGTTGAAATTTCATAATCCAAATTATCTTACAGGATGAAGTCTTCCATTGTGGACTGAAGTCCCTCTCATTTAGACTCACATCTAATTGATTTTTCATATTGTAAGCACAGGTGGAACATGGCACTAGCATGAGGCAAATTCACCTGGATATCAGCAAAGTTAGTAATAAAACAATATATATTGAAAATAGGTGTTATTTTGAAGGATTATATAAGTTTTAGAGAACCAATGATCATTTTCTAACACCTGTGAAAAAATAAAAACAAAGAAATATTTTTTTTATTATATCACTATTATTTTTATTTTCTCTACTGACAGATTCTCTTTGACAAAACCAGATGCTTTATTTGTTGGTAATTTCCCATTAGTTGGTATAAAAGGTCTGAGTGGTGCAGATATTTACGTTAAGTCGCAGGTGGTTTGTCCACTGGCCGATGACCCTGTAGCCGGGGTTGCTGACATTGGACATTTGGTACTGGAAGATATCGTAGCGACCAGGAGCGTCTCCATTCTCATTGAACATCACCGCCGTACCTGCGCTGCCTGTTGTTTGGAGGAAGACTTTTAAGAAGTTGAACCCACACAAGACGTGTGACAGAGAAACCGAGGATACCGAGAGAGAGATAAAATGCCCACACACTGTTGAATACAGTATTGCTTACTTTAGTCTCGCGCAGTCATTTGAAAGCTAAGTGCAGGACGCTTTTTAGTGGCTCCAAGCGTACAGTCTTTCAGCGCACTCTGCTCTCTTGCCCTAACGTGATTGAATGCTCCTCTCGGGTCCCCGCAGGCGCTCTCAATCAGAAAGTCTTCTATACAAGACAAGGTCGCCCAGGAAGGAGGAAAGCAGTAAATAGGATGCTTTCATAGAACACTTTTTTTTTTTTTCATTTTTCCAAACTGTGACTCTTTTTCAATAAAAGACGAGGGAGGGATGAAAAGCGGGAGTGTTGTGCGCACAAAAGGCCGAGGAGGTAGCCCCGAGGGGAGGGGAGGGGAGGGGAGGGGACGCGCTTTGAAAGGAAAGCAACGTGTTGTGTTCTGCAGTTTGGAGCATAAGCAGAAAGCATCTCAAAGCTTTCATATTAAAGCTGGCCTTCCCTTCTGCCACTCTCCCCTTTAAATCAGCTTCTTTTTTTCTTTTTCTTTTTTTTGTCAAAACGGCCTTTGATAGGTCTAAATCTTAATTTCCTTCCAGTTTGTCCTCTTTTCTAAACGTGACACAGGAAAAGGTGGAAAAATCAGGCCAGCGGCTGAAGACTCACCGTTAAAGTTTACAGAGCGAATGTACTGGAGGAGCATCCGGCCCTCCACGGGGTCCATCTTCTCGCAGACGCCCATGGAGCCGGGACAGAGGTCCATGTGCATGCTGTGGAGCGCGTGGGCCATGGCGTACACGGCGTCGATGACAAACTGCACCTTGCCCTCCTGTTCGTACTGAGAGTCCCGGCTGATTCTTTCTTCGCCTAGCGGGAAACATCATGTCACACACACAGAGAGCCGAGGTTAAGTTTCAGACGTGTACGGTCGCTGTCTTCGCTGCGTATTGAAACCGTGGGCTCCTCACCTGTGCATTTCCTTCTGTCGGGGTCGTATTTTATGCCGGGTCGAGTCAGTTTGCACTTGAAGTCGTCCTCCCAGAATTCAGCAAACCAGATGTTTCTTCTGTTGTTTTCCAGCGACCTCGAGGTGAAGTACTGGTCAAAGCCTGGATCGAGAAGCATTTCGTAATGAGTTCAAGTTCATGGGGGTTTATACGTCAGTGAAACACACAGCTGGGGGGAAAATCAGAAGGGGGAAAAAAAAGTCATGTTTTTATACAAGCAAGTTTGAATGTGATTCTGGTTTCCTCAATTTAAATAGGACGACAATATCAGATCGGACTTATCAGTCATTCATGAACTATTTTATTGCATTATTAGTCAACTCATTGATAAATGTCATATGTAATATCCCATTGGATGTGCATCCAGTCATCCCAGATGTATAAATCTCGCATACCATCAATAGAGGCTCTTTTCGGCAGGATGGTGACTGCTCCCTCTGCCACCTCTTCCTGATCTTCGATGGGGGAGCTTTTGGCCCCCCAGCTGTCGGACCCGACAAACAGGAAGTGGCCTGTCAGGTTGGCTTTTTTTGCAGCCTGTAGTACCCGTCTGAAACACACAAACGCAAAAAATAATGGATCATTCTCTGGTAGGTTTCGTCAGCTCTCATATCATAACTGCGGCAGCCAGTGGAGCTTGGCTCACTTGATGTCGTCCTCATTAGCAAAGATGATGACTCCGCGAGCGTTAGACGTCTCCATCAGTCTCTTGATGATTTTGTCGAACTCGCCTCGTCTGGGCTCTCTGGGGATCTTTATGGACTGAGCGATGCAGAGACCCCCTGCAAAACAGGCAGTACAGACGATGTCGGGACTGTACATCCAATTCAGTTCAAAAATACTTTATTGGTTCCACAGGGGTAATTAAATAATGTGCTGTAAAAAGTATTTTACCATCCCGCAAATTTCTTGTGTGTTTTCCAGACACATGGTGCCATTTTATAGCGTAATCAAGTAACTGTGTTACTTTCAGTTGTTATAGAAATTCTACAGACATCAAATGCGACTTAAAAGAAACATGGCTTTGTAGTTTAGCGCCTTGTAATTGGGCCTCTCTCTTTTTAAAAACTCCTGCTCTTTCTGAAACTCCGCCTTTAGGAAGTATTCACAACATGGCTCTTCTATTAACCCTTTAACAACAATTTTACCAGTGTTTTACCAAGAAGTAGCTCTTTAGCATGCACAGTTCCAGCAGATGTTTGCTAATTGCTGATGACTAGTCTGAAGGAGCTGAGTAGGAGAGGAGCTGCTCTGTGAGGCCGAAGGTCAGAAGTTTGGAAACTGCAGCTCAGAGGAGGAGCTGCGTCTTGAGGGCGGAGCTAGGTCCACCCAAGCGTTATGCACAGCTGAGCGGTTGCCGTGGGAGATTAAAGGATTTCTCAAACATGCATGAAAGAATCACAGCAACTCTCCAGGTATGATGAGGGAATATCATCATAACATCATGTAAAACTCAGAAAAGTTGATTTTACACAGTACTACTCCTTTAAATGTTCAGGTCATCAAACTAATTTTAATATCAAACGACGAGTAAAAACAAAATCCACTTATTAAATGACGATTTCATTTATTAGGGGGAACAAAGCTATCAGAACCAATGCATTTTATTTCATTCCTATTGGTTTTTGAGCATAAATTATCTGTTCAATATCAACAAAAACATCTTGTTCCACATGCTTGTTGTGTCCTCTACCAACTACAAGCAGGACTATTTCATAAGTGTTAAGAGAAATGTTCAGGAAGTTTTCTTCATGCCACACTTCCCTGAAACACTAACTTTGTGAAATGCACAACCAACAGTTGTCTAGAAAAATCAATACATACAAACAGTTTTGCAGGGCTACATGTATGCTGTCAAATATTGATAGGAGGTGTACGTGGTTTAGTTGCTGCCCTGGTTTATCTCAAAAGTCAGGCATAATAAGTTCTTAGTAGTGTAGTCATGAAAGATTAAAGAATGTAGGGTCACGCAAGGAGCTCTGAGACTTCTACTAGCACGCTGCTCTTTAGCAAGTACACTGTTAAAGAGCCTAATTTGGCACGCTAGCTTTTTGTGTAGCAGCACTAAGTACCATCAAGTGTGGCTGCAGGGAATTTACACGACTCCTGTTTTTTCAGTGTGAAAACACAGCTGTTAGCTCTGGACTTGGTGCTAACATCTGACTCGTTACGATTCCCGGACAAGAAATCATGACCATCTGCTCAGTTTGCACTGGTAAAGATGTCTAAACAGACATAAAAAATGAATCTTTTATCCCAGTTACGTTATCCATCAATGAGAAAAGTCTAACTTTTGAGAAATTACTGCCTTTATTTAAATCGCCAGCAGCACAATCGTTGCTGTTTTTGTGACTTGGCCAAATGTTTTGGGTCTTTATGAATGCTGATCCGTTTCCTGCTTTCTGACCACCACTTTTTTTCTTTTTTTTTAATTTAACATAATATTTTGAAATTACATGGAGTTCCTAATGCCACACCAAGAAACTTTGGAGAAGGAAAAAAATAAGTTCTTGAGATTTAGTGGCCCTAAAATGCCATTCTTTCCTACAGTTTTATGTATATCTATTCCAGAGGTGAACAGAAAGTGATTGGTTATTAGCTAGAATGTTTATAAACTCTAATCGACTTTAAAAAGTTAATTTGTTTAAAAACTGTGCTTGTTACACTTACTTTAAAACAGTTTTTAGCTGTACCCAAAAAGTGGGTATCTAACGTGACGTATGGGTGGGGTGCTACGTCAGGTGGGGCGCCAAAATAATGGTGGAAAAATTATTTCTAGTCAGCATTTTCTGAAGTTACTAGTAACAGCTGTTGCTTGTGCAAATTACACAATCAATAACTGATTAGGTGCCGTTCCGCTCCCACGCCTACCCCCATGTCGCTCGCCATTATTTCATAGAAAGGCGCTCCAGCCCCTTCGAGAATGCCCCAATAATGAGTTTGCATACACCTCAGAAAGTTATACCGGCTGTACCAAAAATTATACCATTAAAAACAACAATTCCTCAATTTAGTTATAAATTTTTAGGATAATATTCCAGAAAACATTAATTCATTTTAAGCCCTTGTACACATCTTTGTTTGTTTGTCAAAATTGCTATAAACGTCAAAGTGTTAGCATGCCCTCTGGTCACTGATGTATGACTTTAAATGGTTTTGAATCAATACATTAACGGTAAGACCTACATGACAATGAGCTGCAATTGTTCATCATTGAGTATTAAGGGATTGCCCTTTCGTATTCCAGTCGTTTAATAAGCGAGAGGAGCGCAGCTCGGTGAGTAATCCCCCTCATTTGTAGAAGCAAATTTACAGTGTCACGGGCAGCGAAACTCGACCTGCTTCTCTGGATATCTGCACGAAGGCATCGACGCCGCTCTCCCCGTAGTTGCCTTCAGAGGCCAGCGTGGAGACGTAGTTCCACCCCATGGCCTTGACAATGTCCAGCATGGCCTGGGCCTGGTAGGAGTCTGGGGGCACCACGCGGGAGAAGAACTCGTAGCGGCTGTTGTCGCTCAGCTCCGGGGCGGTGGAGGCGTAGCTGATCTGGGGGATCTGGGACACACACACACGGGACGGGTCAGCCGTGAGCAGAGGGGACGGGTCGAGTGGAAAAATGCGAGTGGCGCTGATTATTAGGCTGATGCGTGAATAATAAAAAAAAAGGTAAAAAAGAAATGACAAGAGAATGCAGTGAGCCGTGTCAGAGGATGATGCACCACTTACTCACAGAAACACAAAGTCTAAATGAATGCTTTCTATATTTATCCTGCCTGGATGTTGAGCATAAAAAAAAGAAACATTTGGTCTAGATTTAACTCTTAGTGGCTGACATAGAAATTCAGATGCAACAAGCTAAAAGCATTTGTTTCTGGGTAAAAAAAAATGGATATGGAGATTAATTTACTAGTGTGCTACTTCTTTTAATGACGGCAGTGCATGTTGGCAGCCTTAACCCTGAACCTGCTAATGCCATCCAGGGCTTCAGCGTGGCTTAACACTGAAGCCCTCCGCAGGGAGCAGGGAGCAAGAGGAGGGGGGGAAAGGTAGACACAAGGGCTGGGGAAGGGAGAAGGAGAGAGGGGCGAGAACCATTTCACAGATTATCTGGAAGGATTATAGGGGTTTTAAGCAAATTATGTTAAGCACAGAGGGAGAGACAGCGATCAAGAGACTAGAAAAAGGTTAGCATTTCTCAGCTGTAAGCCATACAATAAATGTTACTTGATGCAGCTCAGTGTAGCAGCTGTTTTGAACCCTCCCAAACTCCTAATTTCCTGCTTGATATTTCAAGCAACACCATTTTTTTTTTTTGGGGGGAGGGGGTTGGTTCCTCCCTCAACCCCCCCAAAAATGAGACCTCTTTTATGAAACGAAGAGTCTGCACCAGGATCCATAGCAGATCCAAATGTTTGCATACAAATAGCTAATGAGCGAGACAACGCATAATCCCCAGCAAATTAATCCCACAGAGGCATCCGCTCTAATTCTGGTGGTACAATCAATGAGCCACATCGGTGACACAGCGATCCCCTTCGTGACGGAACATCTCGCCGAAACTGTCAAAGACGTGGTTCAGAGCGGGAGCGGCGGCTGTGAGAAGCTGCACGAATTTATGAGTCGGGAGGGAAAAATCTGCGTTTCCCGAGGTGGGTGTGTAAAAGACACAATGACAGATTATGTTTTTGTAATTAACTTCCATTAGAGTTGTTAATTCTTATATAAATAAACAGTGAAATGGGTTAATTATTGCAAATTGAACTGCAATCTCTTTTCATCCTTTCGCTGTCTGACTTGTTTTTGAAGCCTTTATATACAGCCTAAATTTTAACACATGAACGTGTTTTGATAAAAGTCGGTGTATGTTGGGGTCACTGTGTCCTGCCAAGTGGTCAACGGCCAACTCAAACTGGATCTGACCAGATCTGTGGGTTTCTGAAAACATATTGTGTTTCTCTCAAGATGTTTGGTGTCATCTATGGAGAGCATTTCCTGCCACATATTGGCTGTGTTCCCAACATGGCTGGTGGCAAACTGAAAACAGAGCTTCTTGTTTTTTTCTTTTTTTTTCTTGCCCATCTTCCATAAAAAGGTCGAATTCATGGAGTGCAGGGACTAAAGGTTGTCCCGTCGATAGATTCTTAAATCTGACCTTTATGTTTCTGCAGCTGTTAGGCCTCTTGGCTGCTTCTCTGGTTTCTGCTTAGCCTTTAAGTTTGCAGCTATTTCATAGTAGCACATGTTTGGAACAAAAGTTGAAACTAGTGTTGAGTGGACATTTGTCAAGGCAAGAAGCCTTGTTTGCATCAGTCATTGCATAAAAATGAACAATAACAGTAACAATAATAATAATAATTATTATTATAATGTAACTCACCCAGCCCGATTAAGATCAGTTATTCAGTCTATGTTGTATCTCAGACTAGAAGCCTCTGCAGTCTGTTGCTATCTGGATATCAGGAGCAAATACAGCATTTAGCTAAATGTACCCAACCCAGGTCATAAGTTAGCTTCATCCTGAATCAGCGTCATCCTGCTGCTCTGATGCTGTTTTGTTTTGTTTTTTCCCCCATCCCTCCATTGAGCTGCTGAGAGGTTTTTAGAAGAGGAGGGTGGGATCTGTGATTCTGTAGTTAGCATCTGCCTCGACTGCAAGCCGCTTCTGTTTGGCTGCTGCCTCAACACGCGCTGCGACGCTGTGTGCGACGTTCAGGCACGTACCAAACACCCGGTTTGGTTTTTCAGCTCAGCTTGTCGGATAACTGAAGGTGGGATTTCACAGAATGAGTTAATGGTGTACAGGGACAGCGAGTTAAAAATGCGTTACCGTTTAAATTTTAGTCACATCTTGTCACGCATCTTGTCATTTTATGACTATTTGATTAGAAAGATCACAAAGCAGTGTGTGGATTATGAGCCGAAGTAAAAAAAAAAACGGTAAATGTCTCACAAAATTCAGGGCAAATTAAGTCTGAAAAACAAAGTGGTGTTCAGATTTGAGAGATGTTTGACTATTTGCCTTTTCAGCACTTTTTCTCACATCACCTGTAGACTGACACTTTCCTTCAAAAAACATCTGGATTCATACCGAGATTACATTCAATTCATTATGTGGCTTCTGAAGCCAATTACTTACACTGGATTTTATTTAGGGGTATTCTATTAAAGGGGACTGAATACATAAAAGTTTACTGATCTTTATCAGGGAGAATGTGTTCAAAATTATGTCATTTTCATTTTGTGCTACAGTTCTGCACCATAACAGAGGATCCAGCAGTGAGTGAAAGAGGAAGGGCAGCTTCAGTACTGAGGGAGAAAGGCGCCAGAAGAGCTGATCACAGGTGAGGAAGGGAGCAGACAGAGGCACGTGAGGACATGAAAAACAGCTGGGGAGGTGAATCAGGTGAGTCAAAGCAGAAGGGGGGGAAAATACTGAAACTGAAACATTAAACCAATTAAACCAGCTTAAAGCAGAAATTATGAGGATGAATAAACTAAGACGAAGGAACAAACCAAAAATAGTGAGAAATGAGCAAACATGCAATCAGAACAGGAACATGAATGAAAACCAAAAGTTCAAACACAAACAGATCAAAACAAGATTGTACACAACATAACAACTCATCAAAATTCAATATGCTGATTTCAGCCAACAAAAGAAAAAGAAACAATATTATATATTAACTCATTTTTAAAGCCAGAAGAGGTCAGTCAGCATCTGATATATATTTTTTCAAATGAATACCAACCAAAGTCCTACTGGAACAAACACAGATGCTTTCAGTCAAATGGTGGGCTTTAAGACAAACAACAACAAAAACAAATATGGTGCTAAACTGGTTGAGACAGTAAAGGAACCAAAATCAAAAGATAGAGACGATTGACAATAAGTAACGTTAGAAAAGATCTGGTCATTTTGAGAGAAGTTTTTAGTCAACTCATTAAATCTGAAGTTAAACTGAAAACTTGGAAACAATTCTACAATGGTTGCATTAGAGTATTTATAAAGTGGAAAATGTTTTCAATTTTTTATTTTTTTATTTTTTGCTTCACTAGCCTTCAGAAATATCAACTAAAGCTTCTATTTCATATCTGTCACAATCTTTGGGCCTATCTAAAGTATCTACAGCTCACGCCTGGGTTACGGAAAATGTATATGTTTTTTCAACTGAATTAGGACTATTTCGTACCACTGAATGCTAAAATGACATCCATTTTTCTCAGTCAGGTTTTTGTTCTGTAGCTTATAGCTCAAAATCTAATCGTCTGACTATATCAATGACATTTTGTGACATTATCAGTTCATTTCTGTTAATATTTCTTATCCAAAAAAAGGTTTTGGGAGAACAGTGTATTAATTAAATGTTATAAACTTGCATTTCTGTAAATTAAATAATAATCACTGATAAGGAGAAGTACATGTGAATTGAACATTACGTCTCCGTCTCTTTTCTGTCCCTTATGGAGCCTCTCTTCCTGCTCGTCACTCATTGATCAGATTCTCAGGAAACCAATCCAGATGTGAGAACAAGTCATGCATTTTGATGCTCATGTTGCTCCATAGTTCAGAAAGTTGACCTGATTGATCAAAACCAATGTGATTTTTGGATTGGGAACATCAAAATAACCCTAAATCAGTTGAAAAACCCCGGACATTTTTTAGCAGTTTATCGCTTCCATCTTTGTCGGTCAGACGACAGAGATTCAGGCCACTCGGCCGTTTCCCTTCATTAGCAAAAATAAGTACAGCCTCACCGCAAACAGTCTGAGCACGTTGGCCACCATGATGGACACGGAGCTGCCCGACGCCCCGATCACTCCCACCACCCTCTCCGGTTTGGGGATGATGGGGGGCTCTCCGTTGGAGCAGCGGACCCCCGAGTTGTCCTTCTGGATGAGGGCCTGGACGAAGGTGAGCGACTGCTCCAGGGCGTAGGTGTCCCTGGAGCAGGTGTCGAGGATCCGGGCCCCCAGGGTGATGTTAGGCAGCAGGTCGGGGTCACTGTTGATCTGGTCCAAGGCGTACAGCATGGCCTCCAGCCGATGGATCCCCTTCTCCCTCTTGATCTCGCCGCAGGGCACGCCGGCAGGCCCCCGGGAGTGGACCGGGAAGAGCCCGCCCAGGGTGATGTCGCCCTCGATTTTGAGGCTGGACTGGGGCTGGGTGCCCAGTGAGAGGGGGCTGAAGCCCACCAGCAGGAGCCACAGTGCACGAAGCCATGGACGGGACGCAAACAGCGAGGTGGAACGGCAGAGGAGACAGTATGGACCGGCCTCTGGCATCATGATGATGTCCAGCAGAGGTACTGGCAGCACCGGGCCACTCCGTCTACCTGTAGGGCAGAAAACAGGAGCTGTCAGGGCGATGAATATTTCATTTCTCCCTGTTTTACAATATTATTCTGTTTTCTGCTGTAAAAACAGAAAACATGGTGTCATACAGAAAAACGTATGATATTCTGCTGTATGATGTTTTAATGTTTTCTGAAAAAGTCGTTGTTGAAAGTGAGAATTTGTTCTGAGGACAGAGGGTTCAGGTTTTGTCCTGTTACAGGAAACATACGCAGTGATCAGATCATGACTGTAATAATCAGTTGTTGTTTTTTTTTTTTAATAAAACGTAAGCCGTACAATTTGTCAAAGCAGAGATGTAAACAGTCGGCCTCATTTATACCAACCTCGCAGCTAAAGATGGTGACTAAAGCGTCGCTCTGATTTTTGCAGCCAGGACTCAAACATTAGTCAGCACAGAGAGAAAAAAGGACGGATTCAGAAAGAAATATGCAGCATTAATAAAGCTCTTCCCCTAGTGAGTTGAGCAAACGTCAACATTTCAGGAAGACAGAAACATAAAGAAAGCTGCTAAAAACAACAACAAAGAAACCCTGAGAAACCTCTAAAAGTCAAGGAGAGATCTAGAGTTTAGGGTTGAAATTCTGGATCACAACTTGATTTCACTCTTCTTCTACCGGGAAGAGAGAAATTAAAAGATGGTTGCTATGGACACCCAGGTGTGTGAAAGCAAGGAGAATTTCAGTCTTTGATCGTTACATAAATCACAAGAAAACTTCAATGTGGGGAAAAATTTTGAAAATATCAAAACAGTTTTGACACATTTCAGCTACAAAAACCGAACATTGTCACTGCTGAATTTAGGTCACGTGTCAAACTCGAGGCCCGGGGGCCAAATCCGGCCCGCCGCAGCTTTTTATGTGGCCCTCTAGAATCTAGATTAAACACTGAGATTAAATATTATGTCACAAATCAAATCAATGCGGTTTTTATCTGCTTACTGCCAATTTATGTCAATCAGTCCCTTAAGTTTTTTGAGAATTATCATGGAAGTTCACACAAAATCAACAAATTAGCAATTTATTAATAATACATAACTGGGAGTTTATTGCATATTTTTCTCAAACATTTTCAAAAATTTTCTCACTTGTACTAAACAGCTAATATCTGCTAATATCTACAAATATTTCGAAATTACTATCACAAACACTTTGATTTTAATTGCAAAAAAACACAAAAAATCACAAAATCCTGGAGGAACTGAAAAGATGTTCAGTAATACTTAATTTTAAGAATTCATTGATATTTTAAGAGTTTGTGAACAGGTTTTATGTTTTATCAATACATTCTGCCACAACCGGCCCTTTAAGAGCCTTCCTGATCTGGATTTGGCCCAAAACAAAAATGAGTTTGACACCCCTGATTTTGTGGTTGTATTATTTTAGGAACTAGCATTTGCTTGTTTTTTCCTCCTGCTTTTGCTTTATTTCACAACTAAAAAGAACAGAAAGATGGCCAAAACAAGTGCATAAAAAGTAAAGTAAAAATAAAAAAAAAAAGGGCAGAGGATGAGGAGTTTTGTAAACAACCTGCATGATGACACGGAGAGAACGCTGGAAGCTTTTATCGTGAAGAGCTTAGAGCCGATGATGGAAAACATTATAAATTTTGCAAAACCAGAAAACATCATGAAAACTGACGGAGCACTCCGTGCCTCGAAACACCAACCAGGTTGATTATATCTGCATGAGAAGAGCGAGAGAGACAGAAACACCCACAGCTGTCTGTGGACAGTTTTTCTTGATATTTTTCACTCCAACGACGTTTGAAGTCATTTTATCTGTCCAGATTTAATTCTAACAAAGCTGCTGTTTTTGAAATTTTTGGCATGATTCTTCTCACATATTTAAATTCTGCTTTTGTATGCTATTTTAAGTAATGCATAGAGTCAAATATATGACGTTTAGAATTTGAATTTAATAGATTGAAATCAATTTGAAATACAAGGATGATAGAGAAAGTAAGACAAATCGCTTTTTTTAAAAAATACACCTTTACAAACAACTTGTATGAAGAAGTAAAGTCATTACTCACCTGCCCATTCTTCATGGATCACTCTTCATTCATTCATCCATCACAGGAGATTGTCCAGGTGGGCCTCCAACCTCGGTCCAGATTCAATGGGCTGCACTTCAAACCCGAGGCTCTGTCATCTCAGACTGCCTGCTCTGCACAGTTAAAAAAAACAACTAAAAAAATCAAGTTAGAAAATATAAAAAAAATTAAATAAAAAAAAATAATAACTGATGTAATTTTAAAAAAAACTAAATGAAGAAGAGGCTCTCGAGGGTTTTAGAGTGCGGCATCCTGGCAGAAGCAGAGGGAAGTGCAACATTACGGCATGAGAATCTCCAAATCTCCGCCAAATCCCTTAAAAGCTCTCCTCCCGTTCTGCCGTCCTTTTTTCAGCCGTGCGCGTCTCTGTCCAGAGCAGTCACTCCTCCCTCCCTCACTCCGGGGAACCCTCGCTCTCTCTCTCTCTCTCTCTCTCTCTCTCTCTCTCTCTCTCTCTCTCTCTCAGCGCACTAATGGCCTCAGATTGGGATTATCATGCAGCCGTCTGTGAAGAAAGCACTAGGTGGACAAGCTCACTTTTCTCTCTCTCTCTCGTGCAGCTGCAGCAAAAAAGAAAAAAACCTCCTCCCACTCCATCACTTTGAGAGATTAGATGAGCAGCAATTTGCTCTCTCTCTCTCTTTCTCCCTCTCTCTCACACAAACACACACCACATCCACTCACTATCACAACATTCGTCCACACGCACACACACACACACACACACACACACACACACACACACACAATGGCAGAGAATATCAGAGCACAGAACAGGTTTGTGCGCTACAGAACGTAGCTGGATTAGGTTTCCGATTGATTTGAGTCGATGCTCTGAAAAAAAAGAGCAGCTCCCAGATCAGTTTGCAGCTCATCTGTCAATTAGGAGCTCGGCTAAAGGATCACTGCCGCCATGTGCTGGACAGATACACACCCAACTTAGAAAAGACAGTTTTATATAAGGTACAACGTTTGAAAAAAAAAAAAAAAAAAAAAAAAAAAAAAACATTCCCCCCCAAAAAACACTAAAACTTGGCGCCCTGGGCTACTGCCCTACCAGCCCAGGAGACCCCAACGCTACATGCAGGAAGATAAATAGACGTTTTTTTTTAAATTATTTATAAATAGGATTTTTGAAAGGTTTGGCAATTCAGAGCATTTATTGCTCTGAATTAACTTTAAGCAGATTTGATGAAAAGAAACCCTCTATGTGAGAACTAATATAAATTCTCTGCTAATTAAGTATTTTGACTAATTAAGTATTTTGACTTTATAATTATATTGACATAAAAACATCTCCATTTTGTTATTTTCTAAGGCAACATCTTTCTTAGTTCTCAAATGGCTTGTGGAAAAAATAATTGTTCTGTCACGTTTAAAAAATCCCAACAAACATACAACATGACAATATGTGAAAACATTAAGGAACGAGCATAACAAAGAACGCAACATTACATTTGTATTTCATGTTACTTTTATTTTCAAGTCAACATCTTCATTACATTAGAAAAAGAGACGGGATTTCTTGTTCTATGTCTGGTGGATGATCCTGAAATGTGTGTCTGAGGCTCTTTTGTTGAATATCTACCCTAAGAAAACTGATTTCTCCAAACCGTCTTCCACTTTGGTGTACTCCAGGTGGGATCTGAAGTACTGGCTCTTATACCGGGGGCTGTTGCGGATGTACTCCAGGTAGTCGGGCGTTCCGGGGCAGATGACGTTATCTGCCAACAGGATGCTGCCTTTCCTGAGGAGACCGCACTCCTGATTTAAAAAAACAAAACAAAAACTGTGTCATGGTGGAATGAACAGGGAAGATTTCAATCCGAACTGAAGTGTGTTACAACAAATGCACCTCCATCAGCTTTGTGTCGGGAAGGTAGCGATCTTTCCAGTGATCCAAGAAAACCAAATCAAACGTTTCTATCGCAAACTTCTCCTTCATTTTGGGGATCCAGTCGCCAGACGCTCCTTCTACTAACTGGATCTAGAGGGAAGAAAACACTCGGCTACGTGACCCAGAAGTGGATTTTTAATTTTTATTCCCCCTCCTCGTTCTCATAGTTCGCTTTAGACGTCGGGCTTTTACCTTGTCTCCCAGTCCTGCCCAAGCGATCACCTGGCGAGCTATGGCGGCGTTGTGTGGGTTGAACTCCAGGGTGATGAGCTTGGCGTGAGGAGGCAGCAGGCTGGCGATGCGCACGGTAGAGTAGGCGCAGTAGGTTCCCAGCTCCAGCACCGTCGCCGGGTTCACTTCAGTCACCACGGAGTCCAAGATGCACCCTGGGGGTCGAAGGACGAATCGAAACGTATCGGAAAGGAAATATTTTTTTTTTCTTCATGAAAGAACAGAGTTATGAACTTAAAAAAAAGAAAAGAAAAGAAAAGGAAAGAAAAGAAAAGAAAAGAGAAGAAAAGAAAAGTCGCCACCTTTCTCATCTCCCACATTCATGGCCCACTCCTTCTGTCTGCAGAACTGATCGATGGCTTTCACCACGCTGCGAGGGTCCCCTCTAGTGGCGTTCTTCTGCACTGCAGCCAACAGCCGCTGCAGGAAGCCAAGAAAGCAAAAAAAAAAAAAAAAAAAAAAAAAAACAGGATCACTTTCAGTTGTGTCAATAACCTCCCAGTGAGTAAAAAAAACAAACTATTTTATTGTTTTCCATCACATTTAGTTAACCTTTTCTCCTCCTGAAGCCAGACCAGTGTTACACATGATTATGGGGGATATGATAACTGGAATATTTATAAGCCTGTTTGTATCTTTATCATTTTCTTAAAGTCACATTACAGCCTTTTTGCTGCTGCTGTTGCTGCACACTGTCCAATCAGCTGGCCAGCTCAGTGACTGGCTCATCAGCTACATGTTAGCTTGTTAGCTAACCGATGTTCCTTATGAAAGGATTCTCAAAGTCTAGCAATTTCTCCTGTGGAAATGCCGTCAGACGTTATGATGATTTCCTAATGTAGCCATTTAAAACCAAGATAGCGATAAATTGGCTGTGTGATAAATAGCCTCCAATTCCCTTCATTTTGGGTATATGGCAATAAAAAAAACAAAAAGAAACATCTCAACATAAACTCACACATTCAAATCTGAATACGACACATTTCCCCACCAAGTTGCTTATGACAAACCATCCACGAAATGACAGCTCATACTGAGAGAGCGAACTTTAAAAAAAGAAAAGCAGTGACATGAAACAAGTCGGGATTTTGCTGAGCTTGAGAGTTGATGATGGAGTGAAGGATTGCCCTCCGTTTTTCTAACACACGGTGTTTTGGTGCCCCTTGACCCATGAAGCCCCGGTCTCTTTCTGTTTACAATCAATACTTGACCTTATAAGATTAGCTCATAATCAATATTCATCAAGATACTGTGTTCTAAAAATGACGAGTCTTTTTCGTTTCTTTTCTTGTTTTTAAAAAACAGTGCAAACTTTTTATTTTATCTAATTAAGACCAAATTAAATCAATGGTAGCCACCTGAACAAGAAGCACGGCCGAGTAAAATACCACGAACCGTCGATGCCTGTTTGAAGGACGACCATTGGGCAGAGGTCTGAGGTCCGATGAGAGCCGATACTTTTACGGATCCCTCCAGTCTTCAACTTTAAACGCCTTCACTAAATGGACCTCGACAAGAATTGATTGGGTCTTTAAAAGAATCTGGCACAGGAATGAAGTTGCTCAAAGCTCTGCTGCTCGGTGGCGCGCACTCCACGTAGAACCACCAGCAATGTGAGATTCATTACAGGCCGTCGTGTGTATTTTAAGTGAATAGCCGTGTGTAGTCTGACGCAGATGTTTAATAACATTCAGCTCTGCAGGTTGGTTTCCATAGCAATGAAAGTGGCGACAGCAGAATAGAATACATCTGTTTTGTCGGGCAAAATAGTTTTTGTTCAGAGGGAAGAGGGGTGGGTACTGTAGCGCCTCCTAGTGTCTGTTTACATCCCTGCTGTTGTTCCTAATGTAGTCAATTTCATAAACGTTGTGCAAAAACACATAACGCAGAAATCTGTTAATCATTTAACCAATTGTTAAACCAATTGTATGAAAAATTGAAAGAGTTCAATCAGCATACAAGAAGTGGGAAAGACGTTTACTGAACAGCTGAGTTTAAAAAAAATAACTACAACTCTAATATAGTTTATAGAGATTACAGAGGAGAAAGATCAAATCTAGTAATGTAACACTGTGATCAAAAACAATACACTAAGAATATCTTATTTGCAAATGTAGCTATAATGCAAACAACAATTTAACAAGATCCAAATTTCTTGAATTTCTTTTTGGCCCCGAGGACAACAGAGCAACGTGAGCAACATGTCAAGCAACTGGTTGCCACATCATTTAGTCTATTCGATACCAGTTTCTAAGAAGCATGAACGCTAAAAAAAATAAAAATAAGGGCAAATCTACTCCGTAGGAGTTAGAGATTTTACTAAGCAGCTGTGTTTTAGTGTCTTTTTCCAGATTACAAGAGTTGTCGTTGTCAGTTTGTACTTGCATGAAATTAAAAAAGGACCGTAAGCTTTTAAAAGACAAGAGCAAATTTATTTTATGACTGACTTCTTCCTCTTCAAATTTTATTTAAGTGGGGAAAAACACCCTCCTTGAGAACAAAGATCTCCAACACAAAAGTAAAAAAGCTTCTACAAGATAATCAGTTAAAATTAAGGTAAAATCATGACAACATGTTTTTTGTTTCTGGTCAAATAAAGGTTGAAGAAGAAATAAAAATCATGACAACCAATTACTCTGGTCGTTGGTTACTCTACATTTGATTTAAAATCGTTTGAAAATCAGCCGTCTCTCTTTTCACTAAGTATCCATCTTCTCTCCATGTTCTAAGTTTTAGGGAGCCGTGTTTGCTGTGCGATTGTTTTGCATTCACTTCCTCTGTTTGCAAACTAGAAAATATTTCACAAGCCCACACTTGCGTAATGCCCCTCAAGCCTGAGCCGTTCTTTCACCCTATTCATGACGACACGCTGACATATTAAGGCAGCAGAATCTACATTCAGCCGTCGTGAATGTAAGGCGTAAAGATACGAAAGGAGGGAGGACGAGGAACCGAGTCTTTGGAAAGCGTGGAAACTGTTTGGAAGGTGTCTCTGTTCTTGCAGGAAGGGTTTCGTGTTATCTTCAGAGGCAGGTGTTTTTATTTTGATATGCTTCACTGCACAAACACCAGTCAAGCCTGGGTTGTTGAGGCTCGCCGTGTTGGGAGTAAGGTTTCACGCCGTTAATGCCAAGTTGTGAGCTTTAAGAAGGCTCAGACGACGAAACCGCTGAGCTCAGCACATCTCTGCAGTTTTGCTGAGCCTGCTGAGCCCAAGAATTGTTTTCTTAGCTGACAGGAGGGAGTCCCAGCATGCATCTGTCCTGCCGCGGCTCAAACACCTTAACGGAACGGATCATCTCGACACGACGGGTTTGAGAGTTTTTAAGTTTCCCTCGTGTCTTTTCCTACAAGTTCACTCTCGACTACAAGAGAGTGAACCCAAATGAAAAGGCTGGGATATTTTTTTTACATGCATCATGTTGCCATGACGATCTGTGGTTTGCCACGGTTAGTGAGCAAACAACATCTTGGAAACCAGGGGCCATCCCAAAGATAAAGAAAATAAAATGTGTTAAAGGGGCAGCATTATGTGTTTTCCAGCCACAAAGTATCAATTTATAGTACAATCAAGTAACGTTATTATATCCAGTTGTTATAAAAGTTAAATGACTTAAAAGAAATGTGACTTTGCAGTTTAATGCCTTGAAATTGGACCTCTGTCTCTTTAATAAGCTTCTGCTCTTTCCGGAACTCCGTAAACGTTTGGCGAAGCGACGTTGATGTGCTGAAGGCAAAGTCAGAGCACCGAGAAACAGTTTGTGTGATGAGTTCAGCGAATGCGCAGTTCCACCAGCTGTTTGCTAGTTGCTGCTGCTCCTGCTAGTTTGAAGGAGCCAAGTAATGGAGGAGGAGTGCACTCGGTTCCCCAAGAGTTTCAACGAACCCGAATGGTTGCTACGGGAGATTGAAGGATTTCTCAAACATGCATGAAAGACTGAAAGAAACACTCCAGGTACGTTTTTGATGGGGGAATAACATTGTAACGCGATGTAAAGCTAAAAAAAGTCACATTTACACACTACTGCCCCTTTAATTCATAATGAGCCATGTTCAGGCCATCCTGTGAAACTGGATATGACAGAAACTGGTACAACTGAGAATATATTAAGACATGGCCGCCCACCTAAACAGCCAAGATGGTAACTCAGGATGAGCTGCTAAGGTCTGTACAGTCAGTCAATATTAGCTGTCCACTTCACAAATCTGGCCTCCATACAAGCGTGCCACTGATAAAAGAAAGCCACAAAACTTTACAGTTTGCCACGAGTCCTGCAAGACGCACTGTAAACACTTAGAAGAAAATGCTATGGTGAGATGAGAAAACATAAAAAACACATTTTTTCCACAAGTCAAATGCTAGAAATCAACACTACACATCAGCAGAAGTGTTGACAGGAAGATGGATGGAGCTAAACACAAAGCAGTCCTGAAAGGAAAAGCTCTCTGAAGCTGCACAAGACCTAAAACTGGGTGAGAAGTTCATCTTCCGGTTAAAACCCGATTTCGTCTAAGGATCTATGGAAGACTTGAAAATTGTTCCAAACAATCTCACTGAACCTGAGCCGTTTCACAAAGAATGGGCAACATGTTCGTGTATCGTTTTCCTTCCACTTAACTTCCAAAGAATGTGAATATTTTTTGCAAGGCATTGCATTTCACTGCTGAGACGAAAACAAACCAGGTAATTTGGAGCATTTAGTATCAGGGAAATCTTTTTCTTAAAAAAGTTTCCCTGACACTCTGACACCTTCGACGTAGGTTTTGTTTGTTTATCGTGTTCGGCGAGCATCTAGCAAAGGCACACCTGAGGACGCGTGGTCTGGGTCAGTGCGTTCAGCAATCCCTCCACGATGGTGTCGTGCCAAATGAGCGCGAGTCCCGCGTGGTACTGCACGACAGAAGGAATCACCCATCTGTAGAGCACGTACAGCAGAGCGGCCCCGCCGGCACAACCGTAGAGCAGAGCCAGCCACATCCTGTGAGAATAAAAGGAAAAAAGAAAGAAAATTGTACTGTTACAGTGTGCAGTGCTGCAATATTGAAAGAGACGGTGATAAACGAAGAGCAAAAAATGTGCAAGAGGAAAGATCAAGGGACTCTCGTGTCTCCTGTTGACCTGTCCCTTTGTGTTTAGATAATGAGATGGGTGTTTACTATGCAGGGTAGAATGCAGGAGCTGCTCCTGCCGCTGCCACATCCAATCTGAACACACACACACAAAATATATACACCACTGGGAAGAAAGTAGCTAAAATGAGCTGCAATAATCTGTAACAAACAGCTGCTTTCCCCACACTTAGAAGCTGTTTATCTGCAGCCTGAGCGCAGATGAAGCAGGGAGGGGAAAGAAGGAAAAGAGAGAGGAGAAGAGCACAGCTTGAATCTTAAGCAGAACTCGTTCTCTGGAAAAGCAGCGAGGAGAGAAAAAGCCCCGACTACCTTGGAGTAATAATGCAGCTGTGAAAGCTCTGTGGTAGCTGAGGTAATCCCTTTTGATTCAGAGTTTGAGTCGCATGGCAACTGGCTGGGGGTTAAGAGCTGTGTCACCCAAAGGCACAAAGCTGAGACTTTAACCTTTTACTCAGGCTTTCTTCTCAATGTACTGAAATGCCGGACAAAACTGGTACCTTTTTTCTTTTTTACTGTTAAACTAGTCATTCCTGTTTAACAATCAATGTTTAAATTATAGCTGCTGTAAAAAGAAAAAAACACACACACACACACACAAACACACAGAGAAAGCAAGGCTGTTTGACTATATTTCTTGTGGCAAAATATTGCAAATTAACAAGTTAATCTGCTTCAAATGAACACATTTCTAAGTGCGGAAGGCATGAATCCAGATTGAACCACGCAGCCGTTTTAGCAACACATTAACAAAGTAACTCAAGAGTAACCATGAATCGACTCACCGTGCCTTCCTGACGATCTAACACGAGATACGTCACCCGTGTGATCAGGTGGAGTTCCTCCGTCCTCTTCTCACCTCGTCGCTGCTCCAGGAAAATGTGCTTTTGAAAGGCGGACATATGCCTGAGTTTACATGAAGCTAACTCCTCCCTCGTCTTCCTTCCATCCCCCCCTCCTCCTCTGCTCAGAGCTGCACCGAAATGTGGGCATGCGAGGAATGTGCAGCCTGCTGAAATCTCTACGCACCGCGGCCGCGGAAAACAAGACACATCTGTCACAGCTTTTATTATTTTTAGTCTTATTTGAGGAATCTTTGGAGTGGAGATTACAGCTTTACTCTTATAGATGTTTGGCTTGATTTGGTTGATTCCAATAAAAGCTGGAGCAGAGTGGTTCTTGCACGTTTTTATTGTAAAAATTTAAGATTTTATAAACACTGCTTCCCAGAATTCTCAGTCTTTTATGGTCATGTTAAAATATGAGACACCAGGAAGAACGGAAGATGAAGGAGAAACACAAAGTGGATGCAACATTGAGACTCTGATCTCTGTGGCATGAAAGTATTAAAGTAGCAAACAATCAATGTAAGAAAAAGAAAGTTAGTGCCAGTGTCTTTACTGATGCCAGCACCAAACAACTACAGCAGGCGGAGTCCCTTTTACCAGACATCGTCTCATGTGTACAACAGTGTATCCGGGTCTTTGTACATAGAAAAAAAGTAGTACATTAAAACAAAAAAAACTGAAATTTGGAGAATAATCTCAGAAATTTTCGAAAAAAAAAAAAGGAAGTTTCTGATTTTTTTTTTTTTAAGTTTGAGAAAAAAAATCTCAAGAAATCTTCCAGGAAAAATTATAAAATTTGACTTTTGAAACTCAGAAATTAATTTTCTTTTGCCCAAGATTGATCTCAAAATTTTAGTTTTTTTTTTTTTTTTCGCAAATGTTTGACTTTTCGAACTCAGAAATGGCAATGTGCTTCTATAAACTATTTAGCTCAAAATTTCAGATTTTTTTCCAGCAATTTTTTTTTTACTTCTTGCTGTTGTTTTTTCTAGAAAACTTCTGAGATTATGCTCAAAATTTCAGATTTCTTTCCTCCCAGCAAACTTTAGACTTTCCAATCTCAGAAATTTCTAGAAAATTTTCTGAGATGAATTTTAAAATTTCTGAGTTTTTGGCAGAAACTGACTATTTTTTCCTCTTGCATGATGGCCCTGGTGACACGGCGCTGCGGTGCGTCTCTAGGAGGAAACCCAGGGGTGTTTCAAACACTGAGCAGCTGTGGCTCTTTTCTCTGGCTGCAGTTCCAACATGGTGAGGAGAAACGAACTGAACTGGAGAGCTTCCTCTCGCGGCCACTCGTACTTATCCAGCAGGATCTCCAACAAGCTCCACGGTTTCAGTTTGGAGATGTGCCGCAGCTGCCCTGAAGAGAGGGGAGACGGGGTTTCTGGCTGCTCAGACCAGCTTGACTTTGTAATTACTCATATCATAAGCCATCGATACGGTCCAGTAAAAGAAAGAGAACCATATAAAATAATCAGATTGAATACATTTCATGCATTTTACAAATCTGAGTGAGAATCGGGCTTTTAAAAATGTTATTCTAATAAAAAGCAGGATTGTGCAAGAACAGAAATGCAGAGAAAAAAAAACGGCTGATGGGAGAAATAAGTAAATTTTAAGCTCTGACTGATTATTGGTCAGTCAGGAACTCAAAGGTTGTGTTGGAGCGCAGGCTAACTTTATCAGGTCGTGTTGATAAAGAAGAAAGAGTCGTTTCATTGTTTGCACATCAAACTAAAGTCAAAGCGCTGAGATGCAAAGACTGTTCAAAACAAAAATATTAAATCCACCTTGAGAAATATCTGGGTCAGCTCAGGCTGACCGGCTCTTTTCTGCGGAAAACACAAAAGGCTGAACAGCGTAAAGCAGAGGCTGGCGCTTTATTCCCTTGACCTTTGAAACAAACCCAGTCTGCTACGGGCGATGCTGGACGTTGAAATGCTGGCAGCTTTCAGAAATCCCAGAGTTCAGATTAGCATCAACATATTGCAGTGAACGGATGAGGATAACGTCTCACTGAGGTTTACATGCGAAGCAGAGGGCAGCGCCTCGTAGCAGCAAAGTCATAAGCCTTAGAAACATTGGATCATAAGCTGCATCAGTTAATTGACTACTGAAATATATGTATGTATTTTTTATCAGTCTTGAATCTTCCAAAGCCTCCCTGAATGGCAAATTATCTTTGTAAGCATCTCAGTATTAACACTTCAGGTAGAGACTGAATGATTATTTTAGATTTAATCACTAAAACAATCAACAATTAACCTATTAGTACTCACACTAATAAATCGATTAATAATTGAGTAATGAAAGGAGAAGTAAAACAAGCAAAAGCTACCTAAGTGGAGATTTTGAAAGGAATTGAGAATAAATGCTGATATTATCTTCATGTAAGTGTTTCTTTATATCTCAGGCATGTATTAACATTTTCTTAGAAGAGCACGTGTGTCAGTTTGCAACAATACAATTTTGTAGCCATGCTAATGTTGTTCATCGCTAACAGAGGATGCTAAATGTGCCTTAACAAGTGAACTCTCCAATCATTTTGTCATATATTTTGAATGCTGCTCGTGTATTTTCTTGTGCTATACAAGATAAATTATGTATGTATTCAAAATGTATTATATTAAAACTAAAATTTCCCAAAAGAGAAAAAGAGATAGGGCACAAAGAAATGTCTATATTTTTAAAAAACCCTTAACTTTACCTTTCCTGTTGAAGTATTGTTTGGATTTTCTCCCAGAAAGGGCAAACTGGGACGGAAGAGGTCCGAGCAGCTCGATGATATGGGCAATATGATCTACGGACGTGAAAACATTCTGCTTAATGTTCATATTATTCATCTCAAACACATTGGTGGTAAAGTAGCTGAACACACACCTTCCTCCCGGCAGAACGCGGCTCCTGCCTGCGGGTCAAACAGGTAGTCTCCTGTAGCCAGCTCAAAGGCCTTCAGAGGACACAAGGAGACAATAGCAATAAAGTTATTCCAGCGGTGGAATAATGTTACTGCTATTGTCTCACTCACCATGCAGGCGGTGCTCCAGATGTCAGCTGGCGTGTCGTAGTCCGCACCAATCAGAACCTCTATGGAGCGGTACTGGCAGGTCTGAATGTCTTCACTGAAGTGCTTGTGCTGAAAACAGAGAAGATCTGCAAATATGATCCTGCAGTCTGTAGCCCACAGCTGCTTGATTAAACATAACGTAACGGGCTGGGCTTTTCTGACCGGGCTGCAGCTCAGAACCAGGATGTGAAGGTTTGTTTGTTTTTCTGCTAAATTGATTCATTTCCGTCTTGTTTGTAATGGATGGTTTTCTACAGCTATAAGGTTTAAACCCTTGGTCATTTCTTTTTTCTTCTTCTTTTTGTTTAGTAGTTTATGGTCTGAAGTTCACTTGGTTCATCTTACTGTCTTCATTCAAGATTGAAAGATCAGGGTCAGATAAATAAATCAGAATATCACAGAAAATCTTTTTTAGGGTACTCACGTCAAAATGTGAGAACGAATTACAGAAATTCATAACACTCAGTTATATGTGTCAAGCTGTTACTTTTAAAACCCAAAACCGTGGAAGATGGGGCCACTGAAAAAATAAAATCATTCTGATTTTGTTTGTTTTATAATTCTGACTTTCCTCTTCTGAATCAGAGGATCAGAATTCTGAGATTAAAACGTCAGAATAATAATAATTATTATTCCTACTAAGGCTCCTGTTTCCCTGTTGTATCTTTATCAACAACACATTTTTTTCCAGCTGGACTTTTCATCCATGTATTTAGGAAGCAGCTCTCTGTGGACAGCTAGCTTCTTAAGCATGGAGATCTCTTAGGATCTCTGACGGTGCAGGCTACAACTTCACTTTTCTGCTTTAACTTCATTCATCCAGATTTATTTGGTCAAACGGCACATAGTCAGTGTTACAAAGAGTCTGATGTCTGGCCACTTGTCAAAAACAGAAAAATCTCACACACCTAAACTATTTAGGGGCAGATTTATTTTCTTACAGCTTTTATGCAATCTTATTTTTTCAGATCTTTTGATATTCAATTCATTAAGATTCACCTCTATTAGTAAGACGTATGTTTCTGGAGGTTCTCAATAACTAACAAAGACAGAAAAACAAAGACAGCAATGCTCAAAATGTTCAATTCAAGTGTTTCGAATTGAAACATTTAAACACTGATAGTTACTTCAGTATGTCCACCTTTCATACTGTTTTAAAACTAGAAAATACTGGAGATAACCTCCATGATTTTACTGCTTACTTCTATTCATCTTCTTCATCTCTTCAGAATTTCGTATAGTTAGAGAATAAAGTGAGACATGAAAGTAAAGTATATTTTTTGTTAACTGTCTTGATGGTGAGCAGATTCACCACCAAGAATCTGTTTTTTTTTTACATGTAAAAAAAAAAAAAAAAAAAGAAGAAGTTATAAATACCAATCCGGAGTAAGGGTCATCAATTTAATAATTAAAAATGAACTAAGATTAATCACTTAAGTCATTTTAACTGTGTTTGACTTTAATCACTCACCACCCAGCAGGCATTGCCCAGATCGGCAATCTTGACGACAATTTTGTCGGCATTGTGAGGCTTCAGAACGTCCAGAGGAACATCTGAGTCACCGATTCCTGAAACGCAGAAAAATATTTCAAGAAACTTCAATGACTTGGTCAAAGACATGAGAACGCAGATCATTAAAATACATTAACCAAGCTGAGGCTTTTTTTAAGTGATTTTTTTTATTTTTTTTTTTATACAAGTGTAGCAGTAAACAGTGATTCTGACCTCTAGCTGAGGAAGCCGTAGGTGCGACGGGCTCGGTGTGCGACGTCTGGTGGAACAGCACGGATCTGGAGCCGGAGGCCGGAGCGTCCATGCTGAAGTTTGGACACGAGCCCATGGAGTACCTGTGGCTGCGTGGAGCACTGTCCAGTCCATCTTCCAACAGCAGAGTCTGCCTCCTTATCTTCAGGTTATGACCTCTGAGCTTTGAGTTACCGGTGAAGTGGTGCGTGCTTGAAGCGGCAGCTTCAGAAAACGTCACATGAGGCTTGTCTGTCTTCTGCTCAGTCGGACTCCTCTGTCCCCGACGGTTTTTGTCCTTTGCCGATAGCTGCTTCAGCGGATTCCTGGAAACCTTGCTGGACTGGGGACGGCAGTCGTATAGTCAGAAACAATCAGATGTGAGCGTTAACTGTGTGATTAAAAGCAGTTTAGTAAACTGTCGGCTTAATGTCTGTCTTGGAAGCAAACCATGTAAATTCAGTCGACTCTGCGCCATCCATGTTCCCAACCCGACTGATTCCGCGACAGGAAAAACACACTGAGAATTAAAAACCTTGTTGGAAGATCTTTGATGTGAACTGTTGAACCAAGCGTTGCTAACAGCAAAGTACAGCGTAACCACAACAGCAGCTGCTGCTGCAGGAACCTTGAAACATTTCCTTGTCTCTTCTGACCTAAAGCAGACAGAGCCACTGCAGCACGAAAGCCTTCTCCATATTTCTCCTAATTTGGACAAAGGAAATTGACTTCAAATAACTACCTTGACAACTATCTGGTTTTCTACAACTTATCTGCCGTGTAGCAGGAAATGTACCAACATATCGAGAGCTAAAAAAACCAAAAATGGCTTATGTGCATATTACATTTATAGCAAATAAACAATCCCTTGGAAAACATGGTTTGAGGTGCATCAAGCTTTTAATTCACACAGGTGGGTGGAAATGTAGGATGGCAAGTTGAGAGGGATCTGGTTGCAGCAGAGTGTTATCCACAAAACAGTGAAAACCAATATGAAATCTGCAGGAAATACGGCCAGAGGGTTGATGGCGTCTGTCGGCTTACCCATTCGCCAAGGCTGTGCAGAACCCCCGTCAGCTTCCCAAACAAGTTGAACACGCTCTTAGGAAAGAGCAGCAGGAAAGACAAAGGTCATGACAGAGTTCAGCATAAATCTAGTCACAAAAAGACTGAAATTATTCCAGAAGAGTTCATTTTAAAGTTGAACACCTGTTTTTCTCTGGAGTCTCTGTTCACTGGCAGAAAGAGAGAAGAACGAATATGAGACTAACAAACAACCGTCAACAAGTGCTACACCAAAAAAAAAAAAAACAACCTTGATTCTTGAAATTTATTGAGTCAAAGCAGTTACTCAAAAGACGTGCACAAACCCGAGCTGCTGCCGCTGAGAGGAGGAGGAACGGGTAACTGCCACAGCTTTGTGTTGGCTGCAAGCTTCCTGAGATAAATCTCATCCACTCTCAGGAGGATGTTTTCTGGCTTGATGTCTGTGTGGATGACTTTGCATTTAGTGTGCAGGTAATCTAAACCCTGCAAGACCTGCAATAAAATGCACAGATTGAAGTGATCCGAGTCAGAAGCGAAACGCAGCGGGGTAAATAACGTACAGCGAAATAAAATGCAGCACACCTGTTTGAGGATGCTCTTAACACAAGGCAGGGGGAGGCCTGTGTAGTTGGATTTGACGATCCACTTGAGAAGCTCGTGGCCGAGAACCTCCAGAACCATGCACACGTCTGACGTGCAGCTAAGGAACTTCTGTTTTGTTTGTTTTTTTATAGAGAAGTGATGTCAGGGTTTCTTGCAGCGACGGCATAAAAGCGGAACCTGCTAAGTCCAGCAACACCTCGCAACAAAATCGTTTGGGAGCAACGTCGTCCCTGTTCTGTAAAAGATACGCTCTCCAGTCGGAGCCGAGATTCTAAAGTCGTCGATGAGCTGCACGATTTTCTCACGCTTGGGATCCTTGGGGTCACTGTCCCTTACCTGGTAGCACAAAGAAAAACAAGATGCGTCATCTGCTTAGTCAAATAACGTTTGGTTTTAACAAAGAATAATAAACAACAAAAACAAAAGACTACACGACAAAATAGAAGCTGTTGCAAAGTGTTGTTTCACTATAAATTTTAAATAATGCTTGAAAAAGACAAACGGCAGCTTAGAGACGCATCGAAGTGGAAACTCAGACTGACACATTTAAGCAGTTCGATCTCATCCAGCGCCGTCTCTGTGAACATCTCAGCGCTCTTCACCACCTTCAGAGCCACAAAGCGCTTCGTTCTGCAGGCAAAAAAATAATAATAAAATGACAACAACAGCAACCATCTCGGTTCCTTACAGTTGCTGGCAAAACTATTCATACCCCATTCGGGATTTTTCACAATTGTCATATTACAACTAATGTTTTTTAATGAGATTTTAACATCATAGAACAATACAGAGTCGCATATAATTGTCAGTGGTTAATCTTTGAAATTGTTGAAAGCTCACTTCCAGTCCCCAATTAGGGGCTTCAGCAAACGTGGAAAAAAAAAAATTAGCTCTAGTCTCACGAAACCAAAATAAAAATACATGACCTTCAAGCCACCTTCTCCACAATGAAGCATGCTGAGAAGATGTTTTTCTAAAGCAGGAAACAGATCCACTAGACTGGATTACGTTGGTTGTTGCAATGCGACACATTGTTGAAAACTTCAAATGATAGAAATAAAACTTTTAGCCTGACTAGGTACCATTAAACTTGATGCAAAGCTACAAGGTCAAGCATTTACTCACACCATGTCCCAGCAGAGCCACACGGTGGAGAAGTGACCCCATCCCAACTTTTTCAGGACTTGATAGCGGTCGACAAATATTTCTCCGATCTCTACCCGGTAATAACCACCTGGAAGCAAAGCGGTCGATAGAAATCAGAAGTGAAGATGTCACAGGGCACGCTGGGATTTATTGCTGGGATCTTTCTTACCGATGCCGTAGTCTGTAGGATTCTCCTGCTGCTCTTCATAAGATCCCAGAGGCTCCGGTGAAGCAGCGTGGTTCTGTAAAGACGGAGGGCAGTGGGGGCTCTTGCTGGGTGTGGGACTCTTTCTACTGCTACTCTTATGTTTTGTTTCTGAGAACGGCTGATGGATCGGTTGGTTGGATGCAAGAAGGGCCGATATGGCGGCCGCGTAGGATGACGACATGCTGACTGGAGCGCGATCAGTTTGGATGGAGCTTTGCCACGGCAGCACTCGGGAAGACTGAAATGAAAAGGCATTTTGAGAAATTCAGAAACTTCAAGTACATCTCTTCCATGGCAGTCTGTGCGTACACCCACTGGCTGCGTGGAATGACATTTTAAGAGGGCCAATGAGCGTGTATCTTTATTTTTAGCTGGATGAATGGCATGTCAACGTAAATAGCCCCTGACACCAGCCCAGCTGCAACCAGACTCTACTTGGGCTTGCATAACTGCTGCTGTGGGAGCCTCTGTTGTGAACATGAACTCCTGATATGAGCTCTCTGGTCTCTGAAAACCTCATGGTTTTGTCATTTCTGATAAGACTAATAAGAGTATTGTAAGAGTCGAAAGATAATGTTGTCCACAGGAGATTACATTGGCTGAATTTAGACATTTAAATATCCCAATTATTAGTTGTTCTTGTTATAACACCATTAACAACTTTAATTTGGTATTTCATTGCAGAACTGACAAACTTTTAAATTTAGGCACATTTTTGGATTAAACTGTGTAAGATTCCTCATGATAGTTTAACTTTAAAAATTCAAAAATGCTCAATAATTACTTAATAAACACATTTCTGTATTGATACTGTAGTTGAATCATAACTATTTTGAACATTTGTTGGATTTGTTGAGCATTTTTAATTAAGTGAGAAGAATGCTACTTTTGGTTTTGTGCATTACTGTTTCACAGAATAAACAAACTGTTGAAGAAGGAAGAGGAAAGAAGTGTACCAAAGAACACCAATACAGGATAACATTACACACCAGCTACCAAAGCCAAGACTGAATGTATAAAATAAGTTCAAAAATAGTACATTATTTTAAATTTGTTGTATTGCTACAACTTTATTTGCCTTTTATCCTCGCTTCTCGTACTTTGCTTCTTAAAAAGTTAGCTAATGTCTTTATGAAGAAAGAAAGTTTCTAGTGGGAAACAATGTTTATCATTTTAATGTAAAACTGTGTTACTTTGTTATTTTCACGCATTACTCTTTCAAAATAATGAAAGTTTATATTACCCAGTGGTTTCCTCTCTGGGAGGTCGAACAGAGGTGCCGCGTTGTTGTCGGCTCTTTGAAATTATGACGCAGCTTCTCCAGTGAAAAGTAATTAATAATGGTGAGGCGGGACTCGAAGCGAGGCCGACACCAGAGCGGAGCGCGGCGGACTGGAGTGTCTCAGTCCTGGGCTGCTCTGCTCATCAATCCTCCGTCTGAGAGGAGGGTCTAGGAATAGCAGGGCGCCGCCGCTGCTGTTGCCTGGAGAGACAGCAGGCTCACTTCACGGCAGCGGCAGCTAGAAGAGTTGCCACGACTGCTGCCGCTGTTTTGGGGGAAGCCAAGCCGGTTTACGGCAAAACATGATAGTTTATGTTGCCTACTAGTAAATTAATGTTTTTAAAACATGATGACTGGTTATTAAGCCTTGTAAGACCTGCAATAAAGTGACTTCACTTACTTGATGTCAGCTTCAGTGGCACTTCGGTTTATTGACCGCTAGGTGTCCTACTCGAGCACCGTTTTATTGAAAGCTCCAGTGTTTCAACCACATCGTTTCACTTACTAAAAGCCGGGATCGACCATCACTAGTGAAAATTGTGAAATGGTTCAAGAGGTACGAATAATTTTGGAAGGTAATAATTTAGATTATTCTTAAAATATAAAAACTATCACCACTAGATGGCAGTGTTTCACCAGTATAAGCTGGTGTCTTATTTTCCACATCTGCGGGTTATTGGTCCCTCAAACAGCATCTTAAATCGTGGCCTGATCACCCCGTAACCGATAAAATTTAATTAATTTTGTTTTTCAGACAAATCATTTTCAAAACTGTGCTTTAATTTTCACTAATGTTTCTAAATGATTGATCTGTAAAGTTGTCAAAAGACACGCATGTATATACATTGGTTAGCAACAAAATACCACATCACCATGATATTTATTTTTTTTTAGTAAACATACAGTAATCCAACGATAACACATGAAATTAATGCACTGAAAAATCAAACTTAATCTAAAAGAGTTTATAAGAACTTAAAAAATCTTTGACAAGTGTAATGGGTCAATTTTAACTTCTACTACCAAATGTCTTGGAGAAAATATTTCAGAGGAATATAGAGGTAATTTCAACATGACACTTTATTTAGTAGAACAAATGCAAAATCTCAAACGTACAGCAGAGAGCAGGTCTGTCAAGTCAAATGTCACAGGCCTGATTAGAAGGAGACGAGGGAAAGATAAACAGCTGCATTTATATATTATGAAAAAAAAAAAGAAAAAGAAAAAACAGTCAAATCATATATCAACGCATCACACTGTTGGATAAAATGGTTTAAACACACACGGGCAATTCCTGCACCAAGAGCTACAGTAGATGGCTACAAAATGTTATAGGTTCATAAATATAATATAGTTTGAATACATTTTGCTTTAGAGCTAAATTCATAGCATTTATTTTGTATTTACAGAGTACATAGTATGAAAAATACCTTTCTGACCCCCAGTGCACAGCAGTTTGGTCTTTGATTTCAGGTTTTTAATGAGCTGGGAGGGAGATCTGTGAAGCTGGAAACTGAAAAGCATCAGACAGCAGAAAACGTGACATTCCACAGCGTGCTACACTTTAAGACAGTGGAAAAATATAGAGTCACACACTTAAATAATCACATTCAAATTAGTTCTACAATGGCAATGCTTCAAGTACGGTATATAAACCAACAACAGAAAAAATAAAAAAGAAAAGTTATGCTACACCAAACAGTATTTCAGTTTTTTATGCCTCATGGCTTTTCTAAATGCTCCCGAGTCTGGTTAGAAAATGAATTATGATGCAGCATATGGTAGAAAAATGTAAAATGAGCTTTTTTGTTAAACAACAAAAAAATACCCCAAGCACATGATTTATAGTCCCTACAAATACAGACCAGTTTTCATTTTATTTTACAGGATTTAACAGTGCAAGACCTGCTCACACCTTCACCGAACGCTGCAGCAGCTCCGCTCACACAAACCACCACTAATGCTCACTTGGGGGGTGGAAGGCATGGTGAGGTTATTTTATACTACACCGTTATGAGATTAGTTGGGAATAAAATGCCAGTGTGAAACTCATCAGCACCATCCTCACCATCTACACACCGACACTCAGACCTACAGCAGACGTTGAAAAGCCTGTTTGGCTTTGCCTCATAGCAAAACCTGACTGCTGCTCGTCTCCTGGTGACTGTTTAATAGGGAATTAAGGCTTCAGATGTTTATAAAGTGCTCTGTATGACACTCAAATCCAGCTGAATGTAGTTTTATTTTATTTGTTGTCCTACAGTCATGTGCTACCACCATACAGCAGGTCTCACTCCGGCCCTACGCATTTACCTGCAGCTGGTTTTAACTCGTCTGTTGAGGTCTTAACAGAGAAGGCTTCATTTATTACCCAGCACTTTTCTGAATCTAGAAAATAAAAAAGAGACAATTACATCAGTCTATTAACTAATTGAGTGACATCAACGGTTTCACTTTGATTATAACTTTTTACAGATTATTGTTAGCACATAAGTTAGCTAAGATATTTGAAACGGCCTGATCACCGTAACATTTTTATTGGGATTTTAACGTGATGGACCAACACAAAGCAGCGCATAAATCGAGTAGGAAAAATGATGCATGATTTTCTATACTTTACAGATAGAAAGCAGGAAAGTGAAGTTTACAGCACCCCTGGAGTCAATAACTCTGCGTATAATTGTATGCCTTGCTTTTCTAAGCCATCCTAAAAACCATGTATCGTTTTCGTTTTCCTTCATCGTTTTGCACCAGCGTGTTTTGTCCAGTCTGATGACAAAGTGGAAAAATTCATCTGCTACGAATACTTCAGCAAGGCAGTGTTTGTAAACATCTTGGCACTTCCGCCTGAGAGTCATGTCACTACATTTCATGCCTCCCCGTTCGTTTTTATAAAATACTTTTCTTAAAAAAAAGAGAGAGAAATGCTAGCGAGTGAATGGTAGATGAACAGTGAGGCATGTTTTCACTTTTTTTTAATATAGTTTAGAAAAGCAATCGTGTAGCTATTTTGTTCGAATGGAATGAGACCGTAACTATTGTTTATCACATATTTGAGAAGCAATAAATTACCCTCTGTAATATAACTGTTTTTATATCAGAATATACAAAATAGTTATTTAGAGATGTCTATATTCTGTAAAAAAGTAAATCTTGGGAGATTTATTAGGACCAAACGCGGCGTTTACTGGTATTAGATGTTTCGACAAGTCAGTACCAGTGCACATTCATACAGAAACACTGGGTTACAAGTTTATACTGTTGGAATCAGACAGAACACAGGAAATTCTTCAGCTTTTTTCTTCTTTTTTTGAACTATACAGCTACACTTCAGTCTCATTCTGCTGAGGTTGCCTTGTTTTGCTTTGTCACTGAGGTCACGTTGTATCCACTTGTAACTTTTAATGGAGTCTTGATGAGGCTACAGTGTTTCTGCTGATACGTTGCATCGTGTGGTTTTCAGACCAGGGTACCTGGGTCCGCGCTCGGCTCTTTTGGGGTCGCCTCTTGCTTTTGTGGATCTGGAGTTTTCTGGTAGAGAGAAAACTCCATCGATCTGGAAGAAAAATACACACACACACACACACAAAATATGGTCAGTGCATGAAACCCATAAAGGCAGCCCGTTAAAAGTTGAAACATTAAAAAAAAAAAAAAAAAAAAGCATGTTGTTAAGGAGCTACATAGAGAAGCAGCGATCTCTAGTCTGGAACAAACTCCCGGAAAACTGCAAAACTGCTGAAACCCTGATTTCTTTTAAATCAAGGCTAAAAATCCACCTGCTTAGCGTTAGTTTTGATTCATAATAACTGGAATGTTGATCATTATATATTATTTGATGTCCATTTGCTTCATCATTTTGATGATGTCATTTGACAAAATTAAATGTTTATTGCACATTCAAAATTATGATGCAAAGTACTTTGATATGTTTTGTTGCCACATTTGAGTGTTTTTGATCATGGGTCATGCATTATGTCTGTACATAATGCATGACCCATTTAGGATCATGCATTATGTACAGACTTTGACTAGGACACTTCAAAAATCATTGTTGTTTTGGGGAACAACTCAGAGACAGGTGTGTATGTGCCCTTCGATCAATGTCCTGTCTCGTGACCCAGCTGTACTCAAGCTAAAGGTCGCAAATTGCAAGCTAAATCTGTTTTTCAAAATCAGTACCAGTCAAACAACAGAGAGGCTAAATGTTAGCTTAAGGCTGTAGGTGGGAGGTTTATGCTTAAAAATGCCCCCATAAAATTAGACGCAGTTGTAAAAGTGGAAGATGGATCCATTCAAGGTTAGAGTAGCATGACTGTCTTCTGCTGGACAACAGCTAAACAAATATGATCTATAAAAACAGGACGGTCAAAAAGAAAGATACACACACAACATTCTCCTTTTGAGTAATTATCTCCCAAACAAACAAAACCTGCTAACTCCAACTCATTAGGGTCTAGTCAGTAAAGTTTGTGTCTTCTGACAGTTGCGACCTCCAGCCTCCTTTAAACAGGTGATTAAGTGTAAACTTTGTGAAGTCTGTTTATTTTTCCACAAGCACAGAAAAGTCGACAGACATAAATCAGTCAGTGAAAGTCACAAATGTGCTGCAGATTTACGACAAAACACTCACCGTTAAATTCACAGTGAGTTGTTACACACTAAGGTTCAAAAATGTTTAATTGAACTAGAGATAGCATATGCATTTATTTCTCCCATTTAAAACTTCACTAATGTAGTAAAAAGCTAAGCTTAATTCAAAAACACTACACAGTTTATATATGTTTAAATTTTTTTGTAAAAATGTTTATTACTCATATGATGAATTAAAAGTATGCACCTCCTACATTTGCCACCTCAATCTCACAGGACTACCAGCATTTTCTGCCACAAATGTCTGACAGAAGATTTATAGGAAAAATCTGAGAAGGTTAAGAGTTTTGTTTTTTCCCCACACACATTTCTGACTTCACAATGTAAAAATGTCCTAGTCTAAAAATCCTAAATTCATGCCTTTTACCACTGGAAAAAAAAAATTCTTGCAAATTTACAACTTTTTAATGTTTTTTTTTTATGTTTTTGGTGTAAATGTACTCTGGCATTATTTTTTACGGTGGAGAATTAGAGCGATTGTAGATTAAAAGGAAAAAAAGTCAGACATTGTGTTGATTCAGCACGACATAAATTCACATGATCCAGACATTTAATGCTTCTGCTGTTTAATTTGTCTTCTTCTTTTAGCAGTGCATTGTAGTCAGACAATGTGTTGAGTTTCCCTACAAACCACAAGCTAAATACTTTACAGCGTACTGTCTAAACTTACGGACAGTCTGGAGCATGGAGACCATTTTTTTTCAAAAACAAAATGTTGTTTTGATCTTTTCATTTTACATAAATATGTTTAAATTCTAGCTTTTGATATAGAATATTCCAGTCATGTGGAGACATTTGTGTACTGACCGTCCATGCAGAGGGTGACCATGGAAGCTTGCTGACTGGGGTATTTGAGGCCTTTGGAGGTTGGCCGTTTCCCCTTGAAGGGACTGGGCCTGGTGCACCAGAGGATGAGGGTGCGAGAGCCGAGAGATGCCCGCTTCATGGCCCTTTGAGGCAGAAGGGGGGTAGCCGAAGGCATTCCTCAAGTACCAGTCCCTCAGTCCCTCCAGGGCGAGTGCTTTATGTAGGCTTCTGGTCGAATCTTCTGGAGTGGGGAGAGAAAACTGCGGGGGCCTACGGCCGAAGGAGGGCCCAGTCAGCTCAGTCTGGTATGGGAGTAGGTTGGGGATGGAGGATGTGGTGGTGCCAGTGGCAGGAAGAGGAGACTCGTACGCCGAGAGCAAAATGCCGTCTTGTGAATGTTGCTGCAAAGGAATGAAAGGCCCACAAGATTTGGTTCTGGTGACCTTGACCCTACGGAGCTCCGCCTGGGACCCTCTGAGGACCATGGGGCTGTAAGGACTTGCAGCACTGGGAAGGTTCACCTGGGAGTGGGAGAACCCGTTGGCATGTGGAGGCACTGCAGCAGTAGAGGAACGAGGAGAGGACATGTCTTGCCAAATTCGGCCTGTGGACTGATACAACTGGTGCTGCACCTGCATCCTCTGCTGCTTTCCCCAGATGTAGTCCATCAGTAGTTCATTGTAGCCTCCACTGGCCCCTCTGCCGCCCACCGACAGACGCATTTTACTCTGCTCCACGGAGCAGTCGCCTTGGCTCTCTGGGCTGCCGAGCTGAATCTGCCGCAGTTTGCCGTCGGTCAGGGTCTCGGAGCTCTTGTACGGTCCTCCCCGCTGAGGCATGCCGTTTCTGGGTCCGGGCTCGTCTGATAGGCTGGAGCGATCCAGGAGGGCCTCGGAGCTGTTGCTGCGCCGCGCTCTGGAGCTGTAAGGACAGCTCCTGCGATCAGAAGACGAGCCCTCCTGAGCCAGGGGAATCATGTACGGCACATCCAGGCTGCCAGACCACTGCTTCAACCCATTACTGCCCGATGCGTCAGACCTGCAGGAGGATTAAACACAAGAACATAAAGAATCACAAAGACAACTGCAGATAAAGATCAGTGGACATTTTCTGTATTTTTAAAGTGAGACATAACATGGCAGCTAAATTTCAGCAGTACAGAACTACAAGTGCATCAAACCAAAAAATCTAAATATGAAAAATATGAAGAGCTGCTGTTTTGCATTTTGTGCTCCTCAACAAACAGTGTGACTGATTAAATGTCTTTGACTAGGGCTGTCCAAAATGTGGCTCTGGGGGCATTTGTGGCCTTTGAAATCATTTTGTTCAGCCTCTGATCACATGTTGAAAATGGTAAACAACTGATGACCAAGAAAAATGTGGAAATTGTTTTACTTTAAATAAAGCAACAGTCCGAAGCCATTTTTTCATGCTTCGTGATATAAATATTTCATAAAAATTTGGTTTATTGTTGAGCAGCCAAAATAAAAATTTTTAAAAAAATCACAATAAACTAATGTTTGCATTTTTAATTTAATGAATCTTGTGGCCCACTAGTAGTTCATATTTGTCAGTGTTGACCCCCAGGAGAAAAAGTTTGGACACCACTGTGAGACAAAAGCCATAAGAGTCGTTGGGTACCTGACGTGAACGCTGATTGGAGCAGTTCGGGCCAACAACGGCGTCGCTGGAACACTTCTACCTTCAACATTAGAAGCACTTCTGGGTAAAGAGTGAGTTGGGCTGTAAAAGTCAACACAAAGTTTGTATAACTTACACAATAGAGATTGTATCCTGTATGTCTGTATAAGTAACAGAGGGACCAGGCTGGCAGCATACATCTGAACTCTTAGGCAGTTACCTCACAGAGCTTGTGACCGAGTTGCGACGCGTCCTCATTTCATAGTAAATCTCAACAGGAGAAAGTTTCCTGCTGATCCTGTGGTCGGGGCTTCCCACGGTGAGCCGGGGCTGAGACAGGGAGCGCTGGTCAGCAGCAACGCTGGGTGAAGAGTCTGTGAGGAGAAAAACAGCAGCAAATGGTGACCAACTGCAACATATACACCAATGAATACCAACCATTTCCGGGGTATTTCGGAAGAAAAATATTCAAAGAAGAACATTTATTTACAGTCGACTCACCGTTGTCATGTGATGTTGAATCCGACATAGAGCTGGTACTTTCTGATATCACAGTGTCCTCTAAAAGACAGAGAGGAGTTCAGGTCATGGGCTGAATAAACATTACTCAGACAGCCCTAAATAATAATAATAATAAGTATTGCATTTATTTTAATCTCAGTATAAATGCAGCTGTTTCGACGCTTTTAGATTAGACTTTATTAATCGCTCAGGATCCTCTGGGAAATCCAGTTTCCAGCAGCAGAAGAAACAGCTTAGCAAGAAACACAAGACAGCAAAATGTAATAAAAACACAAATGGAAATTAATTAATGTAATATTTTTAGAGAAATTAAAGAACAAACAGCCATATGAAGACCAATATCACAGTGCTCATCAAAAACAGATAAAGGAAGTAGCCATAGACTGTAGAGGTAAATATGTTCCTGATACGCATGACTTGTGATAATATATCCTACCAAGTAGTGCATCTAGGCATCCACTGCAATGTCACGCAAACTGTGCACATCAGAGGCGATTCAACATACTGTGCAGTTCTAGTTCAGATGTGAAGCATTTTACTGAGCTACAATGGCTTAGTCAAAGTCCACACCTAAATTCAATTGAGACTTTAAAGTTGATGTTAACAGACGTTTCCCATCCAATCTGACTCAACTTGAGCTCAACAACAGGGAAAAGAAATTAAGCCTCTATGTGTGCAAATGAAGTGTCACGCTTTCTGATTTTTATTTGCACAACAACTGAATACTAAGTAACCTTCTTTACAATAATACATTACTTTGTGTTGGTCTATCACATCAAATTCAACAAATTGGTTTGTGGTTTGAATGTGAAAAGAGTAGAAATGCATGTGCATGGCATTTAATGTTTGTTTTCATTTGGAAGTAATAATGTCTTTCACCTGTATGACACCCCCTGTGGACTGTCCTCTTGCTGTTTAGGCCATTTCTGTCTGACTCAGAGTGTCTGCATAGAGCGCCAGTGAAGATCGCCTTCATCTGCTTTCTTTGGCCGGAGTCATCCTGAAGCCAGAAAACAGCCGTTCACATTATGATACAAGCACAAACAGAGATTCAGCTAATGCGTAAAGCACTATTGATATTCAGGGGGATGGCTCACCTCTGCCTTGGTGCTCGGCACCAGGCCAGCTCTGCGCTGCACAAGTGGGGGTTTCTCCCCGACCTCCAGAGGGAACGCACGCGGCAACTTCCCAGTCAGCTCCTACAGAGGACATTTAGCAAAGACTCTTTACTTGTCTGACAGATCCAACATGAGTTTACTGCACATAAATCCTATGAATGGCACTATGCACTAATACTGTATATAAACTCCCATCTGTTGTGTCAGGAATAAAATCCTGCAGAAGAGCAGAAACATCTGAGACGAGCCGCTCTGCCGCCTGAACCGTTTGAGTCCAAAAATAGACAAAGTGAGATGGAGTGACTCACTACACATCCAGCTGAAAATGAAGGGATGTGTTAAACAGCTGCAAAGAAAAGCTGAGGGCGCTGTGGCCTTATTAACATGTGCTGACAGGCTCTCAGGAGCAATTCATCTGCAGGCCATTGTGTTTGAGAAAACTGTGCGGCAAGTTGCTCCATGAGTCCGAGCTCAACGGTGGTCAAAGAGAACACCTCTTCTCAGTCACATGGAAGAATTAGGTTGCTCTGTTAAATACTCTGTCATTAAGAAATGTTTACAGGCATCAATCTCATTTTTATGTCTGTGAAAAAGTTATTTTATTGTATTTAATAGCTTTTGAAAAAAGAGAAAAGTGTTAAGACAGTCTACCCATTGAGAACCTGTTTTACCCGGTTTTGTCACAATAACTAATTTTGGAAAACAATAAACTGTCCCAGAAATTATTGCGATAAATGATAATATAGTTATTTTGAGACCATTTTCAACTAATATAAAAATGCAAGAGCCCCCTCTCAAAGATCCATAAACTTTAATTTCCATTTAACACTGGAACTGAGAGACATTTTAAGTATCCAAAATAAATAAACGAAACAACCTAAACACTAAATAAAGTGGATTGTGCCATCTCAACAAAACACAAATTCCCTTCAGAACTTATATTAGGCTCAGACAGAAAAAACAGGAAAATCTGCCAAAAAAAAAGTGCAAACTAACCTCTTTGTACTGATTGTCAAATGTTTGCAGCATTTTCCAAAATGCTGACTTTTCAGTAATATTAAAGGCATCATCTCTAACTACATGAACAAGCATGCAAATGGATATTATCACACTCATTTTAATCTTTCATGCAATTAATTGACTTATCACTTATTGTGACAGGCTTATGTGTAACCATCTATCAATTTCTGACACCTCTCCTCACTTTCAGCTTTGAGATGGGTTTCTAGGATTCTGGACGGTGAGCTGATCATAATCCCTCTTAAGTCATTGCTCTACAATAAACACAATTATCAATTCCTTTCACATTATACAAACCGAGCTGAAGGACCACAGGCGTTGTGCTCTTTCAGATTATGCACCTGGTGCACTAACCTGGCAGGACCGGTGTGTGTGAGACCCGTACGATTACTCCAAAAAGCTTCTTCAGTTCTGAACGTGGTCGGAAGTAACGGCCTCATACATACATTGTAGTCAGAACAAATGCACTGTTGTTTAGTCGATTTCTTGTAAAGTGTTGCTATGGTGAAATGAACCAGTCATATCTGGTCACTATGTATGTTTGTCTCTGTCTGGAGAGCGACTGGTTTGCATTATGGCGCACACACACACACACACACACACACACACACACACACACACACACACACACACACACACACACACACACACACACACACACACACACACACACACACACACACACACACAGTGTTTTGAAGGACAAACCTCCCTGAAAATGCTCAGTGACGATGTTACTAGTCGTGTACCTGAGCCGACATGCTAAAGTTTCATTTCAGCCATTACTAGTGGAAGTAACAGTGGAG